>NC_053041.3:544782568-545106068 GCF_002575655.3 Aegilops tauschii subsp. strangulata
CTTGGTTTTAACATTTGCCACCTTAGCCTTTTTTCCCTTGGGTTCTGCAGACTCAAGGGTCATCTTTATTTTACCCCCCCCCCCCGGGCCAGTGTTCCTCTGAGTGCTGGTCCAAACCGAGCGATGTCCGGCGCCCCCTGGGCAACCAGGGTCTATGCCAACCCGACGTCTGGCTCATCCGGTGTGCCCTGAGAACGAGATATGTGCAGCTCCTATCGGAATTTGTCGGCACATTCCGGCGGTCTTGCTGGTCTTGTTTTACCATTGTCGAAATGTCTTGTAAACCGGGATTCCGAGACTGATCGGGTCTTCCCGGGAGAAGGAATATCCTTCTTTGACCATGAGAGCTTATAATGGGCTAAGTTGGGACACCCTGCAGGGTATAAACTTTCGAGAGCCGTGCCCGCGGTTATGTGACAGATGGGAATTTGTTAATATCCGGTTGTAGAGAACTTGACACTTGACTTAATTAAAATGCATCAACCGCGTGTGTAGCCGTGATGGTCTCTTTTCGGCGGAGTCCGGGTAGTGAACACGGTTTGGGTTATGTATGGATGTAAGTAGTTTCAGGATCACTTTTTGATCACTTATAGCTTCACGACCGTTGCGTTGCTTCTCTTCTCGCTCTTATTTGCGTGTGTTAGCCACCGTATTTGCTTAGTGCTTGCTGCAGCTCCACCTCATTACCCCTTTCCTACCCATAAGCTTAAATAGTCTTGATCTCACGGGTGTGAGATTGTTGAGTCCTCGTGACTCACAGATTCTACCAAAACAGTTGTAGGTGCCGACGATACCAGTGCAGGTGACGCAACCGAGCTCAAGTGGGAGTTCGACGAGGAACTTGGTCGTTATTATGTTTCGTTTCCTGATGATCAGTAGTGGAGCCCAGTTGGGACGATCGGGGATCTAGCATTTGGGGTTATCTTCTTTTCATTTGGATTTGACCGTAGTCGGTCTATGTGTGTATTTTGGATGATGTATGAATTTATTTATGTATTGTGTGAAGTGGCGATTGTAAGCCAACTCTCTTTATCCCATTCTTGTTCATTACATGAGATTGTGTGAAGATGACCCTTCTTGCGACAAAACCACCATGCGGTTATGCCTCCAAGTCGTGCCTCGACACGTGGGAGATATAGCCGCATCGTGGGCGTTACAACTCTATCGCAAACAAACAATACATACATAAGCAATCAAGGAAGGGTGCACGGATAAAACTCAAAATAAGAGATCTAACCAGAAAGTTCAACTTAAGAACTCCGGTTTGCAAAAAGAATCAAATCGAACGAAGCAACGAAACTCAAACGGCGAAAGAAACAAGCTTCGTTTACTAATCTGGACCTAAGTCAAATTTTACAGTAGCAAAAACGTGTTTGAGTTGGTTAATCAGAAAGAGGGTTTCGAGACGAAACTCTAGCCGCTTGAATCGCCTGATTCCGATAAACGAGTGAAAAGTTATACTGAAATGAAAAACAGATCGAAAATCGCGAGCGAAAATAATCGCGAAAAATCCGAGAAAAGAAAAACTGACGAACAGGCTAACGAACGAACGTTCGCTGTCTGCGGTTAAACGACGAAAACCGTTCGTTAAAACGAACGTACGGACGAACGTCCGCGAAATAGGCCATACCAAAAAATAAAACCGATCTAATAAAAAACCGGGGTTTTCTAAAAAACACGCACGGTTTTCCGGAGAAAACCGGCGGCGGCGGCGGTCAACCTCGGGTGGCGGGACGGCGGCGGCGGGGGTGGCTCCGGCATCGGGCGGGGATGGCGGCGGGGCTCCGGGCGGCGACGGCGGGGGCGGCGGCGGCGGCTCCGGGCGACGGGGCGGCGACGCGGCGGCGGCGGCGCGGAACCGGCGGCGGTGCTAGGGTTTCACGGGGGCGCGCGGCTTGGGCTAGCGGGGCGGCCTCGCGGCTTATAAAGGCCGGCCCGGCCAGAATCCTAGCCAGACACGGCCCGATAGGTCGGTTCGTTTTTTTTCAATCAGACGTGCACAAAAAGAAAGAAAAGAAATACTAATCGGGCTCCAAAAATCCCAAAATAAATTTTCCCCGTCCTCTAAAAATAAGCCGGACAAGATGAACATTTATTTGTGCCTAAAATGCAATTTTCAAAAACGCATATTTTTCCTAATTCAAATAAAATCCAAATAAAATCAAATATTTGTTTTTAATATTTTTCTCCAATATTTCATTATTTGTGTAGAAGTCATTTTATCCCCTCTCATATATTTGATACGAAATATTTTCGGCGAGAAAATAATTAAAACAAAAGATCCTATTTTCAAAATTTGAGAAAACCCAAATATGAAAATAATGAAATCCCCAACTCTCTCCGTGGGTCCTTCAGTTGCGTAGAATCTCTAGGATCGCAAAACAAAATGCAATAAAATATGTTATGCATGATGATCTAATGTATAACATTCCAAATTGAAAATTTGGGATGTTACAATGGCCCCCGGGTCTATCTTCCATCATATTAATCTCCCGACAACAAGCTATTTCTGTTGCCGTTTATTTTGCTTTCTTTACTTTTACTCTTTATCATAAAAATACCAAAAATATTATCTTATCATCTCTATCAAATCTCACTTTCGTAAGTGACCGTGAAGGGATTGACAACCCCTTTATCGCGTTGGTTGCGAGGTTCTTATTTGTTTGTGTAGGTGCGTGGGACTCGAGCATGGTCTCCTACTGGATTGATACCTTGGTTCTCAAAAACTGAGGGAAATACTTACGCTACTTTACTGCATCACCATTTCCTCTTCAAGGGAAAACCAACGCAGTGCTCAAGAGGTAGCAAGAAGGATTTCTGGTGCCGTTGCCGGCGAGTCTACGCACAAGTCAAGACATACCAAGTACCCATCACAAACTCTTATCCCTCGCATTATATTATTTTCCATTTGCCTCTCGTTTTCCTCTCCCCTACTTCACCCTTGCCATTTTATTCGCCCTCTCTTTCCATCCGCCTCTTTTTTCGCTTGGTTCTTGTTTGCTCGTGTGTTGGATTGCTTGTTTGTCACGATGGCTCAAGATAATACTAAATTATGTGACTTTGCCAATACCAAAAACAATGATTTTCTTAGCACTCGGATTGCTCCTCTTACCGATGCTAAATCATGTGAAAGTAATGCTGCTTTGCTGAATCTTCTCATGAAAGATCAATTCGCCGGCCTTCCTAGTGAAGATGCCGCTACCCATCTAAATAGCTTTGTTGATTTGTGTGACATGAAAAAGAAGAAAGATGTGGACAATGATATTGTTAAATTGAAGCTATTTCCTTTTTCACTTAGAGATCGTGCTAAAACTTGATTTTCGTCTTTGCCTAAAAATAGTATTGATTCTTGGAATAAGTACAAAGATGCTTTTATCTCTAAGTATTTTCCTCCCGCTAAAATCATCTCCCTTAGAAACGATATTATGAATTTTAAGCAACTTGATCATGAACATGGTGCACAAGCTTGGGAGAGGATGAAGTTAATGATACGTAATTGCCCTACTCATGGTTTGAATTTGTGGATGATTATACAAAAAAATTATGCCGGATTGAATTTTGCTTCTAGAAATCTTTTAGATTCGGCCGCGGGAGGCACTTTTATGGAAATAACTTTAGGAGAAGCTACTAAACTCCTAGATAATATTATGGTTAATTATTCTCAATGGCACACTGAAAGATCTACTAGTAAAAAAGTGCATGTGATAGAAGAAATTGATGTTTTGAGTGGAAAGATGGATGAACTTATGAAATTGTTTGCTAATAAGAGTGTTTTTTCTTATCCTAATGATATGCCTTTGTCTACCTTGATTGAGAATAATAATGAATCTATGAATGTGAATTTTGTTGGTAGGAATAATTTTGGTAACAACGCGTATAGAGGAAACTTTAATCCTAGGCCGTTCCCTAGTGATTCCTCTAATAATTATGGTAATTCCTACAACAATTCTTATGGAGATTTTAATAAGATGCCCTCTGATTTTGAGACTAGTGTTAAAGAATTTATGATTGCGCAAAAGAATTTCAATGCCTTGCTTGAAGAAAAATTGCCAAATATTGATGAGTTGGCTAGGAACGTCGATAGAATTTCTCTTGATGTTGATTCTTTGAAGCTTAGATCTATTCCACCTAAGCATGATATCAATGAGTCTCTCAAAGCCATGAGAATTTCCATTGATGAGTGCAAAGAAAGAACCGCTAGTATGCGTGCTAAGAAAGATTGCTTTGTAAAAGCATGTTCTTCTAATTTTTATGAGAATAATGATGAAAATCTAAAAGTTATTGATGTGTCCCCTATTAAATCTCTGTTTTTCAATATGAATCTTGATAATGATGGGACTGGAGATGAGTCAACTTTAGTAGAAAACGTCCCAAAAATTCGGAGTTTTTAGATCTTGATACAAAATTTGGTAAAAGTGGGATTGAATAGGTCAAAACTTTAGATATCAATGAACCCACTATATTGGATTTCAAGGAATTTAATTATGATAATTGCTCTTTGATAGATTGTATTTCCTTGTTGCAATCCGTGCTAAATTCTCCTCATGCTTATAGTCAAAATAAAGCCTTTACTAAACATATCGTTGATGCTTTAATGCAATCTTATGAAGAAAAACTTGAGTTGGAAGTTTCTATCCCTAGAAAACTTTATGATGAATGGGAACCTACAATTAAAATTAAAATTGAAGATCATGAATGCTATGCTTTGTGTGATTTGGGTGCTAGTGTTTCCACGATTCCAAAAACTTTATGTGATTTGTTAGGTTTCCGTGAATTTAATGATGGTTCTCTAAACTTGCACCTTGCGGATTCCACTATCAAGAAACCTATGGGAAGAATTAATGATGTTCTTATTGTTGCAAATAGGAACTATGTGCCCGTAGATTTTATTTTTCTTGATATAGATTGTAATCCTTCATGTCCTATTATTCTTGGTAGGCCTTTCCTTAGAACGATTGGTGCAATTATTCATATGAAGGAAGGAAATATTAGATTCCAATTTCCATTAAGGAAAGTCATGGAACACTTTCCTAGAAACAAAATAAAATTACCTTATGAATCTATTATGAGAGCCACTTATGGATTGCCTACCAAAGATGACAATACTTAGATCTATCCTTGCCTTTATGCCTAGCTAGGGGCATTAAACGATAGCGCTTGTTGGGAGGCAACCCAATTTTATTTTAGTTTTTTTGCTTTTTATTTCTGTTTAGTAATAAGTCTTTGATCTAGATTCTGGTTAGATTTGTTTTTATGTTTTAATTAGTGTTTGTGCCAAGTTAAACCTATAGGGTCTTCTTGGTTGATAGTTATTTGATCTTGCTGAAAATTCCAGAAACTTTCTGTTCACGAAAACAATTGTTTAAAATCACCAGAACGTGATAAAATATTGATTCCAATTGCAGAAGATCAATAAACAAATTATTTAGGTTGTCCTATTTTGGTAGATTTTTCTGAGTTCCAGAAGTTTGCGTTAGTTACAGATTACTACAGACTGTTCTGTTTTTGACAGATTCTGTTTTTCGTGTGTTGTTTGCTTATTTTGATGAATCTATGGCTAGTAAAATAGTTTATAAACCATAGATAAGTTGGAATACAGTAGGTTTAACACCAACATAAATAAAGAATGAGTTCATTACAGTACCTTGAAGTGGTGTTTTGTTTTCTTTCGCTAACGGAGCTCATGAGATTTTCTGTTAAGTTTTGTGTTGTGAAGTTTTCAAGTTTTGGGTAAAGATTTGATGGATTATGGAACAAGGAGTGTCAAGAGCCTAAGCTTGGGGATGCCCAAGGCACCCCAAGGAAAATCCAAGGACACCAAAAAGCCAAAGCTTGGGGATGCCCCGGAAGGCATCCCCTCTTTAGTCTTCGTCCATCGGTAACTTTACTTGGAGCTATATTTTTATTCACCACATGATATGTGTTTTGCTTGGAGCATCTTGTATGATTTGAGCCTTTGCTTTTAGTTTACCACAGTCATCCTTGCTGTACACACCTTTTGAGAGAGACACACATGATTCGGAATTATTTAGAATACTCTATGTGCTTCACTTATATCTTTTGAGCTATATAGTTTTTGCTCTAGTGCTTCACTTATATCTTTTAGAGCACGGCGGTGGTTTTGTTTTATAGAAACTATTGTTCTCTCATGCTTCACTTATATTATTTTGAGAGTCCTACAAAACAGCATGGTAATTTGCTTAAATTGAGAAATTAGTCCTAATATGATAGCATCCAAGATTAGTAAAAACTTTCTTATAAGTGCTTTGAATACTAAGAGAAGTTTGATGCTTGATGATTGTTTTGAGATATGGAGGTAGTGATATTAAAGTTGTGCTAGTTGAGTAGTTGTGAATTTGAGAAATACTTGTGTTGAAGTTTGCAAGTTCTGTAGCATGCACGTATGGTAAATGTTGTGTAACAAAATTGAAACATGAGGTGCTCTTTGATTGTCCTCCTAATGAGTGGCGGTCGGGGACGAGCGATGGTCTTTTCCTACCAATCTATCCCCCTAGGAGCATGCGCGTAGTGCTTGGTTTTTGATGACTTGTAGATTTTTGCAATAAGTATGTGAGTTCTTTATGACTAATGTTGATTCCATGGATTATACGCACTCTCACCCTTCCATCATTGCTAGCCTCTTCGGTACCGTGCATTGCCCTTTCTCACCTTGAGAGTTGGTGCAAACTTCGCCGGTGCATCCAAACCCCGTGATACAATACGCTCTATCACACATAAACCTCCTTATATCTTCCTCAAAACAGCCACCATACCTACCTATTATGGCATTTCCATAGCCATTCCGAGATATATTGCCATGCAACTTTTCACCGTTCCATTTATCATGACACGTTTCATCATTGTCATATTGCCTTGCATGATCATGTAGTTGACATCGTATTTGTGGCAAAGCCACCATGCATATTATTCATACATGTCACTCTTGATTCATTGCCCATCCCGGTACACCTTCGGAGGCATTCATATAGAGTCATACTTTGTTCTAGTATCGAGTTGTAATCATTGAGTTGTAAATAAATAGAAGTGTGATGATCATCATTCATAGAGCATTGTCCCAAAAAAGAGAAAAAAAAAAGAGAAAGGCCAAATAAAAAAAGGAAAAGGCCTAAAAAAATTAAAGAAGGGGCAATGCTACTATCCTTTTTTTCCACACTTGTGCTTCAAAGTAGCACCATGATCTTTATGATAGAGCGTCTCTTGTTTTGTCACTTTCATATACTAGTGGGAATTTTTCATTATAGAACTTGGCTTGTATATTCCAACAATGGGCTTCCTCAAATGCCCTAGGTCTTCGTGAGCAAGCAAGTTGGATGCACACCCACTTAGTTTCTTTTGTTGAGCTTTCATACATTTATACCTCTAGTGCATCCGTTGCATGGCAATCCCTACTCCTTGCATTGACATCAATCGATGGGCATCTCCCTAGCTCATTGATTAGCCACGTCAATGTGAGACTTTCTCCTTTTTTGTCTTCTCCACATAACCCCCATCATCATATTCTATTCCACCCGTAGTGTTATATCCATGGTTCACGCTCATATATTGCGTGAAAGTTGAGAAAAGTTTGACATTACTAAAGTATGAAACAATTGTTTGGCTTGTCATCGGGGTTGTGCATGATGAGAGCATTCTTGTGTGACGAAAATGGAGCATGACCAAACTATATGATTTTGTAAGGATGAACTTTCTTTGGCCATGTTATTTTGAGAAGACATAATTGCTTAGTTAGTATGCTTGAAGTATTATTACTTTTATGTCAATATTAAACTTTTATCTTGAATCTTTCGGATCTGAATATTCATACCACAAATAAGAGAATTACATTGAAAATTAAGCTAAGTAGCATTCCACATCAAAAATTCTGTTTTTATCATTTACCTACTCGAGGACGAGCAGGAATTAAGCTTGGGGATGCTTGATACGTCTCCAATGTATCTATAATTTTTTATTGTTCCATGCTATATTATATTCTGTTTTGGATGTTTAATGGGCTTTATTATACACTTTTATATTATTTTTGGGACTAACCTATTAACCGGAGGCCCAGCCCAAATTGCTGTTTTTTGCCTATTTCAGTGTTTCGAAGGAAAGGAATATCAAACGGAGTCCAAACGGAATAAAACCTTCGGGAACGTGATTTTTGGAACAAACGTGATCCAGAGGACTTGGAGTGGACGTCAAGAAATCACCGAGGAGGCCACGAGGCAGGGGGCGCGCCTACCCCCCTGGGCGCGCCCTCCACCCTCGTGGGCCCCTCGTAGCTCCACCGACCTACTTCTTCCTCCTATATATACCTACGTACCCCCAAACCATCAGAGCCGAAGCCAAAGCCCTATTTCCACCGCCGCAACCTTCTGTACCCGTGAGATCCCATCTTGGGGCCTTTTCCGACGCTCCGCCAGAGGGGGCATCGATCACGGAGGGCTTCTACATCAACACCATAGCCTCTCCGATGATGTGTGAGTAGTTTACCTCAGACCTTCGGGTCCATAGTTATTAGCTAGATGGCTTCTTCTCTTTCTTTGGATCTCAATACAAAGTTCTCCTCGATTCTCTTGGAGTCTATTTGATGTAACTCTTCTTTTGCAGTGTGTTTGTCGAGATCCAATGAATTGTGGGTTTATGATCAAGATTATCTATGAACAATATTTGAATCTCCTCTGAATTCTTTTATGTATGATTGATTATCTTTGCAAGTCTCTTCGAATTATCAGTTTGGTTTGGCCTACTAGATTGATCTTCCTTGCAATGGGAGAAGTGCTTAGCTTTGGGTTCAATCTTGCGGTGCTCCATCCCAGTGATAGTAGGGGAAACGACACGTATTGTATTGTTGCCATCGAGGATAAAAAGATGGGGTTTATATCATATTGCATGAGTTTATCCCTCTACATCATGTCATCTTGCTTAATGCGTTACTCCGTTCATATGAACTTAATACTCTAGATGCATGCTGGATAGTGGTCGATGTGTGGAGTAATAGTAGTAGATGCAGGCAGGAGTCGGTCTACTTGTCACGGACGTGATGCCTATATACATGATCATACCTAGATATTCTCATAACTACGCTCAATTCTATCAATTGCTCGAAAGTAATTCGTTTACCCACCATAATACTTATGCTATCTTGAGAGAAGCCACTAGTGAAACCTATGGCCCCCGGGTCTATCTTCCTTCATATTAATCTCCCGACAACAAGCTATTTCTATTGCCGTTTATTTTGCTTTCTTTACTTTTACTCTTTATCATAAAAATACCAAAAATATTATCTTATCATCTCTATCAGATCTCACTCTCGTAAGTGACCATGAAGGGATTGACAACCCCTTTATCGCGTTGGTTGCGAGGTTCTTATTTGTTTGTGTAGGTGCGTGGGACTCGAGCATGGTCTCCTACTGGATTGATACCTTGGTTCTCAAAAACTGATGGAAATACTTACGCTACTTTACTGCATCACCCTTTCCTCTTCAAGGGAAAACCAACGTAGTGCTCAAGAGGTAGCATCAACCAGAGTAAGATCCGCACCAGAGTGGTACGGTAATGCTGTTCTAGACGTCATGTTACTTGACCATGACGAACCTACGAACTATGAGGAAGCGATGATGAGCCCAGATTCCATGAAATGGCTTGAGGCCATGAAATCTGAGATGGGATCCATGTATGAGAACAAAGTGTGGACTTTGGTTGACTTGCCCGATGATTGGCAAGCCATAGAAAATAAATGGATCTTCAAGAAGAAGACCGACGCTGACGGTAATGTTACTGTTTACAAAGCTCGACTTGTTGCAAAAGGTTTTCGACAAGTTCAAGGAGTTGACTATGATGAGACTTTCTCACCCGTAGCGATGCTTAAGTCTGTACAAATCATGTTAGCAATTGCTGCATTTTATGATTATGAAATTTGGCAAATGGACGTCAAAACTGCATTCCTGAATGGATTTCTAGAAGAAGAGATGTATATGATGCAACCAGAAGCTTTTGTCGATCCAAAGGGTGCTAACAAAGTATGCAAGCTCCAGTGATCCATTTATGGACTGGTGCAAGCCTCTCGGAGTTGGAATAAACGTTTTGATAGTGTGATCAAAGCATATGGTTTTATACAGACTTTTGGAGAAGCCTGTATTTACAAGAAAGTGACTGGGAGCTCTGTAGCATTTCTAATATTATATGTGGATGAGATATTGTTGATTGGAAATGATATAGAATTTCTGGATAGCATAAAAGGATACTTAAATAAGAGTTTTTCTATGAAAGACCTCGGTGAAGCTGCTTACATATTGGGCATCAAGATCTATAGAGATAGATCAAGACGCTTAATTGGACTTTCACAAAGCACATACCTTGATAAGATTTTGAAGAAGTTCAAAATGGATCAGTCAAAGAAAGGGTTCTTGCATGTGTTACCAGGTGTGAAGTTGAGTGAGACCCAATGCCCGACCACTGCAGAAGATAGAGAGAAAATGAAAGTCATTCCCTATGCCTCAGCCATAGGTTCTATCATGTATGCAATGCTGTGTACCAGACCTGAGTGTGCCTTGCTATAAGTATAGTACGGAGGTACCAAAATAATCCAGGAGTGGATCACTCGACAACGGTCAAGAACATCCTGAAATACCTGAAAAGGACTAAGGATATGTTTCTCGTTTATGGAGGTGACAAAGAGGTCGTCGTAAATGGTTACGTCGATGCAAGCTTTGACACCGATCCAGATGACTCTAAGTCACAAATCGGATACGTATTTATATTGAATGGTGGAGCTGTCAGTTGGTGCAGTTCCAAACAGAGCGTTGTGGCAGGATCTATGTGTGAAGCGGAGTACATAGCTGCTTCGGAAGCAGCAAATGAAGGAGTCTGGATGAAGGAGTTCATATCCGATCTAGGTGTCATACCTAGTGCATCGGGTCTAATGAAATTTTTTGTGACAATACTGGAGCAATTGCCTTGGCGAAGGAATCCAGATTTCACAAGAGAACCAAGCACCTCAAGGGGCACTTCAATTCCATCCGCGATCTAGTCAAGGAGGGTGACATAGAAGTTTGCAAAATACATACGGATCTGAATGTTGCAGACCCGTTGACTAAGCCTCTCTCACGAGCAAACATGTTCAGCACCAAGACTCCATGGTGTTAGAATCATTACTATGTAATCTAGATTATTGACTCTAGTGCAAGTGGGAGACTGAAGCAAATATGCTCTAGAGGCAATAATAAAGTTGTTATTTATATTTCCTTATATCATGATAAATGTTTATTATTCATGCTAGAATTGTATTAACCGGAAACTTAGTACATGTGTGAATACATAGACAAACAAAGTGTCCCTAGTATGCCTCTACTAGACTAGCTCGTTAATCAAAGATGGTTAAGTTTCCTAGCCATAGACATGTGTTTTCATTTGATGAACGGGATCACATCATTAGAGAATGATGTGATGGACAAGACCCATCCGTTAGCTTAGCACTATGATCGTTTAGTTTATTGCTATTGCTTTCTTCATGACTTATACATGTTCCTATGACTATGAGATTATGCAACTCCCGAATACCAGAGGAACACTTAGTGTGCTATCAAACGTCACAACGTAATTGGGTGATTATAAAGATGCTCTACAGGTGTCTCCGATGGTGTTTGTTGAGTTGGCATAGATCGAGATTAGGATTTGTCACTCCGATTGTCGGAGAGGTATCTCTGGGCCCTCTCGGTAATGCACATCACTATAAGCCTTGCAAGCAATGTGACTAATGAGTTAGTTGCGGGATGATGCATTACGGAACGAGTAAAGAGACTTGCCGGTAACGAGATTGAACTAGGTACGATGATACCGACGATCGAATCTCGGGCAAGTAACATACCGATGACAAAGGGAACAACGTATGTTGTTATGCGGTTTGACCGATAAAGATCTTCGTAGAATATGTAGGAGCCAATATGAGCATCCAGGTTCCGCTATTGGTTATTGACCAGAGATGTCTCTCGGTCATGTCTACATAGTTCTCAAACCCGTAGGGTCCGCACGCTTAAAGTTCGATGACGATTTGTATTATGAGTTTATGTGATTTGATCACCGAAGGTTGTTCGGAGTCCCAGATGAGATCACAGACATGATGAGAAGTCTCAAAATGGTCGAGACATAAAGATTGATATATTGGACCATGTTATTCGGACACCGGAAGTGTTCCAGATAGTTTCGGGTAAAACCGGAGTGCCGGAGGGGTTACCGGAACCCCCGAGGGGAACTATTGGGCCACCATGGGCCCTATTGGATAGAGAGGAGGGCAGCCAGGGCAGGCCACCCCCTCCCCTTGGAGTCCGAATTGGATAAGGGAAGGGGGCGGCGCCCCCCTTTCCTACTCCCTCTCCCTCTCCTTCCTTCCCCCTCTCTCCCTCTTGGTGGAATCCTACTAGGACTTGGAGTCCTAGTAGGACTCCCCTCCTTGGGCGCGCCCCCTAAGGCCGGCCAGCCTTCGTCCTCCCTCCTTTATATAGGTGGGGAGGGGGGCACCCTAGAACACACAAGTTGATCTTTTAGCCGTGTGCGGTGCCCCCCTTCACAGAAACACACCTCGGTCATATCGTCGTAGTGCTTAGGCGAAGCCCTGCGCCGGAAACTTCATCATCACCGTCACCATGCCATCGTGCTGACGAAACTCTCCCTCGGCCTCAACTGGATCAAGAGTTCGAGGGACGTCATCAAGCTGAACGTGTGCGGATTGTGGAGTGTCGTGCGTTCGGTACTTGGATCGGTTGGATTGCGAATATGTTCGACTACATCAACCGCGTTACTAAACGCTTCCGCTTTCGGTCTACGAGGGTACGTGGACGCACTCTCCCCGCTCGTTGCTATGCTTCTCCTAGATAGATCTTGCGTGATCGTAGGAATTTTTTTGAAATACTACGTTCCCCAACAGGGGGCGGCGCCCCCTCCTAGTCCAATTCGGACCAGCCCATGGGGGGAGCGCGGCCACCCCTTGAGGACCTTCTCTCCTTTCCCCTCAAGCCCATTAAGGCCCATTACTTTCCTGGGGGTTCCGGTAACCTCCCGGTACTCCAGAAAATACTCGAAACACTTCGGAACCATTCCGGTGTCCGAATATAACCTTCCAATATATCGATCTTTACCTCTCGATCATTTCGAGACTCCTCGTCATTTCCGTGATCTCATCCGGGACACCGAACATACTTCGGTCATCAAAATACATAACTCATAATACAAATCGTCATCGAACGTTAAGCGTGCGGACCCTACGGCTTCGAGAACTATGTAGACATGAGGAGACACATCTCTGGTCAATAACCAATAGCGAAACCTAGATACTCATATTGGCTCCTACATATTCTACGAAGATCTTTATCGGTCAAACCACAAAACAACATACGTTGTTCCCTTTGTCCTCGGTATGTTACTTGCCCGAGATTCGATCGTCGGTATCATCATACCTAGTTCAATCTCATTACCGGCAAGTCTCTTTACTCGTTTCATAATGCATCATCCCGCAACTAACTCATTAGTCACATTGCTTGCAAGGCTTATAGTGATGTGCATTACCGAGAGGGCCTAGAGATACCTCTCCGATACACGGAGTGACAAATCCTAATCTCGATCTATGCCAACCCAACAAACACCTTCGGAGACACCTGTAGAGCATCTTTATAATCACCCAGTTACGTTGTGACGTTTGATACCACACAAGGCGTTCCTCCGGTATTCGGGAGTTGCATAATCTGATAGTCAGAGGAACATGTATAAGTCATGAAGAAAGCAATAGCAATAAAACTTAACGATCATAATGCTAAGCTAACGGTTGGGTCTTGTCCATCACATCATTCTCTAAAGATGTGATCATGTTCATCAAATGACAACACATGTCTATGGTCAGGAAACTTAACCATCTTTGATTAACGAGCCAGTCTAGTAGAGGCATACTATGGACACTTTGTTTTGTCTATGTATTCACACATGTATCAAGTTTCCGGTTAATACAATTCTAGCATGAATAATAAACATTTATCATGATATAAGGAAATAAAATAATAACTTTATTATTGCCTCTAGGGCATATTTCCTTTAAAGGAAACAATTGGGTACACCTTCTACCACAGATCTGAAGGCAAGATCTTTGTTGCCAAGAATGGATCCTTTCTAGAGAAGGAGTTTCTCTCGAAAGAACTGAGTGGGAGGAAAGTAGAACTTGATGAGGTAATTGTATCTTCTCTCGAATTGGAAAGTAACACGTCAGAGAAATCCGTTCTCGTGATGCCTACACCAACTAGAGAGGTAGCTAAGGATGATGATCATGGAACTTCAGATCATGGAACTTCAGATCAAGTTACTACTGGACCTCGTAGGTCGAACAGAGCACATTCCGCACCAGAGTGGTACGATAATCCTATCCTGGAAGTCATGTTATTAGACCATGGCAAACCTTATGATGAGCTCAGATTCCGATAAATAGCTTGAAGCCATGAAATCTGAGATAGGGTCCATGTATGAGAACAAAGTGTGGACTTCGTGGACTTGCCCGATGATCGTCAAGCCATAGAAAACAAATGGATCTTCAAGAAGAAGACTGACGCTGATGGTAATGTTATTGTCTACAAAGCTCGACTTGTCGCGAAAGGTTTTCGACAAGTTCAAGGAGTTGACTACGATGAGACTTTCTCACCCGTAGTGATGCTTAAGTCCGTCCAAATCATGTTAGCAATTGCCGCATTTTATGATTATGAAATCTGGCAAATGGACGTCAAAACTGCATTCTTTAATGGATTTCTTAAAGAAGAGTTGTATATGATGCAACTAGAAAGTTTTGTTGATCCTAAAAGTGTTAAAAAAGTGTGCAAGCTCCAGCGATCCATCTATGGACTGGTGCAAGCATCTCGGAGTTGGAATATACGCTTTGATGAGGTGATCAAAGCATATGGTTTTATACAGACTTACGGTGAAGCTTGTATTTACAAGAAAGTGAGTGGGAGCTCTGTAGCATTTCTGATATTATATGCGGATGACATATTGTTGATAGGAAATGATATAGAATTTCTGGATAGCATAGAAGGATACTTGAATAAGAATTTTTTAATGAAAGACCTCGGTGAAGCTGCTTATATATTGGGCATCAAGATCTATAGAGATAGATCAGACGCTTAATAGGAATTTCACAAAGCACATACCTTGATAAAGTTTTGAAGAAGTTCAAAATGGATCAGTCAAAGAAAGGGTTCTTGCCTGTGTTACAAGGTGTGAAATTGAGTCAGACTCAAAGATCGACCACTGTAGAAGATACAGAGAAAATGAAAGTCATTCCCTATGCCTCAGCCATAGGTTCTATCATGTATGCTATGCTTTCTACCAGACCTGATGTGTGCCTTGCCATAAGTTTGGCAGGGAGGTATCAAAGTAATCCAAGCGTGGATCACTGGACATTGGTCAAGAACATCCTGAAGTACCCGAAAAGGACCACGGATATGTTTCTCGTTTATGGAGGTGTGATGTCTACTACGCAACTTTATTCTTGTATACTCGTGTTGGGCCTCCAAGCGCAGAGTTTTGTAGGACAGTAGCAATTTCCCTGAAGTGGATGACCTAAGGTTTATCAATCCATGGGAGATGTAGGATGAAGATGTTCTCTCTCAAACGACCCTGCAACCAAATACAAGAAATATCTTGTATCCCCAACACACCCAATACAATGGAAATTGTATAGGTGCACTAGTTCGGCGAAGAGATTGTGATAAAAGTGTAATATGGACGGTAGAAATATATTTTTATAATCTGAATAAATAAAAACAGCAAGGTAGCAGACAATAAACGGCACAAAAACGGTATTGCAATGCTTGAAAATGGGGCCTAGGGTCCGTACTTTCACTAGTGCAATCTCTCAACAATGCGAACATAGTTGGATCATAAGATTATCCCTCAGAGTGCAATAAAGAATCACTCCCGAGTTGCTATTAGCGGAGAACAAAAGATAGATATTGTTTGTAGGGTACAAGACCACCTCAAAGCTATTCTTTCCGTTCGATCTAATCAAGAGTTCGTACTAAAATAACACAAATCTATTTTTTTTCCGTTCGATCTATCCTAGAGTTCGTACTACAATAACACCAAAGCAAATTCATATTCATAATACTCAATCCATCACAAGGAACTACAAGGGGACCCCAAAGTTTCTATCGGAGAGAAGATAATAAAAACATGCATCAACCCCTATGCAAAGATTACCCCAATATCACCGCGGGAATCCGCGAGTTGAATGCCATAACAGATATCAAGTAAATCAATATGATACCCCAATTGTCACCTCAAGTATTCATACCGCAAGACATATATCATGTGTTCTCATCTCTGAATATTCAATCCGACATGACAAAACTTCAAAGGGTAAAGACTCAATTCATCACAACAAGTGTATAGAGGGGAGAAACATCATATGATACGACTATATTAACAAAACCCATGATATAGATCACGAGAGAGAGAGAGAGAGATTAAACACATAGCTACTGGTACAAACCCTCAGCCCCGAGGGTGGACTACTCCCTCCTCATCGTGGTGGCCGCCGGGATGATGAAGATGGCCACCGGAGATGATTCCCCCCTCCGGCAGGGTGCCAGAACGGGGTCTAGATTGGTTTTCGTGGATACAGAGACCTTGCGGCGGCGGAACTTTTAATCTAGGTTAACCCCGAAGGGTTTCAGAATATTTGGGAATTTATAGTACAAAGAAGGGGTGCGGGAGGCCACCGAGGGGGGCACAACCGACCTGGGCGCGCCAGGCCTGGCGCGCCCTAGTGGGTTGTGCCCCCTCAGGGCCCCCCCAGGTGCAGCTCTCGCCCATTGGGTTCCTTATGGTCCATAAAAATCTCCGTGGAGTTTCGTTGCGTTTGGACTCAGTTTGGTATTGATTTCCTGCGATGTAAAAAACAAGCAAAAAACAGCAACTGGGACTGGGCACTGGGTCAATAGGTTAGTCCCAAAAATGATATAAAGTTGCTATAAAATGATTGTAAAACATCCAACAATGATAATAAAACAGCATGAATACTTCATAAATTATAGATACGTTGGAGACGTATCAGCATCCCCAAGCTTAATTCCTGCTCGTCCTCGAGTAGGTAAATGATAAAAGAAACAATTTATGAAGTGTGAATGCTAGCAAAGTGCATAAGTTTGATCAATGATAATTTCAATCACTTTTCCTAGCATCATAACAGCAATTCTTTCTTATAAAACTTCTCATATTGTAGTGGCAACCAATTCACATGTTAAGGGTCAAACAATGAACTCTCTTGAAACTCAACAACCTATGTTCTTAGTCACCAAGCAATTGCAATTCAACTTATTCAACAGAGTTTAAGTAAGAGCTCCACATACTCAACTATCATATAGTCTTCTATGATTGCTAACACTCACCTCATACACATGAGCAGAACGTTTCAACGGGACACATAGAAAGATAGGGGCTTATTGTTTTGCCTCCCAACGTATTCACCTCAAGGGTGATGTCAACAATAATAACTCATGCTACCCATATTCAACTGGAAATATGTGCCTAGATCTTTCCTCACCACATGATGCTTGCCAAAAGAGAAAAATAAAAAGGAATAGAGAGAATAACTTTGACTCTTTGCATAAAAATAAATACTAAAAATTAAAAGATAGGCCTTTCGCAGAGGGAAGCAGAGGTTGCCATGCACTTATTTGTTTGTATGCTCAATCCCTTAGTGAAAAGAATGTCATGTTATATTGCCCCTTATGATAGCAACCTTTATTATGCAGTCCGTCACTTTTATTGCTTTGCCATCATAAGCTCGTACAACGCTCAATTTTCTCTTACACTAAATGATCTAACACTTTTAGAAGCAATTTTTATTGCCTTATTGCACCGATGACAACTTACTTGAAGGATCTTGCTCAATTCTTAGGTAGGTATGGTGGACTCTTGAAAATAAGATTTGGGTTTAAGGGTTTTTGGATGCACAAGTAGTATCTCTACTTGGTGCGGAATTTTTGGCTAGCAAAGATGGGGGGCAAGCACCACATGTTGAAGGATCTATGACAATATGACTTCTATGTGAATATGAGCAAACATAAATCATTACGTTGTCTTCCTTGTCCAACGTCAACAATTTTGGCATACAATATTTTGATGGGGGCACACAATCACAAAATATTTCCATGATAGTGTATTTGCATGTGAAAGTTCTCTTCCTTATACTAATTATTCATGAATTGCTTGTATGACCAAAATTGTGATTGTCAAGCCTCAAAAGATTTCACTTTCTAAACCCAATGTGAAGCTACCACTAGGCATGATATGATTTCAACTTTATGACATCAATTTATTCAACAATTTACTCATATGATATAAGTGAAGCACAAGAGTAAATGACAAGCTACTCCAAAAAGATATAAGTGAAGATCAAATGAGTAGTTAAGTAAATAGATAGCTATGTGTGGACTCTCTGTTATTTAAATCTTTCAGATCTAAGTATTTTATTAAAACAGCAAGCAAAACAAAAATAAAATGACATTCTAAGAATGGCACAACTCATGTGAAGAAGCAAAAACTTAGGCTCAACCGATACTAACCGATAATTGTTGATGAAGAAATGTGGGACGCCTACCGGGGCATCCCCAAGCTTAGGTGCTTGAGACTTCTTGAAATATTATCTTGGGGTGCCTTGGGAATCCCCAAGCTTGAGCTTTTGTGTCTCCTTAAGTCTTCTCATATCACGGTTTTCCTAGATCTCAAAAGCTTCATCCACACAAAACTCATCAGGAACTTGTGAGATAAGTTAGTATAAACCAATGCAAAAACCTTATCATTCTCTACTGTAGCAAATCACTAAAATTATAATTCAAAATTGCATACTAAATGCCTCTGCATATTTAATACTCCTATCCTCAAATAGAATCATTAAATAAGCAAACATATGCAAACAATGCAAACATAACAGCAATCTGCCAAAACAGTACAGTCTGTAAAGAATGCAGGATTCATCATACTTCCCTAACTCCAAAAATTATGAAAATTTTACCAAGCTGTAGAAAATTTATCAGAGCTTATTATGCAGAAAGTTTCAACATTTTAGCACACTCTGACTTTTCTAGGGAATTTTTGCAACAGCGGTAAACTTTCTGTTTTCAAACAGCAACATGTAGACTTGTAAAATAAGCATGGTAAAGGCTATCCTTGACATTTTTATTGAAATAAAAGATGCAAAACATTATTCTAAATAACACAAAGCAAAACCTATCAAAATAAATTGACGCTCCAAGCAAAACACATATCATGTGACGAATGAAAACATAGCTCCAAGTGAGGTTACCGATAATGTTGGAGACGAAAGAGGGGATGCCTTCCGGGGCATCCCCAAGATTACTTGCTTGGATCTTCCTTGGATATTAACTTGGGGTGCCTTGAGCATCCCCAAGCTTAGGGTCTTTTCACTCCTTATTCTCCTCATATCGATATCTCACTCAAAACTTGAAAACTTCAACCACACAAAACTTAACGGAACTTCGTGAGATAGGTTAGTATGATAAAGAGCAAACCATTCCACTTTTGGCACTGCCAAATACAAGATTCATAATTGTTCTCACACAAATCCTACTGTATCATATCATTTCTACAATTTATATTGAGCAATATAAGCCATAGAAACTAGAAACCAAGCAAACTATGCATTGAAAACAGAATCTGTCAAAAACATAACAGTCTGTAGTAATTTGCACTCAAACCATACTTCTGCTACTCCAAAAATTATGATAAAATTAGGAACATGTGAGAAATTTGTATATTAAACTTCTGCAAAAATAATCAACTCAAGAGAATTCTTCTGTTAAAATTGAGACTCATTTTCGTGAGCGCAAAAGTTTCTGTTTTTCAGCAGGGTCAAATCAACTATCACCCAACATGATCCCAAAGGCTCTATGGCACTTTATTGAAACAAAAGCAATAAAACATGATTACTACAGTAGCTTAATCATGTTAAAACATAAAAACAGTGAGTAAAAGTGTTGGGTTGTCTCCCAGCAAGAGCTTTTCTTTAATTCCTTTTAAGCTAGGCATGATGATTTCAATGATGCTCACATAAAAGATAAGAATTGAAACATAAAGAGAGCATCATGAGTCATAAGTTCCTCTCTCATAATAATTTTCAGTAGCATCATGAATAGATTCATCAATATAACCATTACATAAAGCATTCTTTTCATGATCCACAAGCATAGAAAATTCATTACTCTCTATGCCATACATGTCATCATAATAATCATCATAGAAAGCAACTTTATTGCCATAGTCAGTTGAAACCTCTTCCAAAATAGTGGATGTATCACTAAATAAAGTCATGACCTCTCCAAATCCACTTTCATAAATATTTTAATGAGATTAAACACCCTCCAAAATAGCGGGATCACTACTACCTAGAGTTGACATTCTTCCAAACCCACTTTTATCATTGTAATCATCATAAATAGGAGGCATGCTATCATCAAAATAAGTTTGATCAATCAAAGTAGGGGGACTAAAAAGATCATCTTCATTAAACATAGCCTCCCCAAGCTTGGGACAAACATTAATTGCAGCAAATAAATTCTCAAACATGCCATTCTCATCAAACATAGCATCCCCAAGCTTGTGGCTTGGCATATCGTAAGCATAATCACTCTCATCATTAATAGTATGAATAGCACCAATGGTATAACAATTGCTATCATCAATATTTCCCAAGTTGGTGCCAAAAAGATTTCCAAGATTATAAGAAGTATCATTATCTTCCCAATCATAATCATCACAACAAGCAATAGGCATAACAAAATCATCATCCATAATGCTCTCGGGCATTGTGCCATAAGACATAGAAGCAATATCATCAATTCATCATCAAGTGCATCATCTTCCACAATTATTTTTGATTCATTTTCATGAGGCACAACAATAATAAGAGCAACATTATTTGGGAGAGATACCTTTTTACCTCTCTTCTTTCTTCTTTTCTTCTTCTTCACCACATCATGTGTGGGTTTAATTAATCTTTTCAAGCTTCTTATTGATGAGATTGGTTGGATAGGAAGCTCCTCCTCGTTACCTGATTCATCATAATAAACACTAGGAGGGTTTTGGGAAATATTTTCCCTTTCATTAGTACTCTCTTCATATTCTATTTGTTCTCTTGACTTTGGATAGTTGGCAATATAAGGATTCTCAATGCAATTTACCACACAAAACATATAAATTTCCTCTAGATCAAAATCAAGAAATCTCTCGAGATTAAATTTTGGAATACCCTTAGTTATACATTTCATTTCTTCATACCCCAAAAGAAGACTAAGCTCTTTATGATGCTCAAGGGTAATCAAGTTATCACAATTTTTGGACACGATTTGATCATGAAAGAATTTGCATTGGAGATTCACATGACCATGTTCATTGCAAAGTTCACAAGGATGGTGAAAAAAAAATCTTTCAGCACAATCATCTAGCCTCTCTTGCAACTTTCTCGTTTCTAAATATTTATGCTTCTTACAAAATCTATCTTCCAGTTTGGTGCACAATTGCACTCCCAATTCGCTCCGCAAAAAGTGACATGCTTATAAGAAACATTTTTGTCAAGACTTGTGCAATCATCATTAGCATTTTGGATATTCAAAGAATTCATACTAACAACATTGCAATCATGCTCATCATTCAAATATTTTGTGCCAAGCATTTTATTGACTTCTTCTTCTAACAATTGAGCACAATTTTTCGAACCATCATTTTCAAGAAAGATATTATAAAGATGATCAATAATATGATGCAACCTCAATTCCATTTTTTGTAGTTTTCTTTTATAAACCAAACTAGTGATAAAACAAGAAACTAAAAGATTCAATTGCAAGATCTAAAGATATACCTTCATGCACTCACCTCCCCGGCAACGGCGCTAGAAAAGAGCTTCATGTCTACTACGCAACTTTATTCTTGTAGACTCGTGTTGGGCCTCCAAGCGCAGAGTTTTGTAGGACAGTAGCAATTTTCCCTAAAGTGGATGACCCAAGGTTTATCAATCCATGGGAGATGTAGGATGAAGATGGTCTCTCTCAAACGACTCTGCAACCAAATACAAGAAATCTCTTGTGTCCCCAACACACCCAATACAATGGCAAATTGTATAGGTGCACTAGTTCGGCGAAGAGATGGTGATAAAAGTGTAATATGGATGGTAGAAATATATTTTTATAATATGAATAAATAAAAACAGCAAGGTAGCAAATAACAAACGAGCACAAAAACGGTGTTGCAATGCTTGCAAATGAGGCCTAGGGTTCGTACTTTCACTAGTGCAATCTCTCAACAATGCTAACATAGTTGGATCATATGATTATCCCTCAAAGTGCAATAAAGAATCACTCTCGAGTTCCTATTAGCGGAGAACAAAAGATAGATATTGTTTGTAGGGTACGAGACCACCTCAAAGCTATTCTTTCCGTTCGATCTAATCAAGAGTTCGTACTAAAATAACACAAAGCTATTTTTCCATTTGATCTATCCTAGAGTTCATACTAGAATAACACGAGAGCAAATTCATATTCATAATACTCAATCCATCACAAGGAACTACAAGGGGACCCCAAAGTTTCTATTGGAGAAAAGATAATATAAAAACATGCATCAACCCCTATGCAAAGATTACCCCAATATCACCGCGGGAATCCGCGAGTTGAATGCCATAACACATATCAAGTAAATCAATATGATACCCCAATTGTCACCTCAAGTATTCATACCGCAAGACATGTATCATGTGTTCTCATCTCTGAATATTCAATTCGACATGACAAAACTTCAAAGGATAAAGACTCAATTCATCACAACAAGAGTATAGAGGGGAGAAATATCATATGATCCGACTATATTAACAAAGCCCATGATATAGATCATGAGAGAGAGAGATTAAACACATAGCTACTTGTACAAACTCTCAGCCCCGAGGGTGGACTATTCCCTCCTCATCGTGGTGGCCGCCGGGATGATGAAGATGGCCACCGGAGATGATTCCCCCCTCCGGCAGGGTGCCAGAACGGGGTCTAGATTTGTTTTCATGGATACAGAGACCTTGCGGTGGTGGAACTTCTGATCTAGGTTAACCCCGAAGGGTTTCGGAATATTTGGGAATTTATAGTGCAAAGAAGGGGTGCGGGAGGCCACCGAGGTGGGCACAACCCACCTGGGCGCTAGGGGGGCCTGGCGCGGCCTGGTGGATTGTGCCCCCCTTGGGGCACCCCCCCAGGTGCAGCTCTGGCCCATTGGTTCCTTTTGGTCCATAAAAAATCTCTGTGGAGTTTCGTTGCGTTTGGACTCCGTTTGGTATTGATTTCCTACGATGTAAAAAACAAGCAAAAACAGCAACTGGCACTGGGCACTGGGTCAATAGGTTAGTCCCAAAAAATGATATAAAGTTGCTATAAAATGATTGTAAAACATCCAAGAATGATAATAAAACAGCATGAATACTTCATAAATTATAGATACGTTGGAGACGTATCAAGGTGACGAAGAGCTCGTCGTAAATGGTTACGTCGATGCTAGCTTCGACACTGATTCGGATGACTCTAAGTCACAAACCGGATACGTATTTATATTGAATGGTGGA
Organism: Aegilops tauschii subsp. strangulata; assembly: GCF_002575655.3. Lineage (NCBI taxonomy): Eukaryota > Viridiplantae > Streptophyta > Magnoliopsida > Poales > Poaceae > Aegilops > Aegilops tauschii. Next base: position 544,806,222 of record NC_053041.3, read on the forward strand.
ACTGTCAGTTGGTGCAGTTCCAAGCAGAGCGTCGTGGCGGGATCTACATGTGAAGCAGAGTACATAGCTGCTTCAGAAGCAGCACATGAAGGAGTCTGGATAAAGGAGTTCATGTCCGATCTGGGTGTAATACCCAGTGCATTCGGTCCAATGAAAATATTTTGTGACAACTCTGGAGCAATTGCCTTGGCGAAGGAATCCAGGTTTCACAAGAGAACCAAACACATCAAGAGACGCTTCAACTCCATTCATGAAAAGGTCAAGGATGGAGACATAGAGATTTGCAAAATACATACGGATCTAAATGTAGCAGACCCATTGACTAAGCCTCTTCCACGAGCAAAACATGATCAACACCAAGACTCCATGGGTGTTAGATTCATTACAATGTAATCTAGATTATTGACTCTAGTGCAAGTGGGAGACTGAAGGAAATATGCCATAGAGGCAATAATAAAGTTGTTATTTTATATTTCCTTATTCATGATAAAGGTTTATTATTCATGCTATAGTTGTATCGATCGAAAACTTAAATACATGCGTGAATACATAAACAAATACCGTGTCTCTAGTAAGCCACTACTAGACTAGCTCGTTGATGAAAGATGGTTAAGGTTTCCTAACCATAGACATGTGTTGTCATTTGATAACGGGATCACGTCATTAGGAGAATGATGTGATGGAAAAGACCCGTTGCTAGCTTAGCATATTGATCGTTTAGTTTATTGCTATTGCTTTTGTGTTGACAAATACATATTCCTTTGACTATGAGATTATGCAACTCCCGGATACCGGAGGAATACCTTGTGTGCAATCAAACGTCACAACATAACTGGGTGATCATAAAGATGCTCTACAGGTATCTCCGAAGGTGTTTGTTGAGTTGGCATAGATCGAGATTAGGATTTGTCACTCCGAATATCGGAGAGGTATCTCTGGGCCCTCTCGGTAATACACATCATAAGAAGCCTTTCAAGCAAAGTGACTAAGGAGTTAGTTGCAAGATGATGTATTACAGAACGAGTAAAGAGACTTGCCGGTAACGAAATTGAACTAGGTATGAAGATACCGACGATCGAATCTCAGTCAACTAACATACCGATGGACAAAGGGAATTGTGTATGTTGTCATAAGGTTCGTCCGGTAAAGATTTTCGTGGAATATGTAGGAGCCAATATGGGCATCCAGCTTCGCTATTGGTTATTGACCGGAGAGGTGTCTCGGTCATGCCTACATAGTTCTCGAACCCGTAGGGTCCGCACGCTTAACGTTCATTGACGATATAATGTTATATGAGTTATATGATTTGGTGACCAAATGTTGTTCGAAGTTCCGTATGAGATCACAGACATGACGAGGAGCTCCATAATGTTCCGGAGGTAAAGATTGATATATAGGACGATGATATTCGGACACCAGAAGAGTTTCGGAGTGCACCGGGTAGTCATCGGGTCGCTGGAAGGGTTTCCGGACATCCCTGTCAAGTGTATGGGCCTAATGGGCCAAGGGGGGACAGACCAGCCCACAAGGGGACTGGCGCGCCCCTCTCCCTGGCCGCAGGCCCTAGGGAAGGAAAGGGGGAAGGCTAGCCCCTCCTGCCTTCCCCTCCACATAGGAGAAAGGAAGGGGGCACCCTCCCCTGCCTTTCCTCGCTCACCTAGAAAGGAAAGGGGGCGGCTTGGGGAGGACCCCGAGTAGGATTCAGCCTACTTGGGGCGCCCCCTTGGCTGCTCCTCCCTCGCCCCCACCTATATATGTGGGGGGCGCCACACAGAACCACGACAATTGCTTAGCCGTGTGCGGCACCCCCCTCCACAGTTTAGTCCCTCGGTCATATTTTCGTAATGCTTAGGCGAAGCCCTGTCGAGATAACTTCACCATCACCGTCACCGCGCTGTCGTGCAGCCAGAACTTATCCACTACCTCGCTGTCTTGCTGTATCAAGAAGGCGAGGACGTCACCAAGCTGAATGTGTGCTGAACCCAGAGGTGTCGTACGTTCGGTACTCGATCGGTTAGAGCACGAAGAAGTTCGACTACATCAACCGCGTTAACAAATGCTTCCGCTTACGGTCTACGAGGGTATGTAGACACACTCTCCCCTCTCGTTGCTATGCATCTCGATGGATAGATCTTGCGTGTGCGTAGATTTTTTTGTTTTCCATGCAATGCTCCCCAACATTTTGAAGGTTCACCCTCTAACCCGACTCCACTTCATACGTCTGCGGAATGCCCCTGAGCTTTGACATATTAGCCACATATGCCTCCATAAAAATAATGCTATCATCTGCGAATTGGAGGTGGGTAACATTGGGGCAAGTGCTCCCAAATGACACTTTCTGGATATCTTGGTGTTGGGGAACGTAGTATTTCAAAAAAATTCCTACGATCACGCAAGATCTATCTAGGAGATGCATAGAAACGAGAGGGGAGAGTGTGTCCACGTACACTCGTAGACCGAAAGCGGAAGTGTTTAGTAACGCGGTTGATGTAGTCGAATGTCTTCGCGATCCAATCGATCCAAGCACCAAACGTACGGCACCTCCACATTCAACACACGTTCAGCTCGATGACGTCCCTTGAGCTCTTGATCCAGTTGAGGACGAGGGAGAGTTCCGTTAGCACGGCGGCGTGGTGACGGTGATGATGAAGTTACCGGCGCAGGGCTTCGCCTAAGCACTACTACGATATGACCGAGGTGTGTAACTGTGGAGGGGGGCACCACACACAGCTAAGAGAAGACTTGGTGTCTCTTTGGGGTGCCTCCTCCCACGTATATAAAGGGGGAGGAGAGGAGGCCGGCCATAGGGGGCGCGCGCCATAGGGGAGTCCAACTAGGATTCCCAATCCTAGTTGGAGTCCCCTTCCTTTCCAAGAGAGGGAGAGAGGGAAGGAGGAGGAAGGGGAGAAGGAAAGAGGGGGCACCGCCCCCCTCCCTAGTCCAATTTGGACTGGCCATGGGAGGAGGGGCGGCCTCCCTTGTGGCCCTCCTCTCCTTTCCACTAAGGCCCAAAGGCCCATGAACTTCCCTGGGGGAGGGGGGGTTCCGGTAACCCCCGATACTCCGAAACTCATCTGAAACAACCTGAACCATTCCGGTGTCCGAATGTAACCTTCCAATATATGAATATTTACCTCTCGACCATTTCGAGACTCCTCGTCATGTCCGTGATCTCATTCGGAGCTCCGAACAAACTTCAGTCATCAAATCACATAACTCATAATACAAATCGTCATCGAACGTTAAGCGTGCGGACCCTACGGGTTCGAGAACTATGTAGATATGACCGAGTCACATCTTCGGTCAATAACCAATAGAGGAACCTGGATGCTCATATTGGCTCCTACCTATTCTACGAAGATCTTTATCGGTCAAACCGCATAACAACATATGTTGTTCCCTTTGTCATCGGTATGTTACTTGCCCGAGATTCGATCGTCGGTATCATCATACCTAGTTCAATCTCGTTACCGGCAAGTCTCTTTACTCGTTCCGTAATGCATCACCTCGCAACTAACTCATTAGTCACATTGCTTGCAAGGCTTATAGTGATGAGCATTACCGAGAGGGCCCAAAGATACCTCTCCGATACACGGAGTGACAAATCCTAATCTCGATCTATGCCAACTCAACAAACACCATCGGAGACACCTGTAGAGAATCTTTATAATCACCCAGTTACGTTGTGACGTTTGATAGCACACAAGGTGTTCCTCCAGTATTCGGGAGTTGCATAATCTCACTGTCAGAGGAACATGTATAAGTCATGAAGAAAGCATTAGCAATAAAACTAAACGGTCATTATGCTAAGCTAATGGATGGGTCTTGTCCATCACATCATTCTCTAATGATGTGATCCCATTCATCAAATGACAATACATGTCTATGGTTAGGAAACTTAACCATCTTTGATTAACGAGCTAGTCAAGTAGAGCATACTAGGGACACTCTGTTTGTCTATGTATTCAGACATGTACTAAGTTTCCGGTTAATACAATTCTAGCATGAATAATAAACATTTATCATGATATAAGGAAATATAAATAACAACTTTATTATCGCCTCTAGCGCATATATCCTTTAGTCTCCAACTTGCACTAGAGTCAACAATCTAGATTACATAGTAATAATTCTAACACCCATGGAGTCTTGGTGCTGATCATGTTTTGCTCGTGGAAGAGGCTTAGTCAACGGGTCTACAACATTCAGATCCGTATGTATTTTGCAAACTTCTATGTCTCCCTCCTTGACTAGATCGCGGATGGAGTTGAAGCGTCTCTTGATGTGCTTGGCTCTCTTGTGAAATATAGATTCCTTCGCCAAGGATATTGCTCCAGTATTGTCACAAAAGATTTTCATTGGACCTGATGCACTAGGTATGACACCTAGATCGGATATGAACTCCTTCATCCAGACTCCTTCATTTGCTGCTTCCGAAGCAGCTATGTACTCCGCTTCACACGTAGATCCCACCACGACGCTCTGCTTGGAACTGCACCAACTGACAGCTCCGCCATTGAATATAAATACGTATCCGGTTTGTGACTTAGAGTCATCTGAATCGGTGTCAAAGCTTGCATCAACGCAACCATTTACAACGAGCTCTTTGTCACCTCCATAAACGAGAAACATATCCTTAGTACTTTTCAGGTATTTCAGGATGTTCTTGACCGCTGTCCAGTGATCCACTCCTGGATTACTTTGGTAACTCCCTGCTAAACTAATAGCAAGGCACACATCAGGTCTGGTACATAGCATTTGCATACATGATAGAACCTATGGCTGAGGCATAGGGAATGACTTTCATTTTCTCTCTATCTTCTGCAGTGGTCGGGCATTGAGTCTAACTAAACTTCACACCTTGTAACACAGGCAAGAACCCTTTCTTTGACTGATCCATTTTGAACTTCTTCAAAACTTTATCAAGGTATGTGCTTTGTGAAAGTCCAATTAAGCGTCTTGATCTATCTCTATTGATCTTTATGCCTAATATATAAGCAGCTTCACCGAGGTCTTTCATTGAAAAATTCTTATTCAAGTATCCTTTTATGCTATTCAGAAATTCAGTATCATTTCCGATCAACAATATGTCATCCACATATAATATCAGAAATGCTACAGAGCTCCCACTCACTTTCTTGTAAATACAGGCTTCTCCAAAAGTCTGTATAAAACCATATGCTTTGATCACACTATCAAAGCGTATATTCCAACTCCGAGAGGCTTGCATTAGTCCATAAATAGATCGCTGGAGCTTGCACACTTTGTTAGCACCTTTAGGATCGACAAAACCTTCTGGTTGCATCATATACAACTCTTCTTTAAGATATCCATTAAGGAATGCAGTTTTGACATCCATTTGTCAAATTTCATAATCATAAAATGCAGTAATTGCTAACATGATTCAAACAGACTTAAGCATCGCTACGGGTGAGAAGGTCTCATCGTAGTCAACTCCTTGAACTTGTTGAAAACCTTTCGCAACAAGTCGAGCTTTGTAGACAGTAACATTACCGTCAGCATCAGTCTTCTTCTTGAAGATCCATTTATTCTCTATGGCTTGTCGGTCAGTGGGCAAGTCAACCAAAGTCCACACTTTGTTCTCATACATGGATCCCATCTCAGATTTCATGGCCTCAAGCCATTTCGTGGAATCTGGGCTCATCATCGCTTCCTCATAGTTCGTAGGTTCGTCATGGTCAAGTAACATGACGTCCAGAACAGGATTACCGTACCACTCTGGTGCGGATCTTACTCTGGTTGACCTACGAGATTTGGTAGTAACTTGATCAGAAGCTTCATGATCATCATCATTAGCTTCCTCACTAATTGGTGTAGGAATCACTGGAACTGATTTCTGTGATGAACTACTTTCCAATAAGGGACTAGGTACAATTACCTCATCAAGTTCTACTTTCCTCCCACTCACTTATTTCGAGAGAAACTCCTTCTCTAGAAAGGATCCATTCTTAGCAACGAATATTTTGCCTTCGGATCTGTGATAGAAGGTGTACCCAACAGTCTCCTTTGGGTATCCTATGATGACACATTTCTCCGATTTGGGTTCGAGCTTATCAGGTTGAAGCTTTTTCACATAAGCATCGCAGCCCCAAACTTTAAGAAATGACAACTTCGGTTTCGTGCCAAACCATAGTTCATATGGTGTCATCTCAACGGATTTAGATGGTGCCCTATTTAACGTGAATGCAGCCGTCTCTAAAGCATAACCCCAAAACGATAGCGGTAAATCAGTAAAAGACATCATAGATCGCACCATATCCAATAAAGTACGATTACGCCGTTCGGACACACCATTACGCTGTGGTGTTCCAAGTGGCGTGAGTTGCAAAACTATTCCACATTGTTTCAAATGAAGACCAAACTCATAACTCAAATATTCACCTCCATGATCAGATCATAGAAACTTTATTTTCTTGTTACGATGATTTTCCACTTCACTCTGATGTTTCAGACTTATGCTTCATCAAGTAGATATACCCATATTTGCTCAAATCATCTGTGAAGGTTAGAAAATAACGATACCCGCCACGAGCCTCAACACTCATTGGACCACATACATTAGTATGTATTATTTCCAATAAGTCAGTTGCTCGCTTCCTTGTTCCGGAGAACGGATTCTTAGTCATCTTGCCCATGAGGCATGGTTCGCAAGCATCAAGTGATTCATAATCAAGTGATTCCAAAAGCCCATCAGCATTGAGTTTCTTCATGCGCTTTACACCAATATGACCTAAACGGCAGTGCCACAAATAAGTTGCACTATCATTATTAACCTTGCATCTTTTGGCTTCAATATTATGAATATGTGTATCACTACAATCAAGATTCAACAAGAATAGACCACTCATCAAGGGTGCATGACCATAAAAGATATTACTCATATAAATAGAACAACCACTATTCTATGATTTAAATGAATAACTGTCTCACATCAAACAAGATCCAAATATAATGTTCATGCTCAACGCTGGCACCAAATAACAATTATTTAGGTCTAAAACTAATCTTGACGGTAGATGTAGTGGTAGCGTGCCGACGGCGATCACATTGACTTTGGAACCATTTCCCACGCGCATCGTCACCTCGTCCTTAGCCAATCTTTGCTTAATCCGTAGCCCCTGATGTCGCTTGAAGCTACATCGGTATTTCCCCAAAGAGGAAGGGATGATGCAGCACAGCGGCGGTAGGTATTTCCCTCAGATATGAAACGAAGGTTATCGAACCAGTAGGAGAACCAAGCAACACAACGTAAACAGCCCCTGCACACAAATAACAACACCTCGCAACCCGACGTGTTAAAGGGGTTGTCAATCCCTTTTGGGTACGGCGCCTCAAATTGCGTGTTGACGGGAGAAAGTTGTAATAGATTGAATAAATAGATCGCAAATAAGATAAAGTGTAGCAAAGTATTTTTGTATTTTTGGTTTAATAGATCTGAATAAAAAGTGCAAATGAAATAGATCGCAAAGCAAATATATGAGAAAGAAGACCCGGGGGCCGTAGGTTTCACTAGTGGCTTCTCTCAAGAAAGAGAGCAAACGGTGGGTAAACAAATTACTATTGGGCAATTGATAGAACTTCAAATAATTATGACGATATCCAGGCAATGATCATTACATAGGCATCACGTCCAAGATTAGTAGACCGACTCCTGCCTCCATCTACTACTATTACTCCACACATCGACCGCTATCCAGCATGCATCTTGTGTATTAAGTTCATGGAGAAATGGAGTAATGCAATAAGAACGATGACATGATGTAGACAAGATCTGTTTATCTATGGCGGTAGATATAGATCTCGTCTTTTTATCCTTAGTAGCAACGATACATACGTGTTGGTTCCCTTTCTATTACTGGGATCAAGCACCATAAGATCGAACCCACTACCGGGCACCTCTTCCCATTGCAAGATAAATAGATCAAGTTGGCCAAACAAAACCCAAATATCGGAGAAGAAATACGAGGCTATAAGAGATCAAAGAAACTCAAATAACTTTCATGGATATAAAAACATAGATCTGATCATAAACTCGAAGTTCATCGGATCCCAACAAACACACCGCAAAAAGAGTTACATCATATGGATCTCCAAGAGACCATTGTATTGAGAATTCAGCGAGAGAGAGAGAGGAAGCCATCTAGCTACTAACTACGAATCGAAGGTCTACAAAGAACTACTCACGCATCATCGAAGAGGCATCAATGGAAGTGGTGAACCCCTCCGTGATGGTGTCTAGATTGGATCTGGTGGTTCTGGACTCTGCGGCGGCTGGATAAATATTTCGTCGACTCCCCTAGGGTTTCTGGAATATTGGGGTATTTATAGAGCAAAGAGGCGGTCCGGGGGCACCCGAGGTGGGCACAACCCACCAGGGCGCGCCAGGGCCTCCTGGCGCGCCCTGGTGGATTGTCCCCTCCTTGGGACTCCCCCCCAGGTGCAACCAGGGCCCATTGCCTTCCTTCTGGCCCATAAAAAATCATCATGGAGTTTCGTGGCATTTGGACTTCGTCTGATATTCATTTCCTGCGATGTAAAAAACATGGAAAAAACAACAACTGGCACTTGGCACTATGTCAATAGGTTAGTACCAAAAAATGATATAAAATGACTATAAAATGATTATGAAACATCCAAGATTGATAATAAAACAGCATGGAACAATCAAAAATTATAGATACGTTGGAGACGTATCAGCATCCCCAAGCTTAACTCCTACTCGTCCTCGAGTAGGTACGTGATAAAACAGAATTTTTGATGTGGAGTGTTGTTCATCATGTCATATCATATTCTTTTCTTTATAGCATGGACATTTGGACTTTTTATGTGATTCAAAGCAATAGTCTAGTTTTGACATAATAATTTAGATACTCAAGCATATCAACAAGCAACCATGTTTTTCAAAATATCAACGCTAAAATAAGTTATCCCTAGCCCATCATGCTCAAACATTGATCCATTCATGAAACACACTCGAATATTAGCTACACCCAATACTTAAGCACGATCATATTGCCTCCTAGTTGGTGCTTTTGTAAGAGAAGATGGAGACTCAAATTCAAAATAAAAATTGCATAAAGTAAAAGAAAGGCCCTTCGCAGAGGGAAGTAGGGATTTGTAGACGTGCCAGAGCTCAAAGTGAAAAAATAGAGATAAAAACATTTTTGGGAGGTGTATCCATACCACCAACGAAAATGACGTAGAGCTACGAACACTTTCCATGCTAGATATGACATAGGCGGTTCCCAAACAGAAAATAAAGTTTATTCCTTTTCCACCATTCTTTCACTTTCCATGGCTAGCCGTATCCACGGGTGCCCTCCATACCAACACTTTCCAAGGAATTTATTATTTGACAACATAAAGTAAATTCATTTTTGCATTTCGGGACTGGGCATCCCTAAAACCTTTGCCTTACTCTCGTGCAATGACAAGTGAATAAACACTCATCGTGAGAATAACACATCTAGCATGGAAAATATTAGCCACCCGTTACCGTTCCGCGAGCGAAACAAACACGCAAAAGAGAAGTTTATTTGGAAAATTAGAGATGGCACATGCAAATTTTCTTAGAACGGCAAAAGAATACCGCATATAGGTAGATATAGTGGAGTCATGTGGCAAAACTGGTTTGAAGGATTTTGGATGCACAAGTAGAGGTCATACTTAGTGCAAAATAAAGGCTAGTAAAAGATTGAGAAGCGACCAACCAAGAAACGAATAATCTCATAAGCAAGCATTAAGCATAATTAACACCGAATAATGCACCACAAGTAGGATATAATTTTCATTGCATGATTATTGACTTTCGTGCATGCATAGGGAATCACAAACCTTAACACCAATATTCTTATTAAAGCATAATTACTCATCAACATAACTCACCTATCACATCATCATATCTCAAAACTATTACTAAGAATCAAGTTTATTTTGTCCAATGATCTTCATGACATTTTTTATTTACCCTTCTTGGATATCTATCACTTTGGGACTAATTTTCATGTGTTGCTTTTCATAAGCTCAAACAAATATAAGTGAAGATCATGAGCATAATTTTTCTTCTTTCTCTCAAAATAATTTAAGTGAAGCAAGAGAGAATTTCTTATAAAATTTACTAACTCTCAAATAAATCTAAGTGAAGCAAGAGATCATTTCTTCAAAAATAACAAAGCACACTGTACTCAAAAAGATATAAGTGAAGCACTAGAGCAAGTCCTAGCTCATAAAAGATTTAAGTGAAGCACAGAGAGCAATTCTAACAAGTCATGATATAATTTTGGATCTCTCAAATAGGTGTGTACAGTAAGGATTGATGACTTAAAACACAAAATAAAACAAGCAAAGACTCATATCATACAAGACGCTCCAAGCAAAACACATATCATGTGACGAATAAAAATATAGCCTCGAGTAAAATACCGATAGTTGTTGGAAGAAAGTGGGGACGCCACTCGGGGGCATCCCCAAGCTTAGTTGGTTGCTCATCCTTGGATAATATCTTGGGATGCCGGGGCATCCCCAAGCTTAGGCTCTTACATCCTTCCTTCATCCATCGTAAGATAACTCAAAACTTGAAAACTTCAATCACACAAAACTCAACAAAACCTTCGTGAGATCCGTTAGTGTAAGAAAAATAAATCACTACTGTAAGTGTTGTATCAAACCAATTCATATTTTGTTTTTCTATTATATATACTGTATTCCAACTTTTCTATGGCAAAAATTCATCAGAGAAAACCATAGAGCCATCAAAATAAGCACACAACACAAAGAAAACAGAATATGTCAAAACATAACAGTCTGTAGTAATCTGACTTTTACGAATACTTCCGGAACTCCAAAAATTCTACCAAATTAGGAAGACAAGGGTAATTTTTATATTAATCTTATGCAAAAATAATCAGAGCAATAGCTCTTTTATGTGATTTATGAAAATTATTTTCGTGAGCGCAAAGTTTCTGTCTTTTTCAGCAAGATCAAACAACTATCACCCAAGAAGATCTTAAAGGCTTTACTTGGCACAAACACTAATTAAAACACAAAAAACACAATAATAGAAGTAGCATAATTGTGTAAACACACAATAACAGAAAGCAAAAATAAAATTTATTCATTGGGTTGCCTCCCAACAAGCGCTATAGTTTTACGCCCTTAGCTAGGCATAAAGCAAGGATCTAAGTTTTGTCATCTTTGGTTCGAGATCCATAAGATGCCCTCATGATTGATTCATAAGGTGGACTGACTTTTGTTCTAGGAAAGTGTTCCATACCTTTCCTCAAAGGAAATTGGAACTTAATATTACCTTCTTTCATATCAATCACGACACCGATAGTGCGTAAAAATGGTCTACCAAGAATAATTGGACAAGACGGATTGCAATCAATATCAAGAACAATAAAATATATGGGCACATATTTCCTATTTGCAAGAATAAGAACATCATTAATGCTTCCCATATGCTTTTTAATAGTAGAATCCGCCAAGTGCAAATTCAAAGAACATTCTTCAAGATTGGTAAGACCAAGCACATCACATAAAGATTTCGGAATTGTAGAAACACTAGCACCCAAATCACACAAAGCAAAATACTCATAATTTTTAATCTTGACTTTGATAGTAGGTTCTCACTCATCATGCAATTGTCTAGGAATTGATACTTCTAATTCCAACTTTTCTTCCAAAGCTTTCATCATAGCATCAACAATATGTTTAGTAAAAGCTTTGTTTTGTTCATAAGAATGGGGTGAATTTAGCATGGATTGCAACAAAGAAATACAATCAATCAAAGAGCAACTATCATAATTAAAGTCTTTCTAATCCAAAATAGTGGGTGCATCACTAGCTAAAGTTTTGACCTCTCCAAACCCACTTTTATCAATTTTCTCAACAAGATTTTCACCCTCCAAAATATTGGGATGCCTTATACCTAAAGTTGACTCTTCTCCAGTCCCTTTTTAATCATTCTTAACTTTACTAAACAAAGAATCAATAGAAGAAACACCAAACATTTTAAGATCTTCATCATCTTTGCAAGAATAATCACTAGAAAAAGCTTTTTCTAAAAATTCTCTTTTAGCTCTAAGCATAGCAGTTCTTTTCTTAATTTCATCCATAGAAACATAAAGAGCTTTAATTGATTCATCAACTTTAGGCACAAAAAATTTCATCTTGAGATTTTCCACATCATGAGCAATTCTATCAACACTTCTAGACAAATCATCAATCTTATTCAACTTTTCTTCTATGGAAGTGTTGAAAACTTTTTGCGCGTTGATTCTTTAATATTATTCTCAAGATCAGAGGTGTTCCTATTATTATTATAAGATTGATTTCCATAGAAATTACCATAATTATTAGAGGAATTGCTAGGAAAAGGCCTAGGATTAAAATTTCCTCTATAAGCATTGTTGTTGAAATTATTGCGAGAAATAAAATTCACATCAATGGCATCACTATTTTGATCAATCAAAGTAGACAAAGGCGTATCATTAAAATCAATAGGAGAACTTTTACTAGCAACCAATTTCATAAGAGCATCAACTTTATCACTCAAAGAAGAAATTTCTTCAACCGGATTAACCTTTTTACTAGTAGGAGCTCTTTCGGTATGCCATTGTGAATAATTTGCCATGATATTATCAAGCAATTTGGTGGCTTCACCCAAAGTAATTTCCATAAAAGTACCACCCGCTGCGGAATCTAAAAGATTATGAGAAACAAAATTCAACCCCGCATAAAAAATTTGTATGATCATCCAAAGATTTAACCCATGAGTTGGGCAATTCCTTAGCATCATTTTCATCCTTTCCCAAGATTGTGCAAAATGCTCATGTTCAAGTTGCTTGAAATTCATGATCTGGGTTCTAAGGGAAATAATTTTTGCGGGCGGAAAATACTTAGTGATAAAAGCATCTTTGCACTTGTTCCAAGAATCGATACTATTGCGAGGCGAAGAAGAGAACCTAATTTTTGCAGAATCACGCAAAGAGAACGGAAATAATTTCATCTTGACCACATCATTGTCCACATCTTTTTTCTTTTGCATATCGCATAATTCCACGAAGGTATTAAGATGGGACGCGGCATCCTCATTAGGAGTACCAGAAAATTGGTCTTTCATAACAAGATTCAGCAAAGCAGTATTAATATCACAAGTCTCTGCACTACTGGCGGGAGGAGCAAGTGGAGTGCCAATAAAATCATTGTTGTTGGTATTTGAGAAATCACATAACTTGGTGTTCTCTTGAGTCATGATGACCACACAACAAGATTGCACTCAAAAACAGATACGACAAGAAAACGGCGAACGAAAAAAGAGAGGCCAATAAAACGGCAGATTTTTGTGAAGTGGGGAGAGGAAAATGAGAGGCAAATGGCAAATAATGTAAATTGCAAGGAGATGATATTTGTGATTAGGAACCTGGTTATGTTGAAGATCCTCCCTGGCAACGGCGCCAAAAAATTCCTTTTGATGTCGCTTGAAGCTACGTCGGTATTTCCCCAAAGAGGAAGAGATGATGCAGCACAGCAGCGATAGGTATTTACCTCAGATATAAAATCAAGGTTATCGAACCAGTAGGAGAACCAAGCAACACAACGTAAACAGCCCATGCACACAAATAACAACACCTCGCAACCCGACGTGTTAAAGGGGTTGTCAATCCCTTTCGGGTACGGCGCCTCAAATTGCGTGTTGACGGGAGAAAGTTGTAATAGATTGAATAAATAGATCATAAATAAGATAAAGTGCAACAAAGTATTTTTGTATTTTTGTTTTAATAGATCCGAATAAGAAGTGCAAATAAAATAGATCGTAAAGCAAATATATGAGAAAGAAGACCCGGGGGGCTGTAGGTTTCACTAGTGGCTTCTCTCGAGAAAGATAGCAAACGGTGGGTAAACAAATTACTGTTGGGCAATTGAGAGAACTTCAAATAATTATGATGATATCCAGGCAATGATCATTACATAGGCGTCCAAGATTAGTAGACTGACTCCTACCTGCATCTACTACTATTACTCCACACATCGACCGCTATCCAGCATGCATCTAGTGTATTAAGTTCATGGAAAAACGGAGTAATGCAATAAGAATGATGGCATGATGTAGATAAGATCCGTTTATCTATGGCGGTAGATATAGATCCCGTCTTTTTATCCTTAGTAGCAATGATACATACGTGTCGGTTCCCTTTCTGTCACTGGGATCAAGCACCGTAAGATCAAACCCACTACCGGGCACCTCTTCCCATTGCAAGATAAATAGATCAAGTTGGCCAAACAAAACCCAAATATCGGAGAAGAAATACGAGGCTATAAAAGATCATGCATATAAGAGATCAAAGAAACTCAAATAACTTTCATGGATATAAAAAGATAGATCTGATCATAAACTTGAAGTTCATCGGATCCCAACAAACACTCCGCAAAAAGAGTTACATCATATGGATCTCCAAGAGACCATTGTATTGAGAATTCAGCGAGAGAGAGAGAGAGAGAGAGAGGAAGCCATCTAGCTACTAACTACGGACCCGAAGGTCTACAAAGAACTACTCACACATCATTGGAGAGGCACCAATGGAAGTGGTGAACCCCTCCGTGATGGTGTCTAGATTGGATCTGGTGGTTCCGGACTCTGCGGCGGCTGGATGAATATTTCGTCGACTCCCCTAGGGTTTCTGGAATATTGGGGTATTTATAGAGCAAAGAGGCGGTCTGGGGGGCACCCGAGGTGGGCACAACCCACCAGGGCGCGCCAGGGCCTCCTGGCGCGCCCTGGTGCGTTGTCCCCTCCTCGGGACTCCCCCCCAGGTGCAACCAGGGCCCATTGCCTTCCTTCTGGCCCATAAAAAATCATCATGGAGTTTCGTGGCATTTGGACTTCGTCTGATATTGATTTCCGACGATGTAAAAAACATGGAAAAAATAGCAACTGGCACTTGGCACTATGTCAATACGTTAATACCAAAAATGATATAAAATTATTATAAAACATCCAAGATTGATAATAAAACAGCATGAAACAATCAAAAATTATAGATACGCTGGAGACGTATCAGCCCTTGTTTCGAGTTGCAAATATGAGCAACAGAACCATTATCAAATACCCAGGCGCTAGTATGAGCATTAGTAAGGTACACATCAATAACATGTATATCACTTTGCCATCCTTCTTATCCGCCAAATACTTGGGCAGTTCCGCTTCCAGTGACTAGTCCCTTTGAAGTAGAAGCACTCAGTCTCAGGCTTAGGTCCAGACTTGGGCTTCTTCACTTGAGCAGCAACTTGCTTGCCGTTCTTATTGAAGTTCCCCTTCTTCCCTTTGCCCTTTTTCTGAAACTAGTGGTCTTGTTAACCATCAACACTTGATGCTCCTTCTTGATTTCTACCTCCGCAACCTTTAGCATCGTGAAGAGCTCGGGAATTGTCTTATCCATCCCTTGCATAGTATAGTTCATCATGAAACTTCTGTAGCTTGGTGGCAGTGATTGAAGAACTCTGTCAATGACACTATCATCAGGAAGATTAACTCCCAGTTGAGTCAAGTGGTTGTGGTACCCAGACATTCTGAGTATATGTTCACTGACAGAACTATTCTCCTCCATCTTGCAGCTGTAGAACTTATTGGAGACTTCATATCTCTCAACTCGGGCATTTGCTTGAAATATTAACTTCAACTCCTGGAACATCTCATATGCTCCATGACGTTCAAAAATTCATTGAAGTCCCGATTCTAAGCCGTAAAGCATGGCACACTGAACTATCGAGTAGTCATCAACACACGACTGCCAGACATTCACAATGTCTGCAGTTGCTGGCGCCGGTGGTACACCTAGCGGTGCTTCCAGGACATAATTCTTCTGTGCAGCAATGAGGATAATCCTCAAGTTATGGACCCAGTCCGTGTAGTTGCTACCATCATCTTTCAACTTAGCTTTCTCTAGGAACGCATTAAAATTCAAAGGAACGGTAGCACGGGCCATTGATCTACAACAACATAGACATGCAAAATACTATCAAGTACTAAGTTCATGATAAATTAAAGTTCAATTAATCATATTACTTAAGAAATCCCACTTTGATAGACATCCCTCTAGTCATCTAAATGATTACGTGATCCATATCAACTAAACCATGTCTGATCATCACGTGAGATGGAGTAGTTTTCAATGGTGAACATCACTATGTTGATCATATCTACCATATGATTCACGTTCGACCTTTCGGTCTCAGTGTTCCGAGGCCATATCTGCATATGCTAGGCTCGTCAAGTTTAACCCGAGTATTCTGCGTGTGCAAAACTGGCTCGCACCCGTTGTATGTGAACGTAGAGCTTATCACACCCGATCAACACGTGGTGTCTCGGCATGACGAACTATAGCAACGGTGCATACTCAGGGAGAACACTTATACCTTGAAATTTAGTGAGAGATCATCTTATAATGCTACCGCCGTACTAAGCAAAATAAGATGCATAAAAGATAAACATCACATGCAATCAAAATATGTGACATGATATGTCCATCATCATCTTGTGCCTTTGATCTCCATCTCCAAAGCACTGTCATGATCTCCATCGTCACCGGCTTGACACCTTGATCTCCATCGTAGCATCGTTGTTGTCTCGCCAACTATTGCTTCTATGACTATCGCTACCGCTTAGTGATAAAGTAAAGCAATTACTGAAGGAAATATGCCCTAGAGGCAATAATAAAGTTATTATTTATTTCCTTATATCATGATAAATTTTTATTATTCATGCTAGAATTGTATTAACCGGAAACATAATACATGTGTGAATACATAGACAAACAGAGTGTCACTAGTATGCCTCTACTTGACTAGCTCGTTGATCAAAGATGGTTATGTTTCCTAGCCATAGACATGAGTTGTCATTTGATTAACGGGATCACATCATTAGGAGAATGATGTGATTGACTTGACCCATTCCGTTAGCTTAGCACTCGATCATTTAGTATGTTGCTATTGCTTTCTTCATGACTTATACATGTTCCTATGACTATGAGATTATGCAACTCCCGTTTACCGGAGGAACACTTTGTGTGCTACCAAACGTCACAACGTAACTGGGTGATTATAAAGGTGCTCTACAGGTGTCTCCAAAGGTACTTGTTGGGTTGGCATATTCGAGATTAGGATTTGTCACTCCGATTGTCGGAGAGGTATCTCTGGGCCCACTCAGTAATACACATCACTATAAGCCTTGCAAGCATTGTGACTAATGAGTTAGTTGCAGGATGATGTATTACGGAACGAGTAAAGAGACTTGCCAGTAACGAGATTGAACTAGGTATCGAGATACCGAATATCAAATCTCGGGCAAGTAACATACCGATGACAAAGGGAACAACGTATGTTGTTATGCGGTCTGACCGATAAAGTCTTCGTAGAATATGTGGGAACCAATATGAGCATCCAGGTTCCGCTATTGGTTATTGACCGGAGAGGTGTCTCGGTCATGTCTACATAGTTCTCGAACCCGTAGGGTCCGCACGCTTAACGTTACGATGACAGTTATATTATGAGTTTATATGTTTTGATGTACCGAAGGTTGTTCGGAGTCCCGGATGTGATCACGGACATGACGAGGAGTCTCGAAATGGTCGAGACATAAAGATTGATATATTGGAAGTCTATGTTTGGACATCGGAAGTGTTCCGGGTGAAATTGGGATTTTTCCGGAGTACCGGAGGTTACCGGAACCCCCCGGTAACTTAATGGGCCTTAGTGGGCCTAGGTGGAAGAGAGGAGAGGAGGCCAGGGCAGGGCCGCACACCCCTCCCCCCAGTCCGAATAGGACAAGGAGAGGGTGGCGGCGCCCCCCCTTTCCTTCCTCCCCTCCACCTCTTCCCCCTCTCTCTCCTAGTCCAACATGGAAAAGGGGGGAGTCCTACTCCCGGTAGGAGTAGGACTCCTCCTGGCACGCGTCTCCCCTTGGCCGGCCGAACCCCCCTTGCTCCTTTATATACGGGGGCAGGGGGCACCTCTAGACACACAATTGATCATTGATCTCTTAGCCGTGTGCGGTGCCCCCCTCCACCATATTACACCTCGATAATATCGTAGCGGTGCTTAGGCGAAGCCCTGCGTTGGTAGAACATCATCATTATCACCACGCCGTCGTGCTGACGAAACTCTCCCTCAACACTCGGCTGGATCGGAGTTCGAGGGACGTCATCGAGCTGAACGTGTGCTGAACTCGGAGGTGCCGTACGTTCGGTACTTGATCGGTCGGACCGTGAAGACGTACGACTACATCAACCGCGTTGTGTTAACGCTTCCGCTTTCGGTCTACGAGGGTACGTGGACAACACTCTCCCCTCTCATTGCTATGCATCACCATGATCTTGCGTGTGCGTAGGAATTTTTTTGAAATTACTACGTTCCCCAACAGTGGCATCCGAGCCTGGTTTTATGCGTTGATGTTATATGCACGAGTAGAACACAAGTGAGTTGTGGGCGATATAAGTCATACTGCTTACCAGCATGTCATATTTTGGTTCAGCGGTATTGTGAGATGAAGCGGCCCGGACCGACATTACGCGTACGCTTACGCGAGACTGGTTTCAGCGTTGCGAGCACTCATTGCTTAAAGGTGACTGGCGGGTGTCTGTCTCTCTCACTTTAGTTGAACCAAGTGTGGCTACGCCCGGTCCTTGCGAAGATTAAAACAGCACCAACTTGACAAACTATCGTTGTGGTTTTGATGCGTAGGTAAGAACGGTTCTTGCTAAGCCCGTAGCAGCCATGTAAAACTTGCAACAACAAAGTAGAGGACGTCTAACTTGTTTTTGCAGGGCATGTTGTGATGTGATATGGTCAAGACATGATGCTATATTTTATTGTATGAGATGATCATGTTTTGTAACCGAGTTATCGGCAACTGGCAGGAGCCATATGGTTGTCGCTTTATTGTATGCAATGCAATCTCCATGTAATTGTTTTACTTTATCACTAAGCGGTAGCGATAGTCGTAAAAGCAATAGTTGGCGAGACGACAATGATGCTACGATGGAGATCAAGGTGTCGCGCTGGTGACGATGGTGATCATGACGGTGCTTCGGAGATGGAGATCACAAGCACAAGATGATGATGGCCATATCATATCACTTATATTGATTGCATGTGATGTTTATCTTTTATGCATCTTATCTTGCTTTGATTGACGGTAGCATTATAAGATGATCTCTCACTAAAATTTCAAGATAAAACTGTTCTCCCTGAGTATGCACCGTTGCCAGAGTTCGTCGTGCCCAGACACCACGTGATGATCGGGTGTGATAAGCTCTACGTCCATCTACAACGGGTGCAAGCCAGTTTTGCACACGCAGAATACTCAGGTTAAACTTGACGAGCCTAGCATATGCAGATATGGCCTCGGAACACTGAGACCGAAAGGTCGAGCGTGAATCATATAGTAGATATGATCAACATAGTGATGTTCACCATTGAAAACTACTCCATTTCATGTGATGATCGGTTATGGTTTAGTTGATTTGGATCACGTAATCACTTAGATGATTAGAGGGATGTCTATCTAAGTGGGAGTTCTTAAGTAATATGATTAATAGAACTTAAATTTATCATGAACTTAGTACCTGATAGTATCTTGCTTGTCTATGTTAATTGTAGATAGATGGCTCGTGTTGTTGTTCCGTTGAATTTTAATGCGTTCCTTGAGAAAGCAAAGTTGAAAGATGATGGTAGCAATTACACGGACTGGGTCCGTAACTTGAGGATTATCCTCATTGCTGCACATAAGAATTACGTCCTGGAAGCACCGTGGGTGCCAGGCCTGCTGCAAGAGCAACACCAGAAGTTATGAACGTCTGGCAGAGCAAAGCTGATGACTACTCGATAGTTTAGTGTGCCATGCTTTACGGCTTAGAACCGGGTCTTCAACGACGTTTTGAACGTCATGGAGCATATGAGATGTTCCAGGAGTTGAAGTTAATATTTCAAGCAAATGCCCGGATTGAGAGATATGAAGTCTCCAATAAGTTCTACAGCTGCAAGATGGAAGAGAATAGTTCTGTCAGTGAGCATATACTCAAAGTGTCTGGGTATAATAATCACTTGATTCAACTGGGAGTTAATCTTCCGGATGATAGCGTCATTGACAGAATTCTTCAATCACTGCCACCAAGCTACAAGAGCTTCATGATGAACTATAACATGCAAGGGATGAATAAGACAATTCCCGAGCTCTTCGCAATGCTAAAGGCAGCGGAGGTAGAAATCAAAAAGGAGCATCAAGTGTTGATGGTCAATAAGACCATTAGTTTCAAGAAAAAGGGCAAAGGGAAGAAGAAGGGGAACTTCAAGAAGAACAGCAAGCAAGTTGCTGTTCAGGAGAAGAAACCCAAATCTGGACCTAAGCCTAAGACTGAGTGCTTCTACTGCAAGCGGACTGGACACTGGAAGCGGAACTGCCCCAAGTATTTGGCGGATAAGAAGGATGGCAAGGTGAACAAAGGTATATGTGATATACATGTTATTGATGTGTACCTTACCAGAGCTCGCAGTAGCACCTGGGTATTTGATACTGGTTCTGTTGCTAATATTTGCAACTCGAAACAGGGACTACGGATTAAGCGAAGGCCAAGGACGAGGTGACGATGCGCGTGGGAAACGGTTCCAAAGTCGATGTGATCGCCGTCGGCACGCTACCTCTACATCTACCTTCGGGATTAGTATTAGACCTAAATAATTGTTATTTGGTGCCAGCGTTCAGCATGAATATTATATCTGGATCTTGTTTGATGCGAGACGGTTATTCATTTAAATCAGAGAATAATGGTTGTTCTATTTATATGAGTAATATCTTTTATGGTCATGCACCCTTGAAGAATGGTCTATTTTTAATGAATCTCGGTACTAGTGACACACATATTCATAATGTCGAAGCCAAAAGATGCAGAATTGATAATGATAGTGCAACTTATTTGTGGCACTGCCGTTTAGGTCATATCGGTGTAAAGCGCATGAAGAAACTCCATAATGATGGACTTTTGGAATCACTTGATTATGAATCACTTGGTACTTGCGAACCGTGTCTCATGGGCAAGATGACTAAAACACCGTTCTCCGGAACTATGGAGAGAGCAAATGATTTGTTGGAAATCATACATACAGATGTATGTGGTCCGATGAATATTGAGGCTCATGGCGGATATCGTTATTTTCTCACCTTCACAGATGATTTGAGCAGATATGGGTATATCTACTTAATGAAACATAAGTCTGAAACATTTGAAAAGTTCAAAGAATTTCAGAGCGAGGTTGAAAATCATCGTAACAAGAAAATAAAGTTTCTACGATCAGATCGTGGAGGAGAATATTTGAGTTACGAGTTTGGCCTACATTTGAAACAATGCGGAATAGTTTCGCAACTCACGCCACCCGGAACACCACAGCGTAATGGTGTGTCCGAACGTCGTAATCGTACTTTACTAGATATGGTGCGATCTATGATGTCTCTTACTGATTTACCACTATCGTTTTGGGGTTATGCTTTAGAGACGGCTGCATTCACTCTAAATAGGGCACCATCGAAATCCGTTGAGACGACGCCTTATGAACTATGGTTCGGCAAGAAACCAAAGTTGTCGTTTCTTAAAATTTGGGGCTGCGATGCTTATGTGAAGAAACTTCAACCTGATAAGCTCGAACCTAAATCAGAGAAATGTGTCTTCATAGGATACCCAAAGGAGACTGGTGGGTACACCTTCTATCACAGATCCGAAGGCAAGACATTCGTTGCTAAGAATGGATCCTTTCTAGAGAAGGAGTTTCTCTCGAAAGAAGTGAGTGGGAGGAAAGTAGAACTTGATGAGGTAACTGTACCTGCTCCCTTATTGGAAAGTAGATCATCACAGAAACCAGTTTCTGCGAAATCTACACCAATTAGTGAGGAAGTTAATGATAATGATCATGAAACTTCAGATCAAGTTATTACTGAACCTCGTAGGTCAACCAGATTAAGATCCGCACCAGAGTGGTACGGTAATCCTGTTCTGGAGGTTATGTTATTAGACCATGACGAACCTACGAACTATGAAGAAGCGATGGTGAGCCCAGATTCCGCAAAATGGCTTGAGGCCATGAAATCCGAGATGGTATCAATGTATGAGAACAAAGTATGGACTTTGGTTGACTTGCCCGATGATTGGCAAGCCATTGAAAATAAATGGATCTTCAAGAAGAAGACTGACGCTGACGGTAATGTTACTGTCTATAAAGCTCGACTTGTTGTGAAAGGTTTTCGACAAGTTCAAGGGATTGACTACGATGAGACCTTCTCACCCGTAGCGATGCTCAAGTCTGTCCGAATCATGTTAGCAATTGCTGCATTTTATGATTATGAAATTTGGCAAATGGATGTCAAAACTGCATTCCTGAATGGATTTCTGGAAGAAGAATTGTATATGATGCAACCGGAAGGTTTTGTTGATCCAAAGGGAGCTAACAAAGTGTGCAAGCTCCAGCGATCCATTTATGGACTGGTGCAAGCCTCTCGGAGTTGGAATAAACGCTTTGATAGTGTGATCAAAGCATTTGGTTTTATACAGACTTTTGGAGAAGCCTATATTTACAAGAAAGTGAGTGGGAGCTCAGTAGCCTTTCTGATATTATATGTGGATGACATATTGCTAATTGGAAATGATATAGAATTTCTGGATAGCATAAAGGGATACTTGAATAAGAGTTTTTCAATGAAAGACCTCGGTGAAGCTGCATATATATTAGGCATCAAGATCTATAGAGATAGATCAAGACGCTCAATTGGACGTTCACAAAGCACATACCTTGACAAAGTTTTGAAGAAGTTCAAAATGGATCAAGCAAAGAAAGGGTTCTTGCCTGTACTACAAGGTGTGAGATTGAGTAAGACTCAATGCCCGAGCACTGCAGAAGATAGAGAGAAGATGAAAGAAGTTCCCTATGCTTCAGCCATAGGCTCCATCATGTATGCAATGCTGTGTACCAGACCTGATGTGTGCCTTGCTATAAGTTTAGCAGGGAGGTACCAAAGTAATCCAGGAGTGGATCACTGGACAGCGGTCAAGAACATCCTGAAATACCTGAAAAGGACTAAGGATATGTTTCTCGTTTATGGAGGTGACAAAGAGCTCATCGTAAATGGTTACGTTGATGCAAGCTTTGACACTGATCCGGACGATTCTAAATCGCAAACCGGATACGTGTTTACATTGAACGGTGGAGCTGTCAGTTGGTGCAGTTCTAAGCAAAGTGTCGTGGCGGGATCTACGTGTGAAGCGGAGTACATAGCTGCTTCGGAAGCAGCAAATGAAGGAGTCTGGATGAAGGAGTTCATATCCGATCTAGGTGTCATACTTAGTGCATCGGGACCAATGAAAATCTTTTGTGACAATACTGGTGCAATTGCCTTAGCAAAGGAATCCAGATTTCACAAGAGAACCAAGCACATCAAAAGACGCTTCAATTCCATCCGGGATTTAGTCCAGGTGGGAGACATAGAAATTTGCAAGATACATACGGATCTGAATGTTGCAGACCCGTTGACTAAGCCTCTTCCACGAGCAAAACATGATCAGCACCAAGACTCCATGGGTGTAAGAATCATTACTGTGTAATCTAGATTATTGACTCTAGTGCAAGTGGGAGACTGAAGGAAATATGCCCTAGAGGCAATAATAAAGTTATTATTTATTTCCTTATATCATGATAAATGTTTATTATTCATGCTAGAATTGTATTAACCGGAAACATAATACATGTGTGAATACATAGACAAACAGAGTGTCACTAGTATGCCTCTACTTGACTAGCTCGTTGATCAAAGATGGTTATGTTTCCTAGCCATAGACATGAGTTGTCATTTGATTAACGGGATCACATCATTAGGAGAATGATGTGATTGACTTGACCCATTCCGTTAGCTTAGCACTCGATCGTTTAGTATGTTGCTATTGCTTTCTTCATGACTTATACATGTTCCTATGACTATGAGATTATGCAACTCCCGTTTACCGAAGGAACACTTTGTGTGCTACCAAACGTCACAACGTAAATGGGTGATTATAAAGGTGCTCTACAGGTGTCTCCAAAGGTACTTGTTGGGTTGGCATATTTCGAGATTAGGATTTGTCACTCCGATTGTCGGAGAGGTATCTCTGGGCCCACTCAGTAATACACATCACTATAAGCCTTGCAAGCATTGTGACTAATGAGTTAGTTGCGGGATGATGTATTACGGAACGAGTAAAGAGACTTGCCGGTAACGAGATTGAACTAGGTATCGAGATACCGACGATCAAATCTCGGGCAAGTAACATACCGATGACAAAGGGAACAACGTATGTTGTTATGCGGTTTGACCGATAAAGATCTTCGTAGAATATGTGGGAACCAATATGAGCATCCAGGTTCCGCTATTGGTTATTGACCGGAGAGGTGTCTCGGTCATGTCTACATTGTTCTCGAACCCGTAGGGTCCGCACGCTTAACGTTACAATGACAGTTATATTATGAGTTTATATGTTTTGATGTACCGAAGGTTGTTCGGAGTCCCAGATGTGATCACGGACATGACGAGGAGTCTCGAAATGGTCGAGACATAAAGATTGATATATTGGAAGCCTATGTTTGGACATCGGAAGTGTTCCGGGTGAAATCGGGATTTTTGGGAGTATTGGGAGGTTACCGGAACCCCCCGGTAACTTAATGGGCCTTACTGGGCCTAGGTGGAAGAGAGGAGAGGAGGCCAGGGCAGGGCCGCACGCCCCTCCCCCCAGTCCGAATAGGACAAGGAGAGGGGGGCGGCGCCCCCCCTTTCCTTCCTCCCCTCCACCTCTTCCCCCTCTCTTTCCTAGTCCAACATGGAAAAGGGGGGAGTCCTACTCTCGGTAGGAGTAGGACTCCTCCTGGCACGCCTCTCCCCTTGGCCGGCCGAACCCCCCTTGCTCCTTTATATACGGGGGCAAGGGGGCACCTCTAGACACACAATTGATCATTGATCTCTTAGCCGTGTGCGGTGCCCCCCTCCACCATATTACACCTCGATAATATCGTAGCGGTGCTTAGGCGAAGCCCTGCGTCGGTAGAACATCATCATTGTCACCACGCCGTCGTGCTGACGAAACTTTCCCTCAACACTCGGCTGGATCTGAGTTCGAGGGACGTCATCGAGCTGAACGTGTGCTGAACTCGGAGGTGCCGTACGTTCGGTACTTGATCGGTCGGACCGTGAAGACGTACGACTACATCAACCGCGTTGTGTTAACGCTTCCGCTTTCGGTCTACGAGGGTACGTGGACAACACTCTCCCCTCTCGTTGCTATGCATCACCATGATCTTGCGTGTGCGTAGGAAATTTTTTGAAATTACTACGTTCCCCAACAATTACATGGCTATTGCATTTCATACAATAAAGCGACAACCATAAGGCTCCTGCCAGTTGCCGATAACGGTTACAAAACATGATCATCTCATACAACAATTTATATCTCATCACGTCTTGACCATATCACATCACAACATGCCCTGCAAAAACAAGTTAGACGTCCTCTACTTTGTTGTTGCAAGTTTTACATGGCTGCTACGGGCTTCTAGCAAGAACCGTTCTTACCTACGCATCAAAACCACAACGATTTTTCGTCAAGTGTGCTATTTTAACCTTCAACAAGGACTGGGCGTAGTCAAACTTGATTTAACTAAAGTTGGAGAAACAGACACCCGCCAGCCACCTGTGTGCGAAGTACGTTGGTAGAACCAGTCTCATGAACGCGGTCATGTAATGTCGGTCCGGGCCGCTTCATCCAACAATACCGCCGAATCAAAGTAAGATGTTGCTGGTAAGCAGTATGACTATTATCGCCCACAACTCTTTGTGTTCTACTCGTGCATATAACATCTACGCCTAGACCTGGCTCGGATGCCACTGTTGGGGAACGTAGTATTTCAAAAAAATTCCTACGATCACTCATCCGAAACAACCCGAACCATTCCGGTGTCCGAATGTAACCTTCCAATATATGAATCTTTACCTCTCGACCATTTTGAGACTCCTTGTCATGTCCGTGATCTCATCCGGGACTCCGAACAAACTTCGGTCATCAAATCACATAACTCATAATATAAATCGTCATCGAACGTTAAGCATGCGGACCCTACGGGTTCGAGAACTATGTAGACATGACAGAGACACATCTCCTGTCAATAACCAATAGCGGAACCTGGATGCTCATATTGGCTCCTACATATTCTACGAAGATCTTTATCAGTCAAACCGCATAACAACATATGTTGTTCCCTTTGTCATCGGTATGTTACTTGCCCGAGATTCGATCGTTGGTATCATCATACCTAGTTCAATCTCGTTACCGGCAAGTCTCTTTACTCGTTCCGTAATGCGTCATCCCGCAACTAACTCATTAGTCACATTGCTTGCAAGGCTTATAGTGATGAGCATTACCGAGAGGGCCCAGAGATACCTCTCCGATACACGGAGTGACAAATCCTAATCTCGATCTATGCCAACTCAACAAACACCATCGGAGACACCTGTAGAGCATCTTTATAGCCACCCAGTTACGTTGTGACGTTTGATAGCACACAAGGTGTTCCTCCGGTATTCGGGAGTTGCATCATCTCATAGTCAGAGGAACATGTATAAGTCATGAAGAAAGCATTAGCAATAAAACTAAAAGATCATTATGCTAAGCTAACGGATGGGTCTTGTCCATCACATCATTCTCTAATGATATGATCCCGTTCATCAAATGACAATACATGTCTATGGTTAGGAAACTTAATCATCTTTGATTAACGAGCTAATCAAGTAGAGGCATACTAGGGACACTCTGTTTGTCTATGTATTCACACATGTACTAAGTTTCTGGTTAATACAATTCTAGCATGAATAATAAACATTTATCATGATATAAGCAAATATAAATAACAACTTTATTATTGCCTCTAGGGCATATTTCCTTCACTTGGTCTCCTAGGGGCTGCCAGAGGAGCGCAAATAAGCCTTCCACGTAGAGATAAAAGGGTAGGGGAAGAGTGGACCCCCCCCCTCGCTGCATTGCAAGCCCCTCGAAGGAATAAATCCTTCAGATAAATCACCATTTACACATAAAGGTTAACTTTATTTATTTTTCTGGTTCTGATCGCATGAGCACACTGTAAGCCACTAGCGCATTGTCTATAATAACTCTCCCCGGCATCAACGCACTTTCTACGAGTCAAGCAAGTGATCAAATTGCATAATTTAAATACACCATATTCTTCTCTCCTTTTTTCTTAAGGGTCCCCGACAACCTTTGCTTATCAAACATGTGACTAACACGTCTTCATATAATTTCGCAAACGTGGTTAGCACCTTATTAACTTGGCATTTACAGCAAAAGCCATTCAGGGGTTACAATTCTTTCAGAAGCACTGACTCTGAAGCTAGTGAATTTTTGGGATGACAAATTATGCGTCTCCATTTTGTTTCAAGAGATCAAATCCGAAAAAGTTAGAACAATTTATAATAGTGAACGGAGGGAGTACAAACCAAAAAATAGGATTCCTTGCAGTGTTATAGAATCGCCAATCTATTCTTGCAGGAGTAATGAAAAGCCCAATGTTTTCACATAGAAAAATACAAGTTAAAATATTTTTATTAAGTTAAAGAGTCTGATTTTATTTTTAACCTTTTAATTATTTTTATGTGTACAGATTATTCTTTTGAAAATGCGTCATTTTTTAGTGGGATTTCTGTTGAACAGATTTTTAGTGGGACTTGAAAAGGGGTCCATTTGACCCAGGATCAAGTACTACTAGGATTTCTTTTTTTTGCGGGGTGAAAGGGAGTTTTATTCCAAAATGATAGGGTTACAATCTCGAGACAGCTGCTCCTTACAGCACGGAGGACTCGAGTTCAACCATACCGCAGTACAACACTCGGTACGACTATAGTGTGCCAAATGATGTGCTACCCTATTATGCTCTCGGCCAATTTTACAAGGAACAAACTCCCTCGCAACCATATGAGCTTTAATCTCTGTGTCAAGATGACCATAGGCTGATCTGGAAAGTGTGGCATCCGTGAGGGTTGCCAATGCATTCGAAGAATCCGATTGGACTATCACTGGCATGTCTGAATGTTGAATGGCCAAAGCCATACCTTGCATGATTGCATGAATTTCCGCTTCGAGGGCGTCATTGCAATGAAAAATGTATCTATATGCCGCAAAGATCGTAGTCTCATCCCCGTTCCGCAGTACCATTCCAGCAGAAGCACGCCCATCATGGCTTGAAAAAGAACCATCAATAGATAGGGCTACCCAACCTGTTGGTGGACGAGGCCATGGAACAGGGGTTGGTGCACATTTTTTGCTCACAACACGTCCATCCTCTGAGATTGGCATCTTTCCTTTTATTATCTCTTCCATACTAAATTTCCTTGCCAATTGAAGCGACTTATAATAGCTTTCCAAGTAATCAACAGTAGCTTGAACCGGGGTCTCACCCTTTCCATGAGTAATATCATTACGTAGCTGTCATATTCGCCAAATAGTCATAATCACTATGTCCCTACTGTATGCTGGGCAATTTGATAGGATTTGCAAGAGCCAATCTTTCCCTGATTCAATTAGTAGAACATCATCAGGTAGTGGCCAAATCTTGCGCAGACCATCCCAGACTTGCCGAGCATGCATGCATGTGATAAGAGCATGAAAGCTACTCTCTTCCTCCTTGCCGCAGACCGGACAGGAGCTACGCGCAGGAATATGGTGTTGTACCTTGCACAAGTTAGTAGCTACTAGGATTTCTTTACTACTACTCCCTCCATTAAAGTTATACTAATAAGAGGTAATTGCACCCGTGGTGCTTAAACTTGCCACCAATATTTACTTTAGTATCTGAACTTGAAAAATAAATTGAACTGGTTATAAAACTTGGGACGAGCGCGGTGCTAATTCCATTAGCATGGCACTGTATTTTTTACTTAGCGTGCCACCTCATAGCATATGTCTCTATGACCCATGGATCCCACCTGTCAGGTCAGAGGGAAGATTACCATCGACTGGAACAGGAGATCTCACTCGTGCGACTAGCTAGCACCCCAACTTGCATAATGTGCCTCGCAAGGATACATATCTTTTATGTCTTGTTAAGAACACGCAAAAGAACACGCCCATGTAGTCTAAATGGGCAGCATTCAGTGTGGCCCATATCGACATGTTAGCTTTAAAAAAAGAATTCAATTATTTGGATGTTAAAAATATTATACACACAAATAAAATAACTTATTTATCAAAATGCTGAAATAATTTTTAGGAATATTGATGTATTTTGTGACAAACATCATATAAATAAGATAGTATTTACGATATAAAAAATATTTTTATAATTTACAATAATTTAGAAAATATTCATAAGTATGCAAAATTTAAAAATTTCAGAAATATGCAAAATTAAAATATATTTTTTCTAAATTTCACTCCTGACTATATTCATAATTAAATACAATTTGTATAATTTAAATATATTTATAAACTTATTTTTTGTATCATTTAAAAATATGCAAAAAAATAAAAATATTCAATCCTGACTATTTTTTTGTATCATTTTTATAGCACCTTATTTGCACGTTCATGTCAAGTTTTTAAATCAGTTCGGCATATTCTTCAAGTTCAAACATTAAAGTGAACATCAATGACAAGTTTAAGTATCACTAAATTCAGTCACATTTATTTTGGGACGGAGGCTACAATCTAGCCCAGCCCACAACAAGCACACACAAAAGCCCACATTAGGCTGTCGATGGGAAGGAAAGCGAGCCGCCTGCGGCGACGCCGCCAGCCCCCAGCCGGCATCAGCCCCACCACGTCGCCGTCGCCGTCGCCAACGCCTGCATCCTCCTCAAGGCATGCACTCTCCCCCTCTCCCCCCTCCTCCTCTTCACCTGAACCCCAGTTTCTCATCGCTTTTTTCCTCGTTCATCTCTCGTGTACGCGTCGATTGTCTACTCCGTCGTGCAACTGTGCAATCAATCGTTCTCGTGGGAAGGGAAGAACTCGAATCGCGTCGCCGCTGTCCTAAGGTTTAGATTTTTCACTCGATTTCGCCGTAAAGGATTTAAATATACTACTGAGCCTTGGAACCCTAGATGGGATGTGCATGTACGGCTAGTAGAATTGTTTTGTTGGGGTTTGATAAGAAAATTAGTTCGGGTGTTCGCCGTACCCCTATGTGATTTGCAAATGGAAGAGATTATAGACGCTACCCAAAGCTGAAGAACCCGTGAAATTACAGTGTATCCCCACTATACCTGTACTGACAGTCGGTATTGGTAGGACATTGTCATTAATAGAGCCATAACTGCAGATGTTTTGTTCAGTGTTTACAGCCAAGCAAAATGCGACAGCGTTCGTCACCATTTCAATACCATGCTATTAAGATGCAGATGGTTTTCGCTGTCACAAAAAGTTTCAACTACAGGGTGGTTTTCCAAAATAAAATTATTATCTGTGCATGTTATCATCTTAGCCCTGTCATAACCATCTTACAAAATCAATCGATCAACTTGCTGCCTATTTGTAAGTGCCGACTTTCTTGACATGCAAGGGATATACAAGATCTGGAGAACAACACGTGCTTAATTGCTTATGCATGGTCCAAGCATGCTGTCTGCCTTTTTTCATTTGGTAGTGGACTAATCTTTCTAACCTTTCTGCCTTGAATTTGTTGTGTTTTGCAGAGAGTTTGCCATGACGCAAAGCCCGAGCAAGTTGTCTGACCCATCTGTCTCTACTCCCCCAGGAGTGTTGGGGCACCAAGGTTGGGCTGACCTCCCAGATAAACTGCTTCACTCCATTGTTCCTCTGTTGGGATCTTTCCTCGACCTTATTGCGTTTGCTAGCACCTGTTGTTCTTGGCGTGCTGCCTTCTCTTCGTACCCATCCAAACCGACCATCTGCACCAAACTCCCGCCTCTCCTCGTCCGACCTAATGTCTGTGTTGATGCCCCTCATCTCCCTTCCAGCAATGGTCGTCACAAGCTACGCACATGTAAGGTCATTGATCTGACCAACCAGAACAGAGCCCTCCGCTGCCAGATTCCTCAAGAAACTTTTCAGAGGATGCGTTTTGCTGGCTCTTCCTATGGACATCTCATCTGCTGCCGCCGAGGAAATTGCCTTGTTGTTGATGTGTTCACTGGTGCCGAGGTTTCACCTCCATCTCTCCCATTCAGTGGTGACTGTGAGCAGGAGGTCTACTTTGGTGGCACCCTGACAGCTCCCCTTGCATCACCCAACTGCCATCTCCTTGTCAGCACACGATCCTCCCTGTTTGATTGGCCGGTTGGAAGTGACTCTTGGTCTGAACTCAAGCTTTCTGATGCACGGGTAGATCAGATTGTGGAGTTCAATGGTCAGTTCATCGCCATGGATTATTCCCAGAGGATCTACATTCTGAAGCTAGCCCCCCAGCTTGGCCTGCAGGAGATAACAACCGAGTGGTGGGACGACATGACTGAATGCCCATATCTAAGACCATGGCTGGTGGTCTGCGGTGATATGCTTCTCATGGTTGACCATTATATGAGCTTATCATTTGGAGCACCAGTCTTGTATAAACCCTACCACCTTGATATGTCGACCAGACCTGCAAAATGGGTGGAGGTGAAGAAGCTGGACAATTGGGCACTCTTTGTAGGGGGTGATGTGAGGAGCCCGCCGTTTTCTTGCTTGAGCCCAGAGAAGTGGGGAGGGAGGAGCAACTGCCTGTACTACGCCCATTACTCTCAGCCTTGGAGCGTACATGGATTAGGTGACGCCGCAGATGCTGTGTGGGATCCTTCCACCGACCCTGATCTTGTGTACAAGAGAAACTGGTACGGCCAGCTGCAGGCCTTCTGGGTGTATCCAAGCATGTTCTATTCTGATGCTCCAGTAGTGACGGGGCACCAAGACTGGGCTGACCTCCCAGATAACCTGCTTCACTCCATTGTTCCTCTGTTGGGATCCTTTCTCGACCTTATTGCATTTGCTAGCACCTGTCGTTCTTGGCGTGCCGCCTTCTCTTCATACC
Source organism: Aegilops tauschii subsp. strangulata (assembly GCF_002575655.3). Taxonomy (NCBI): domain Eukaryota; kingdom Viridiplantae; phylum Streptophyta; class Magnoliopsida; order Poales; family Poaceae; genus Aegilops; species Aegilops tauschii. Next base: position 544,838,340 of record NC_053041.3, read on the forward strand.
CATCCAAATCGACCTTCTGCACCAAACTCCCGCCTCTCCTCGTCCGGCCAAATGTCCGTGTCCAAGCCCCTCATCTACCTTCTAGCAATGGTCGTCACAAGCTACGCACATGTAAGGTCATTGATCTAGCCAACCAGAACATAGCCCTTCGCTGCCAGATTCCTCATGAAACTTTTCAGAGGATGCGCTTTGCTGGTTCTTCATATGGGCAACTCATCTGCTGCCGCCGAGGAAATTGTCTTATTGTTGATGTGTTCACTGGTGCTGAGGTTTCACCTCCATGTCTCCCATTCAGTGGCGACTGTGAAGAGGAGTTCTACTTTGGTGGCACCCTGACAGCTCCCCTTGCATCACCCAACTGCCAGCTCCTTGTCAGCACCCGATCCTCCCTGTTTGATTGGCCGGTTGGAAGCGACTCTTGGTCTGAAATCAAGCTTTCTGATGCACGGATAGATCAGATTGTGGAATTCAATGGCCAGTTCATTGCCATGGATTATTCTCAGAGGATCTACGTTCTGAAGTTAGCCCCCCAGCTTGGCCTGCAGGAGATAACTACCAAGTGGTGGGACGGCATGACTGAGTGCCCATATCTAAGACCATGGCTGGTGGTCTGCGGCGATATGCTTCTCATGGTTGACCATTACGTGAGCCTATCATTTGGAGCACCAGTCTTGTATAAACCCTACCGTCTTGATATGTCGACCAGACCTGCAAAATGGGTGGAGGTGAAAAAGCTGGACAACTGGGCACTCTTTGTAGGGGGTGATGTGAGGAGCCCGCCATTTTCTTGCTTGAGCCCAGAGAAGTGGGGAGGGATGAGCAACCGCCTGTACTACGCCCATTACTCTCAGCCTTGGAGCGTACATGGCTTTGGTGATGCGGCAGATGCTGTGTGGGATCCTTCCACCGACCCTGATCTTGTGTACAAGAGAAACTGGTACGGTCAGCTGCAGGCCTTCTGGGTGTACCCAAGCATGTTCTATTCCGATGGCCAGTGATCGTTGATGGGGCAACTACAGCTTGCTGCTCTACCAGCTTCTTCTCGAAAACTATCACTTCCAACAGAGACTTACGCAGCTGAAAAAAGGTGCTTTTTCATGGTGACAGTCATGCTGAAGCTTCTGCAGTTAGTTTCATCCTTCAGTTTTAAAACATTGTAGGAGGCGTTTATGGTGGCAATCGGTGCTTACTCCAGCTTTTGCCAGTTAATTTGTCGTTCAGTTTGCTGTTTGGTCGTTGCACTGTATGGATATGTACTTGACTACGTATTGCTCATCTGTGCTGGAGTTGACTAGCTAAGCACCATGTTTCTGCATGACGAAGAGTGTTCCTGCATGTGCCTGTGCTCTTATTTGCATCTTAATCTCTTTTAATTCGACAAGTTCATTACAACAAGCAGACTTGCATAGCTAATTTTGCTTGAGATACATGATGTGTCCTGTTGAATTCGGCCGGTCAGTGTGAACAAGGCATTTTTTTTCTTAAGTTATTGTAACAAGAGTTGCCCCGAAGTGTGTTTTGTTGTGCGTGTATGGTTACTGCTGCCTCAGAAGGAAGGTATCACCGTGTATGCTTTGATTGGTTTGTGTGATTGCTCTTGGGATATTCGATATATAGTTTGATCTAGAAAAAAAAGGTTCTTTTGCTAGCACAGATAAGCTTGCTGTAACCTGGGTGATTGTGTTCTTCGTGAATGTGTTATCCAGTGCTTTGCTGTGTATGTACGTAAGAACAAACATGGCAGCAATGAACTGTCGGTATCAGTATATCAGTATGATCTCTTCACGGTTGATGCACATCTAATATGACAAGAAGATGAAAACGATATACAGAGCTGTTGGTGTCAGCGTGAAATATCACTTCACCGTTCATACTCCGTATGCGCACAGATATCAAGATGCCTGAAATTCAAAACACATTCCCGTCGAAAGAACACGAATTTCTCAGTTCGGTAGCCAAAGAAGGCTTCTTCAAACAACTTCATATACAAAACAGTAGGGTTCTAACATAGCCCAGTTTCTAATGATATAAGAGTCAAAGTGGATATTGATTTTAACAAATGCATTTTTTATTGAAAAGATATTTTAGCCCGTACAGGCAGCAGGATCTCCTTGAACGTATGGTGTTTGTTCAACATTGGACTTTGGATTACTCCCTCACTACAAAAACAGAATTAAGATTCTACATTTACTTCAAGGAATCGTCCGCTTTCATTTTGTAGCAATCAAGTGTGTCCATGTACAATTCTTCAGTTCCTTTCTGTACAATTGGAATAAAATTTCAGAGGCAGAGGTGAAAATTGCAGTTCCACATATAGGCGTAACAATGCAATGTTCATTTCTTAGGCCCTTTTTTACGAATACGGCTGGTATTTGTCGTCCTGGGAAAACTCAAGCTCAGGAGCTGGTGCTTCATCGAAGGAAGAGAACAAACGCCATAAGTTCAAGGCTGTGTGAGCATGTCAGTAATATGTGTACAAATCCAGGAGTTTTAGACTGAACTTCTCCAAATTATGATAAGTTTCCACTATTGAACTTAAACCTCATATATCTCAGTGGGCTCTCTACACCTCAGGGATGCTTCTGTTTATGAAGATTGAAGAGCTGAAAGCACCTTCATTCTAGAGAAAAAAAAACCTTGATTCAGCAGAGCCAGGCATGAGACCCTACACCGTATGTAACCTCTCTTTTTTTAGGGATACACCGCATGTAACCTTTTGACTAAAGGAAGATGCAAAACGCTTGGAAAGTTCAAAGAATAAAAAGAATATGCAGCACTCTAGCTGGTTACTTAAAAAAGGAGAAATATAATTATAGCAGGAATGGTTCCAGCTCAATATGGGAATATCATTTCAGCAAGGGATGTGTGTTAATAGAGTGCGATGTATCAAGGATGAAACACTAATTTTGTTGAGTAAATCCATCATTCATCAAGTAAGATGGTACTGTATATGCTCAAAAAGAAAAGGATGGTACTGCATAATAGTACATTTTGTAAAAAAGAGGACTGCATGTAGGGCCTTACAAGATACAGTTCTTGCCTCAGCTTAGAAAGAACAACCATGGCAAAAACACTGGAGAGTTGACAAGCATATCTAGCGGGGCAGGCTAGCGGATGCGAGGAACTCCTGCTCCAAGCTATAGCATGCATTTTGGCTGCGCTGAGATGTTACATGATAAGTTCTCCCGGCTAGGCTCATGGCCATGGACTGGTGGCCTTGCATCTCATACTCAACGGCTCGATCAACTTGAGATGAATTTGTACGATTCATTCGTAGTTGCTGCAATGTTGTCTCGACTTCCTTCATTGTAGGCCTTTCCTCACCTTTTAGCCTCAAGCACTTTTCCGCAAGAGAAGCAACCCCATTGATCTCCTCCTCGTTCGCTTCTTCAAGAACTTGTGCCGCCACTATTTCTTTGGGTTGCCTCGACCTGATCTCCAAGAGGAAGTAGTTACACAAGCTCTCGGCCATTCCCGACTCAGCTGTAAAAACAGGTTTTTTCCTGATAAGAAGTTCTAGGAGTACCACACCAAAACTGTAAACATCACTCTTCTCATTTAGCTGCCCAGTCTGGTAGTATTCTGGATCAAAATAACCGAATGTGCCCTGAACATTTGTAGCAACATGAGTTTGATCAATGGGGACAACTCTTGAAGCGCCGAAATCCGAAACCTTTGCTGCATTGTTTGTGTCTAGGAGTATATTAGAGGACTTCACATTACGATGAAAGATTGATATTGAGGCTGCAGAGTGGAGATAACAAAGAGCACCCGCAGCTTCTGATGCGATCCGTAGGCAGTCATTCCATGTCAAAGAAACCATGTTGCTAGAATCATGATGAAGACTTTCAAACAATGAACCGTTGGGAATGAAGTCGTACACTAGTAAGGGGACCTCAGTTTCAAGACAGCACCCGAAAAGTTTCACAATATTCCGGTGATTTATCTGAGAGAGAATTGCAACCTCGTTGATAAAATCGCTGATCTCACCTTCCCTGATAATCTGGGATTTTTTTATGGCTACCACATGCTGGTTTGATAAGATCCCTTTGTAGACTGTGCCATGCCCTCCACGTCCAAGGATACGTGCAGGATCAAAGTTATTTGTTGCCCTTTTAAGCTCTTCCAAGGAGAAAATCTTTGTCCTCTCGCTCGCATTTTCATCCCCTGATATCAATTGTTCCAAGAGAAGGCCATTGTTCCTTCGGAAATACTTCCTTCTTAGTTTCTTCTGGACGTCTCTTTTCCATCTTTGAACGAGAAATATCGTAGTTAAGCCGAAAAGTAGCATGCCAAGGCCACTGCTTAGCCCAATCACAATACCTACATAACGAAACTGATCCATCAATCCTCATATATCCCGAGTATCTTTTGAGGGGACGAGCATAACATACAGTAGAGATGGGCTCACCTAAGTAGAAATTTTGCTTTCTTACTGAAGTGCACTGCATTTTTGTTATATCATACTCTGTATGATCAGGGCACTTGGTGCAGGTGTAGTTTCCGATAGTGTTCTGGCAATTCCCTTTGCAAAGTTCTGGTGTCCGTTTGCACTCATCAATATCTGTAACCATATCTCTGTCAGGAGATACATAACATTTGTACAAATAATAAACTACAGTTGTAAAGATAAAGAGAAGGGGAGTACCTTCACAACCATTTGGGATGTATGGATTTCCTTCAAAACCGCGCAAGCATGCACACCTGTATCCAACATAACCCTCCATGGAGCTGATGACACCCAGGCAGAAGCTATGGACACTAACGCACGCATATCCAGAGGTGTTTTTTTCCGCCTCTTGGCATGTAAGATTAGCGACAGCCCACTGCACAGAGGCTGATTCCAGAGGATTGACATACAGGTTCGGTTCATCAGCTTCTGAAGATTGTAGCATAATGTTAAATGACTCGTCTCCAACACTCGACTCATATTTGATTCCGAGGAGCCCCTCATTGACATTTATGTATGTCACTTCAACGAAGCCATTATTATGCCAGAGAACAGGCGGTGTAGTGTCTGAGCAGTTGAGCTTAAAAGTTTTCCTCGCAGAACAACCTTCTTCTATGCCAAAAGGAAATGGGACACTTATATTTCCACACCGTCGAGAACAATTCGCCTTAAGTGGTCTTGAATTATACTCTATTTCTCAAAAGATATTCAAATTCATCAGATTAGCTAAAGAAGCAAGATAATGTGCTCAAATATGGAAGTCATTTTATCAACATAGCACTGTACAACTGTAAAAGTTATGGTGGAATAATGATATTTTTATCCTTTCTAGCTATTTTTATTAAATGGCCCAACTCCTCAATAGGACTAGTTTATACTCCCTCTGTTCCTAAATATAAGTCTGTTTAGAGATTTCAATGTGGACTACATACGGATGTATGTAGATGTAGTTTACAGTGTAGATTCACTCGTTTTACTCCGTATGTAGTTCATGTTGGAATCTTTAAAAAGACTTATATTTAGGAACGGAGGGAGTAGTTTATACTTGTAGTTGTGGTAATAAGATTAAAAATCACCAATACGCAATCAGATGAAAATGCTGGTAGCTCGGTAGATTAATGAGACTAAAGTGAATCTTAAGAATTTAAATGACATCCCACCAAGGCAAGTTTAATATTTCTAGCACAGAATGGTGCTTGTACATTAACTCAATCACAGCTGTATTATACTTAAATATACATAACAATTCAAGGCATAGAATAATACTCTATCTTTCAAGTGGGATAAAAATACATAGAAAAACTCATAAGTCGCTCTTGTTCTCAACACCACATGCCACACATCTCGGTTCACTCACAAACACCCTAAGATTAGTTTTATTGATCATCAGCCTGTGCGTCTGCATTGGCCAATTCAGATGAACACAAAAGTAGCAGAGGTTTTTAAATAGCATTTATTATACATAGATTTGTCCAAATTAGAAATACTGGAAGAAACTAAGTAGCAATATATGCATTTGAAATATTACCATTATACATCCAATAGTTTTTCATTGCTACTATAGAGTCGGAAGTAGCAATCATATGACCAGTGGGGCTCAACAATAAGCGTAATTAACAAATTTAAGTAAATAATTTAAAACACAGATTTTCTTCTTGTTTTTAATAATATGCATGTATTTTTGTGAAATTAATATTAATGATTCTCCCTTTTTTTTTTCATATTTGTTGATCTTATGATTGCCATCCTTTATCTTTGCTAATGCGATCAAATTAGATTTGAACTTCAAACGCAAATGAATGTGTGGCAACCAGAGAACTACATGCGCAGCGTGTTTGTCAATTGGTCATGTTAAGCTGCTAACCTAGCACAAAATAAAAAATATTGTTTACTGAGATGAACCTCTAAATGCTACTAGTAGAAGGCACGTGCTATGCGCGTATTTTTCAAAAAAAAAAATTGGCAAAAAAGTGACTTCATCATTTAATTTGTTGGATTTTGAGAAAGGATTGTCAAGGTGCTGCATTTGGAATTCGGTGGATACAAACAACGTCGAGTGCTTTGATTTGTAAAAGCTTAATGCCTTATATTTTAAGACGAAGGGAGTATATGTTCACCCATCGATTTGACAATTGTTAGTTGTTCAGTGAGTCTTTGTTTGCTAGATATTCTAGACCTCCTGTCATTGAGCAATGAAGTTCAAAATAGCCACAGAAGATCCAAAATAGCAGACTTTAATTTGCAGCAGCACGTGTGGTGTGTGGTAGCATTCAGTGCCGTGAGTGTTCCAGAAAGATCGTGGAGTCGTGTTGGCACGTGTTTGTGCAGAGCGAATCCAGGAAACATGAACCGTTAGATCACTTGGGTGTGGTACTGATAAACGGTGGATATTCATCTTCTAGAACAAATCAATGGCTCACGGTTGCTCATGAATCTTGATGGATAGCTAGTCTGAATTCAAAAATTTGTGTACTATAGTAGTAGAGAAAATGGAGTCCCAGTAGTGTCACAGGTAAAAACTAAAACGTGTACATGACTTCAAAATAATGCTGCTTAAGTTGGACTAGACATGTTCCTAAGATTACTCAGTAATTCCTCCATTTCAAGATATAGTGTGTATTTTTTATTCGTTAAGACGAGTTATTTCACCAATAGTTGTCAGTTAATTTGTGGTTTATGTTATATAAAAAACCACAAACATAAGTAAATACTTTTTAAATGAATCGGGCGACATCAATTCCATGTCACATGTACCACATATTAAAGCAATTGTTGGTCAAGGCCTTGTAATATAGAGACCGAAGAAGCCTTATATTTCAAAATAAAGGGGGTACTTAGTGAGATAGTAGATATTAATTTTAACAAATAGTTGGTATTGTTTCTTTGATTATCGTGGACTTAGTTTCATAGAACTATATATTTTTTTGTTAAAAACAAATCCAAAAGGAGCTTCAAAAGATAAGGTATGATAGAGGAGATTATTACCATGGACAGCTGAGCAGCCACCGGAGATATATGGATTGCCTTCATAACCACTGATGCACCTGCAGATATAACCTTTATCGGCAAGAGGAACCGTGCATTCGCTGTGGTGGCTGACACATGCATAGTTGCTATCATCCATGCTCCTGGAGCAGCTCGTTTGGTCGAGGGTACTCCATATGATTAAGATATTAATAGTTATGTCGATTGTATCCCACAAGATGTTGAGTCTAGATTGTGTTTTTATCTTACCTGTCTTGTGGGGAACAAATTGAAACTCGAGTGTGTGAACTGTTAATGCAGAATATGTATAAGAACACGACCCAGGGCCATGTCGGTCCTGCCTATAAACTTGCTCCGCAATATCTATGCTGGGGCAGGATACCTTGCAAACCAACTCACGGTTACCAAGGTCTTTACGCACCAAGTACACATCCAAGTCGCAAGCAATGACAGAAAGGGACATTGTACTGAGAAGGCTAAAAGTTTTCCCTGGAGTCCATGACATGTTGTAGGCATCAAGACCAGATTTCATGGGGATGGTTTTGGAGAAGTTGACAAAAAAAGAGCTGAACTGCAAGTGCTTGCCCCACAAGTTCACTGACATGCCATTGGGGTAAATATCGCCCACAACCTGGGTTGTACTTGTACTACTACCATCGTGCAAGAAGAGTTTAGGGGGATTGGTCGTGTGGTTGCAAATGAGACTGAATTCAGGATTCCTGAAGCAACCAGCTCCTATGCCGAATGGGTAGCTGAAGGTCAAGTGACCGCATCTATTGGCACAGCTGAGAGTCAAATTTGAAGAACCCATGCCGGCGTCCAACCGACTGATCAGGCGGTTCAGAGGCTGGGTGGTGCTCCCATCTAAGCTTCTCACAACTGCAGGTGCTCGAGCTTCAGCCATCCCTAGCATGGCAAGTATGAGCAAAACAAGCATGGTGTTGAACTGGGTAATTCGCTCGACACCTTGCTCAGCAAGTGAGGTGTGGGAGAATTTGTGGAGAAGTAACTGGCATAGAATACCACAGCTGATGGGCTCTATTATAGGAGGACATCGAAGATGTCAAAATCACTAATGGGCCCATGCACTGTACTGTACTGGTACTTACGGAGGAAGTTTCTCCATTTCTCTTATTAGGACGGGAAGTTTCCTCTATAATACAAATTTTCTTGTGCGAAGGAACGAGCGTAATTAATCGGAAAAGAAGCAATGGCAGTCACTAGACAGAAACATTCTAACCCATGAAATGGGGCATTGACTCCATTGACCTTGAGCAATGGACTAAAATCAAGTCTTAGATTGCGGCCACTCAATCCAAGCAGGTACCACTCCGTTGGCTCCATTGGGTGGACTGAAAGTCAGTCGTTGATGGAACTGCGTACAATCAATCCAAGCAGGCACATTTATTCATTTTTTGCGGCGGACAAAGATAAGTACTAGAAGCTACAATTTTTGGACTGAAAGTCAGTCGTTGATGGATCTCCGTTTATTTTCCATCTGAATAATATTGTGTTGTTGTGTAATGTTTCTTCGATTTATTTAGGGGAGTGGCAATTTTTGGTGTGGGCATGCGAAAGTGCAATTTTACGTGTTTCATGATAAAGATTTCAACCACCTTGCTTCTTTTTCGACACCTACAATGTACTCCCTCCGTTCCTAAATATTTGTCTTTCTAAAGATTTCAACAAGTGACTACATACGGAGCAAAATGAGTGAATCTACGCTCTAAAATATGTCTATATGCATCCGTATGTGGTACATTTGAAATCTCTAAAAATGCAAATATTTAGGAACGGAGGAAGTATACATTACACAGAAAATGCTTCATTGTTCACACGTTCAAAGCTTCGTATATTTAGTTAATGCATTTTCCAATTTTCACAGTTTAAACTGGCCATTCACCCACCGGTGCATTCAGACAAAGCTAGTAGTAACAATTTACAGATTCAAATGCCCGAAGAATCACCTTGCTAGGTCGGTCCAATGCTCCTTGCTGCCCACTGCTGGCTCGCTGCACTTGCGGCTCACCTGCTCTGCTGGTCATTGCCCAGCTGCAGCTGCTCATGCATGGTGTGACTGTAGTGTCATGACCAGTAGGTCGAAAAGAGGGAGAAAAGTGAAATCGAAAATGCTTTACAGATTCGCTGAACCTCCGATGGCCCTGATGTCCTTGTGGCTCTTGCGCGAAACTGTGAGTGTGCCGGCGGCCACACGGCCATACGTCCGGAGCCCCGGACGGCCTGGCGCACCCGTACCACCTCGCGCCGGCGCCACCGCAGCCGACGGGCGAGGCGAGTGCAGCTCGTGCGCAGCACCGCACGGAGATCGGACTTCGGAGGGGACGGCCGTCGCGATCGGCGGAATTCGGTCTGCCGTCGCTGTTGCATGGTAGGGTTCGCCGGCACGGCGGCAGGGGGTCGGATGTGAGGCTGAGGCTGTGGCGCCTGTATGGGCTGTTGTGGTCGTGGGCATAAACTAAGGCCCACTGAGGCTCTAGAAAAGGCTAAGGCCCAGTGGCTGCAGCCGAAGCCCTCGCGACCAAAGCCTCCACCGCCGGCTCGCCACCGGGCCGCCCTTCCCCTGCCGGCGACCGCCGTGGAGACCGAGCACCGCCAAAAGCCGGAGGCCAGCTCTCCGCCGACAGGTTCCCTCCTTTGCCTCCTTCCCCGTTGGACATCCCACTTTGCTTGGTAAACCCTAATCCACCTCTGATTTCCCCTTTTGTTTTCTAAACCCAACTGATTCCATTTATTCTTCAAAAGGAACCATGTGAAGACTAAATATTACTAGTCATGAACTTGATATCCTTGAACCTCAGACGCTCGGTTATTTGTGGCTTTGGGGGGAGCTGGGCTGCGGCACATTTGGAAGATTTTTTTTCTTGGAGAACATGAATTAGGAGGCACTTGTTTGGATTATTTTTAGAACCAGTCGGTAGGATACAATGATTGCTGTGCGCTGCTAGCAATTTTTTTTTTACTTTAGCACTGTGCAAGATTGAAGTTCTTGCTCTCCCTCTTGGACAGGAAAAATGGTTGAGCATCTCTTTGAGGATATCTTCACTTTGACCAGGATCGATCCTGATGGGAAGAAGTTCGACATATGTGATTCTCTCTGGCTGTTCCACCTGATGAATTCTGAGTTATGCTAGGCCGTGCTTTACTCTGCCAAACCGTGCTGCTCATGTATGTTGATTCTTGGAGTGCTGTTAGCAATGACTTGGTAATAATTTGTATCTAGGCATTTTACACTGCACTATGTAAATATTTAGATCCTGGGGCGTTCAAATCATAGCTACACTTACACAACCGTGTTGATTCAGATGTTTACTGAACTACGTTTTCCTTTCCATATTTGTGTGCAGTTAATCGCAGCGAGGCTAGATGCGAGCAGTTCGATATGTTGATGGAATTAGATGTCGCTACTGATGTCTACCCGATTCATACTGGTGAAAATTTCACCATGGTTTTGACTCCTACACTGAATCTGGATGGAACTCCAGACACTGGCTACTATACAGAGGTAACGTGATCTAATTCTTCTTCCAAGTTGATCATGGAATTATTTGGCAACTGAATGATGTGAATGAGGCTCATTATGTGTTACAGTTGATTAATTTTTGTTATTCTCAGATGGACGTGCCTTCATGGAGGGCACATGTTTAGGGCCTGATGATACTTTGTGCAGGAAGCTCACATTGTATTCATTTCTTTCCTTCTTTCAGGCTGGTAGGAAAACCCTTGCTGGCAAGTATGACTATGTCATGCATGGAAAGCTTTACAAGATTTCAGAGGACAGTTCCAGTGGTCATGCTACTAAAGTGTATGATCTCTGAACTTTAGATTAGTGTTTTTTTTTAATGTAGCAGGATTTGATTACGATATATTGCATGTAATATATGATCTCGTGTGAGGTTGATTCCTGATCTTCGTATAGCTTATGAAGATTTTGTTCTGTAACATGTTGCTGAAGTACATAAGTCTGAGAGTAAATAGTGATTCTCTTATTTTCCCTTCAGATTGGCAATCCTTAATCCCAGCACCTAATGCATGTCTACATAATCTTTTCTGGCCCGTGTGGTGGTGGTGGTGGTGTGGGGGGGGGGGGGGGGGGGGTTGCGGAGGTGCCGTGGGAAGGCTTTGAAATTGCTTAATGTGAGTGTTACTGAGTAACATGATGTACATACATGGTCCAAGATAACAGGCGGGTTTTGAGATTTCTTAATTTGGGTGTTATGAATAACTTGCTGTATATACATGGTTCAAGTCTCTCAAGATAAGAAGCTCCATTGTCATTGACAAATGTGGGTCGCTTTCCCTGGAAATGAATGCTATTCCAAATGAAATAATGCCATGGGCTGTTCCCATGTGGAGATCTTGGTGAGACTCGTACAAAGAACAAGGTTCCATCTGGTGAATGGCTACCCCTCAATAAAAAAAAAAGGTGAATGGCTGATTGAAGGGTTTGGTTTTACATATTTGATATTCCTTTTATAGTTTGTACTTACTAGAAAAGCGCTTAAATATTTGCAAGATGCTACAGATGTATTGATAGTGTGCTGGGATAGTTATTTACATTTTCTCACAATGCCTGTGTGTATGTCTGACTGCAGCTGATCTGAGCAATTTACCTGTGCAAGTGCAACTGCTCTAATGATTCTACTCTGCCCGCTTTCCCTTTCCTGGGAGATTTATGTGTCTTTTGGTGGCCTCCTGATGTTGGTCAAAGGCGATCCTTGGAGTGCCGCCAACCTCAAGCTGGATCAAAGGCCGTTCCTCATACGAAAGGTGTAAATGAGCAGTGCAAGACACCACCAACGCTTGCAGTTCACTCAAGGCCGCTCCTCTTTTTTTTTTCTTTTGCGAATATTATTCTTTGTTCCCCTGGAGCACATTACGCGCGTTTCTACCGTAAGTTACCGATGTTTCGCATAGTACATTACAATGTTGCATCAATGTTATTATCTTCAATGACTATCAGGGCGCCGCAGTACTCTGGTGGCACTGCCGCATCTCGCTTGCCTGAATTCCCCACACCAGTATATCCTCAACCAGATCTCCAGCAGGCGATCGATGAGTTTACATGGAGGATAGCTGTCGCCAGTGCGGTGCAGTGCAGGTACGCGCCCGGAATCGGATTGGTTGCAAAGTTCACATGCAGTTTCCTCCCCGGCCTTGGCAAGGACGGGGGCGCACGAGCAGGGAGGCCTTTACTCCTACCATATACATCGACCGAGATAAGCAACCAACCGCTGCAGCTTTGGATTTAACTCCCCCTGCCACCCACAGAAAGGCTCAAGAACAATTGCCCAAACCCCAAAGGCCCGGACGGATCGGAGAGGAGCTGGCCTGCCTCTGCCCGCATGGACCACCACTGACTGTTCACCAGTTTTCGAGAGCTGGAAGCGGCCTCTGGGCCAAGAATAATCCGTGAAGCTCCCTCCACGGATCCTACTCATTGCGCCTTGGAGCAGAGCAAGCCGAGCAGTCACTCACTCACACACGCACACACAGAGCGTACTGCCGCTGCCTGCTTTCTTCCCTGGGGCCGTATCTCCGGAAGATGCACATCCGGTGGCCCTCCCTCTTTATCTTGTACTACAACTACGACGAAATTTAAATTGCCGCTGATCCTACTACACACACTACGGTACGTTCTTGGGTCGGCATGGGGCTTGCCTTCAATTCAAGCATCGAATGCCTGTGCTGATTAAGGGCGCTGGACGGGCAGAGCGGCACAGGAGCATTGATAATGATACTACGCACTGCTCATTCGAAGAAAGCTATGGCTGTTCATGGCTGGAACAGTGCCGTCTCCGAGTGACTGGTACTACCAGTAGTAATCATGGGAACCAATAAGAAACTGTGTTGTTGAGTAGTAAGATGTGGTCACAAGAACTATTTTTCGGCCAGGATTGGGCCAAAGCCGTTGTGATTCTGCCATGATGATGCAGGGCCTACACTACACGTATGTGAAAAAAAGACCTGCGGCTTTCTACGTGCACGTACAGGGAAATCTTTTGGAGGATCATGTCATGTGATGGCTGAGGGCTCTCTCGGATGCGATGAACGGAAGAATCTTCCCGGTTCGAGGGTCGGAACAAAGACCCCCTGCGGATGGCGGCCAAGGGGGAGCTACCCGAGCAAGAGAACAAGAACAATTCTTGTTTCTGATGGTGGAACAAAAGGACACCGGCTAGGCGGAATATACACCAAGTACTCGCGGACAAGAGCTCCAACAAGCGAGAAGCGGACAAGATCGTCGACGTCAAACAAAAAATCAAGTGCTTGCTAACTATGGCTAACTAGCTGATAGATATCTGTCCCATGATGGACAGAGGATGGTGATGGGCACCAGGCAGAAGGACCAGCTCGGGAGCGGGAAATTCTGACTGGCGCTCCGGTTTGGCGGCTCGCCGCCGGCGCCGGAGTGTCTTGCAGCTCTGCTCCTCCTTGCTTCTTGCATTCGCAGCTCTGCCCCGGTCTTCGCTTGGCCGTTACTTAATTACGGCGGGAGCGCGATCACCTGTTGTGCAGCGGGTTCGGGCCCGTCGGGATGCGCCGCTTGTCGTCCTCGTCGCACGCGGCGTCGTCGCGGCCGCCGGCGGTCGGCTTCCGCTTCCACGCCGCGCTGGTCTTGCTCTTGCTCTTGCACCCAGCGGCCGCGGCGGTGGCGGTGGCGGTGGCGTCGAACGCGACCGCGCGGGCTCCGGCTCTTGGACCGGGCTTTGGCACAGCGTGGTGCACGGGCATCGAGGGCCACCTCTGCGCAGCGCGGCCGCGCGCGCGCGTGGAGAAGGCCGGCGTCCTGGTCGAGGCGCCCGCGCAGTGGACGGCGGCGAGCTGCAGCAGGACGGCGATGGCGAGGCATAGGGCGGCGGCGCGCGCCCAGCGCCGCCTCCTCATGGACGCTGAGCTCAGCGGGTGGCACGCACGTAGGAGCAGTACGTACGTGCGCTCTCTCCGAGTCTGGTTGTTGGGGAGCTCTGTTGGAGGCAGAGGGGGAGGGAGGGAGGCACACGCAGCTGACCAGCAATGGGACTATTCAAAGGGTCTGAGGAGCCGGGCTTGCTCCGAGTTTTAACAGCGCCGCGCGTGGTGACCACTGGCACCCACAAGAGCGCCACAACCACAAGCAATAACTCGAGGGAGACGGGGTGATCTAATGAGTTCCCGAATAGCGCTTGCCAAAACAGAGCGCGGCAATGGTCCTACAATGGGATTTATTTTCTCGCAGCTTCTAAACATGGAGGGAGGGAGGGAGAGGGCGCGCGCGCAGCTGCACGTACAGGTACAGCCCCATTCCAACCACATTGATGAGCCTTCACTCCCTCCCCCGATGGCTCGACAGCGACGTGCCGCCGGGGCCGTGGTGGCCACGGAGCTAGCTAAAGCGACCGCGCGGCTAGAGGGCTAGAGCTACGTACGTTCACCGATGGGCGCAGCGCAGCAGCGCCGGCATGCCATGCCCGTATTCCCGCCCCGCGCATCGACCACCGGTGCGGCATGGCATGTCGCCCCGCCGCGTGCGCTCGGTTTGACCGGCGTCCTGCCGTTCGCGTGCTCACCGGTGAGCTCGATCCGTCGTCCGTCCGGCCGTCAGTCAGTCTGCCGTTGCATCATCATCATGGCAAGCTAGCTACTAGCTCGGCTGCTCCTCCCTTCCCTTGTCTCGCGGACGCGCCCACTCTCCGATCGACTCGACCCGTCTCGTCAGTGCCGTTCGCGCGCAATTCCTTCTCTCTCTCTCTCTAGGGTGCAGATAGGAGTGTGCTGCTCGGTCGCTCGCAGTCGCCGGTGGCCGGTGGCCGATGGCTGTCCACAAGGGAGGCGGACTATGCAGCCGTCCTAGGGTGGGTGGCACTGAATTCGTGCAAAAGCCTTCGGCCCTTGTGCATCCCTCCCTCGCTCTCTTTCTCCGGTACATGGATCGATGATGGCCTTGCCAGAACGCGGCACGTACAAAAGCCTTCTCTTTCGGAACAAGACCTGTACCGTACACATTGGTGTTGGTGACCCCATCGAACGGTCCACTCCTATAGTCCTACTGTATGTACTCGTAGGAGTAGGAGTAGGAGTAGGAGCAGGGCGGTCACTGCTTCTGTCGAGTTTGCTTCCTCTGATCGCGCCGGGTACAGCCGTACAGGTGCAGTTACGCTTCGTTCCTTTAAATAAGTATATACTGGTGCATCAGTACAGTGGTACTACATGTGTGTGTGTGTTTTTTTCTCGAGCAAAAGAGGGGATTTCCCCCTCCGATTTCATTTAATGAAAACCACATTCCAGTCTTACAATATCCAAGCATCCAAAAACTAAAGCGCTTACAAGCTTGGGATTTTTCTTTATGTGCCCCTGATTCGTTAGTTCTACTCATTCATCCCCACGCTCTTAACTTTTGCTCACTTTTTCCCACTCCCTTGCCCAAAACCCTCAGAACTGGTCACAGCGGACGTTGCTGTCGGGTCAATGGCTTGACCGTTAACTCTGAGTAGTGGGGCCGCGTAGGGCAGAGTCCACATTTTGACCGTTACGTGGTAACCAGTAGGGCCGCGAAACTGACACTCACAGTAACCTGAATCAGATCCAGTCACTTCCGCGCCGCCCCCTCCGCCGCCGTCGTGCCGCCTCCGACGCACTCTTGCCGCCTCCGCCGCATCTACCCTCTCTCCCCATCTAGGATTAGGAAGCGATGTCGGGGGGCACCCCGTCCGGCCCATCGACCGTGCAGATGATTGGGTCGAATTAGAGGCAGATAATTCATGGATTCCACCTGGGTAAGCATCGTTTTCCTCTGAAATTGATTAGGAGATCCGTAAATTAGGTTGTATTTTACCACCGTTGGCGTGAATCAGCGCAATTTATCTAAAAAAATTCGGCCTAACTGCGCCCTTTATCTTATTTCAATCGAATAGGGTTGATCCTGCACTTGCTTTTCGGCTGGCGGTTAGATGGAAACTAGCGAGCTGCATGGAACTAAACCGTGTGTGATTTCTGGATTTTTTTATCTAAAGTGGTAGAAACCAGCGTTTCGTTCAGAGATTTCCGCGAGGCACTCTATTGTGAGTATCGGTGGAGCCCTGCCGATGCTCTTGAACTGAGATATTTCGACAGTACCGAGCAGAGATTTCTCCAATTAACTTGTGATGAGCATCTGGGATTGCTATTTAGTTTGAATGATGACAGTCGTTTCGGTAAAATCCATATCGGTGTGCTTCAGGCACTCAAACAACGTATCCCGAAGGGTGTTCAGACATCATCTGTCTCTGCTAATAGCGAGCGTCCTCGCACTCCTTGTAGGTCGAGACCAAGTAAACCTAGTGGTTCTGAAAGCCACAACATGTCGGCTGCCGCTAATTCTGCCACTTCTCCTCTCCCTTCTGCACCTGATGTAGAAGTAGATGCAGAGCCTAACGAGGAAGTGCCTCGACAAGATGATGAGGATGAGATTCTATTCCCTGAACTGGTAGATAGAGTCAGTCAACAGGCAGTGGAAGATCAATATGCAGAGGAGCCTAGCAGTCGTGCTAGATTTGTTGACACTGATCATGAAGAGAGGGAGGAGAACATCGACTCCTTAGTTTTACAAGAATATGATGGTGAGGACATGCCAACAATTGAGTGGAACAGGGAGAATCCTGACCTTACTTCAGGAACCGTATTCGAATCGATGGTGGACTGTCGTAATGCAGTGACTACATATTGCATTCTCACTGAAAACTCTTATGAGGTTGATAGGAGTGAGCCAGGAAGATTCACTATTCATTGCCCTTATGATAGGTGTAGGTGGAGGTTGCATGCATCCACTATGCGAAAGAGCAAATTGATTCAGGTATTACAGCTGAATATTGTTATCAGATTATTTATCCATTCTATATTCAGATCATGTGTACTGTTTCTTAATTGTATTTGACATCATTTTTCATTTTGTTTCAGATAAAAAGCAACCCACACGGGCACACTTGCCCACCTGGAGGGGGAGGGGGAAAGGACGAATCTAAGCTTGCAAAGACTAGGTGGGTGGCAGATGCAATCTTGGATTGGGTGAGGGAAACACCAACAATTGGTCCAACAACACTCCATGGGAAGCTATTTGAGAAGTACAAAATTAATGTACAATACATGAAGATTTTCTATGCTAAGGAAAGGGCTCTTGATAGGATTAATGGTCCATGGAATGAGAGTTTTCAGTTGCTTTACACCTTCAAATCTGAAGTGGAGACGGCTAGTCCAGGGAGTGTTGTAGAGATTGACAAGCATAGAGTTAAGTACAAATTAAAAGGGAAGGCAATAGAGAAGGAGTGCTTCAGGAGGGCCTTTATTTGTTTCAAGGCTTGCTGGCAGGGGTTTCTGAATGGTTGTAGGCCCTATTTGGCTGTCGATGCGAATGCTTTGAATGGAAGATGGAGAGGCCAGCTAGCAGCAGCTTCTGCAGTTGATGGATACAACTGGCTATTCCCAGTTGCATTTGGTGTGTTGGAGGTAGAGAGTGAGGAGAGTTGGGTTTGGTTTCTGCAGCAGTTGCGCAACATTATAGGTACACCCTCAGGTTTAGTTATACACACAGATGCTTGCAAGGGTTTAGAAACTGCAGTAGAAATTGTATTCCCTGGAGTGGAACATAGGGAATGTATGCAACACCTAGCGCAGAATTTTAAAAAGAAATTCAAAGGCAAAGTTTATGATGAGAATCTATGGCCAGCATCATACACATGCAGCTTGAGGAAGCATGAGCACCATTTGAGAGTGTTGTATGCTCATAATCCTTTGGTGAAGGAGTACATGGATGAACATCATGGAAAGCTGTGGTCAAGAAGCAAATTCAATGAAATCTGCAAAGTAGACTATGTGACCAATAACCTCGCTGAGTGTTTCAATGCAAAGTTCAAGTCAGTGAAAGGGCTTTTGTTGTGGCAAGCATTTGATAAGATCAGACAGATGATCATGGTAAAGATGGCTCTTCGTAAAAGAATTGCAGAAACACAATATGTTGGCCATCTTATGCTCCCATCTATGATTAAGGCATTGCATCGACCTCCGCGACCAGCGCCTCCACTACCTCCCCGTCGCTGCGCCTGCCTCCTCTCGTCGCTGCCGCCTTCCATTCCTCGTCACCACGCCAGTAGCCGTCGCTGCCGTGGTCTTCTGCATCGCCAAATCCCAGCACCCGCGGCCCTCTGCTTCGCCTCGCCAAACCGTCGATGTTCTTCCTCCGGTGCCCTGTCCCCGTTGGCTTTGCTCGAGCACGCCACCACTGCGCCTCAAGTTCTGCTACATGAGCACCTCAAGTTCTGCTACAGGAGCACCACAGCTAGTACCTTGGAACGTCTACGACTACGCGGACTCGCCAAGTACCACGACGACCGTGTACCACTACTTCCACTACGAGTTTCGAGAACGTCTACTTCCTCTACACTGCACCGAAACGCCGAGTTCCTCGCCGTGACCCCGAACATCTACGGAAACTTGTGCGACTATGAATGTGAACGACTACCGTCGACCCTAAGTTACTCGGACCCGTCAAGTACCTCTCCGAAAACGAACGTGTGCCACTACTTCCACTACCGTCGCGAGAACGACTACTTCCATGATGACCCCGTGAACAACTACTTCCACTTCGAACGCGTTCCGCCCTAATGCACGCTTCGAAGGTATAACCCCGAGACGACGTCCGTGGACCGAATGCATGTGTGTTGTATGAGATGCTCGTGGTTGCACCGTTTCCGAGTTGTCATCCCATGTTCCTCCTCGTTGTCTTGCCACCGTCATGTGGGAACCCGGTAACCGGGATCACCCCACCATCGTTTGCTTGTTCCGTTCATCCACAGTTTCTTTTGCACCGACATCTCGACGAGTTGTCGGATCACCGTTATGTTGCCGTGGCATCATTTTCGGATTCGTTGCCGTGGCACCCCCTTTCTTCCACCACGGTAACAAATGCCTCGTATCATTTTTCACCAACACTTTCATAAAATTGCATATACCTTGCATATGTCATTCGCATCATGATAACAACATTTAAAATGTCTAAAATTGATGTTTGCATTAAATTGCTAAATGACATATGGGGATTTTTCCGGTATTGTCGTTTGTTATTTCCAGCCTCATTTAAACTTGCCTAGATAGGTTGTTTAATTATGCTTCACCTCTTTCCATGGCTAATAACATTTAATATTGTTGGGTACATAACGAGAGAGAACTAAATAATTAAATGTGGTGTTTCTTCAATATGCAACTCGTTGCATATTGAGCTCCACTTAATTTGTAGTGTTGTTTGTTGCACTTTGCTATGCCATGCATATTTAAACCGGACATGCATCATATTTGTTTTTGCATCATGCCATGTGTATGTGGTGGTTGTTTACTATGTTGTTTGTTTCTTTCCGGGTTGCTTCTCTCATTAGCTTCGGTTTCTTTCCGGAGTTGTGAGGATTCGTTCGACTCCGTCCGTTTGTCTTCTTCATGGACTCGTTCTTCTTCCTTGCGGGATCTCAGGCAAGATGACCATACCCTCGAAATCACTTCTATCTTTGCTTTGCTAGTTGCTCGTTCTATTGCCATGCTGCGCTACCTACCACTTGCTATATCATGCCTCACATACTGCCATGTCAGCCTCTAACCTTTGTCACCTTCCTAGCAAACCGTTGGTTGGCTATGTTACCGCTTTGCTCAGCCCCTCTTATAGCGTTGCTAGCTGCAGGTGAAGATGAAGATTGCTCCATGTTGAATTATGTTTATGTTGGGATATCACAATATCTCTTATTTAATTAATGCATCTATATACTTGGTAAAGGGCGGAAGGCTCGGCCTTATGCCTGGTGTTTTGTTCCACTCTTGCCGCCCTAGTTTCCGTCATACCGGTGTTATGTTCCTTGATTTTGCGTTCCTTACGCGGTTGGGTGATTTATGGGACCCCCTTGACAGTTCGCTTTGAATAAAACTCCTCCAGCAAGGCCCAACCTTGGTTTTACCATTTGCCTACCTAAGCCTTTTTCCCTTGGGTTCTGCAGACTCAAGGGTCATCTTATTTTAACCCCCGGGCCAGTGTTCCTCTGAGTGCTGGTCCAAACTAGAGCACCGTGCGGGACCGTCCCTTGGCAACTTGGGTTATGTTGGTACCTGTACGCTTCGCTTATCCGGTGTGCCCTGAGAACGAGATATGTGCAGCTCCTATCGGGATTTGTCGGCACATTCGGGCGGCTTTGCTGGTCTTGTTTTACCATTGTCGAAATGTCTTGTAACCGGGATTCCGAGACTGATCGGGTCTTCCTGGGAGAAGGAATATCCTTCATTGACCGTGAGAGCTTATAATGGGCTAAGTTGGGACACCCCTGTAGGGTATTATCTTTCGAAAGCCGTGCCCGCGGTTATGTGGCAGATGGGAATTTGTTAATATCCGGTTGTAGAGAACTTGACACTTGACCTTAATTAAAACGCATCAACCGCGTGTGTAGCCGTGATGGTCTCTTCTCGGCGGAGTCCGGGAAGTGAACACGGTTCCTGGGTTATGTTTGACGTAAGTAGGAGTTCAGGATCACTTTTTGATCATTGCTAGTTCACGACCGTTCCGTTGCTTCTCTTCTCGCTCTTATTTGCGTATGTTAGCCACCATATATGCTAGTGCTTGCTGCAGCTCCACCTCATTACCCCTTCCTTTCCTATAAGCTTAAATAGTCTTGATCTCGCGGGTGTGAGATTGCTGAGTCCTCGTGACTCACAGATACTTCCAAACAGTTGCAGGTGCCGATGATACCAGTGCAGGTGACGCAACTGAGCTCAAGTGGGAGCTCGATGAAGATCTTGTTCGTTGTGTTGTTTCTTTTCATTTTGATCAGTAGTGGAGCCTAGTTGGGACGATCGGGGATCTAGCAGTTGGGTTGTCTTCTTTTATTTTGGTTTCGTAGTCGGACCTATGTGTGTATCTTGAATGATGTATGTTTTTTTTCATGTATTGTGTGAAGTGGCGATTGTAAGCCAACTCTTTATCCCATTCTTGTTCATTACATGGGATTGTGTGAAGATGACCCTTCTTGCGACAAAACCACAATGCGGTTATGCCTCTAAGTCGTGCCTCGACACGTGGGAGATATAGCCGCATCGTGGGCGTTACAGTAACCACCGGCTGGATTTGGCCCACAAGCAGAAAATGACAGTAACGGGCCGTAAGTAAACGAATGCTGGAAATGAGCCCAAGAATAAATGGGCTCTGAGAAGGCCGAAAGATAACATGGGTTGGAAACGGCCCAACGGAATAACGGGCCGTTAATGGGTATAAAGTGATACACTGTTCATTACGGGACAGTTTCACCACGGACCGTTAATGTGTGTAAAGTGATACACTGTTCATTACGGGCCAGTTTCACCACAGGCCGTTAACAGGCCAAGAGTTACATAGGGCCTGATATGGGCTGAAAGACGTCATGGGCCATACATGCGCCAGAAGTGAAAACGGGCTGGAATCATATTGGATGGCCCAAATGACGCTACTGGGCCTAATTCGGATAGGGCGTAACGGGCCTTGGGTTAGCGGGCTGTAAATGGGCTATATGCGAACATGCCGTTAATAGGCTTTCCATGGGCCGGCCCACCACCTTTTGACCAAGTCAAACGGGCCGGCCTTTTCACAGGAATGGGCCTGTGTTGGGCCGTGCCACGTGTCGACGTATCATAGGCGCCTTCCGTCCAATGAGTGGATGACATCTGTCCCAACGATGAGCCGACACGTGTTTCCTCTAGCCAATGATGATTTTACACGTGGAAAATCCCCATTGGTCGGGGCTGTTAACGGGTTATCGGATCCAAAACCCGCCCCGATAGCTTAACGACGTTCCATTACGGTGGATGCCATGTGTCGGTCACCCTTGACGAAAGCACTTCTGTAACGCGCGATTTATCGTCATGGAAGTGGACACTTCCGTGATGATAATTTTGGTAATGTCATGGAACACTTCTATGACAGCACAGGTATGACTATCTTGATTCTGTCATAAATTTGTCATGGATGTACATGCATGACAAAAAATGCGACCTACTGTGACAAACACGTATCATCACGGAAGTGTATTTTTTTTGTAGTGGCAGTAATTTCAAAAAAATTCCTACGCACATGCAAGATCCATCTAGGTCATTCATAGCAATGAGAGGGGAGAATGTTGTCCACGTACCCTCGTAGACCGAAAGCAGAAGTGTTATGACAACGCGGTTGATGTAGTCGTACGTCTTCATGATCCGACCGATCCTAGTACCGAAAGTACGGCACCTCCGTGATCTGCACACGTTCAGCTCGGTGACGTCCCATGAACTCTAGATCCAGCTGAGTGTCGAGGGAGAGCTTCGTCAGCAAGACGGCGTGATGACGGTGATGATGAAGTTACCGACGCAGGGCTTCGCCTAAGCACTACAACGATATGACCGAGGTGGAAATCTGTGGAGGGGCCACCGCACACGGCTAAACAATCAACTTGTGTGTCTATGGGGTGCCCCTCCCCCATATATAAAGGAGTGGAGGAGGGGAGGGCCGACCCTCTCTATGGCGCGCCCTAGGGGGAGTCCTACTCCCACTGGGAGTAGGATTCCCCCCTTCCCTAGTTGGAGTAGGAGAGGAAGGAAGGAGGAGAGATGGAGAAGGAAAGGGGGGCCGGCCCCCCTCCCAATTCGGATTGGGCTTGGGGGGAGGCGTCCCCACCTTGGCCGCCTCCTCCTCTCTCCCACTAAGGCTCATTAAGGCCCATGTACTCCCCCGGGGTTCCGGTAAACCCCGGTACTCCGGTAAATGCCCGAACTCACCCGGTACCCTTCCGATGTCCAAACATAGCATTCCAATATATCGATCTTTATGTCTCGACCATTTAGAGACTCCTCATCATGTCCGTGATCTCATCTGAGACTCCGAACAACCTTCGGTACATCAAAACACATAAACTCATAATACCGGTCGTCACCGAACGTTAAGCGTGCGGACCCTACGGGTTCGAGAACTATGTAGACATGACCGGTACTCGTCTTCGGTCAATAACCAATAGCGGAACATGGATGCTCATATTGGTTCCTACATATTCTACGAATATCTTTATCGGTCAAACCGCATAACAACATACGTTGTTCCCTTTGTCATCGGTATGTTACTTGCCCGAGATTCGATCGTCGGTATCTCAGTACCTAGTTCAATCTCGTTACCGGCAAGTCTCTTTACTCGTTTCGTAATGCATCATCCCGCAACTAACTCATTAGTCACATTGCTTGCAAGGCTTATAGTGATGTGCATTACCGAAAGGGCCCAGAGATACCTCTCCGACAATCGGAGTGACAAATCCTAATCTCGATCTATGCCAACTCAACAAACACCAGAGCATCTTTATAATCACCCAGTTACGTTGTGACGTTTGATAGCACACAAAGTGTTCCTCCGGTATTCGGGAGTTGCATAATCTCATAGTCATAGGAACATGTATAAGTCATGAAGAAAGCAATAGCAATAGCAACAAACTAAACGATCATCATGCTAAGCTAACGGATGGGTCAAGTCAATCACATCATTCTCTAATGATGTGATACCGTTAATCAAATGACAACTCATGTCTATGGCTAGGAAACTTAACCATCTTTGATTCAACGAGCTAGTCAAGTAGAGGCATACTAGTGACACTCTGTTTGTCTATGTATTCAGACATGTACTAAGTTTCCGGTTAATACAATTCTAGCATGAATAATAAACATTTATCATGATAAAAGGAAATATAAATAACAACTTTATTATTGCCTCTAGGGCATATTTCCTTTAGTCTCCCACTTGCACTAGAGTCAATAATCTAGATTACACAGTAATGATTCTAACACCCATGGAGTCTTGGTGCTGATCATGTTTTGCTCGTGAGAGAGGCTTAGTCAACGGGTCTGCTACATTCAGATCCGTATGTATCTTGCAAATCTCTATGTCTCCCTCCTTGACTTGACCGCGGATGGAATTGAAGCGTCTCTTGATGTGCTTGGTTCTCTTGTGAAATCTGGATTCCTTTGCCAAGGCAATTGCACCAGTATTGTCACAAAAGATTTTCATTGGACCCGATGCACTAGGTATGACACCTAGATTGGATATGAACTCCTTCGTCCAGACTCCTTCATTTGCTGCTTCCGAAGTAGCTATGTACTCCGCTTCACACGTAGATCCCGCCATGACGCTTTGCCTAGAACTGCACCAACTGGCAGCTCCACCGTTCAATATAAACACGTATCCGGTTTGTGACTTAGAGTCATCCGGATCAGTGTCAAAGCTTGCATCGACGTAACCATTTACGACGAGCTCTTTGTCACCTCCATAAACGAGAAACATATCCTTAGTCCTTTTCAGGTATTTCAGGATGTTCTTGACTGCTGTCCAGTGATCCACTCCTGGATTACTTTGGTACCTCCCTGCTAAACTAATAGCAAGGCACACATCAGGTCTGGTACACAACATTGCATACATGATAGAACCTATGGCTGAAGCATAGGGAATGACTTTCATTTTCTCTCTATCTTCTGCAGTGGCCGGGCATTGAGTTTGACTCAATTTCACACCTTGTAACATAGGCAAGAACCCTTTCTTTGCTTGATCCATTTTGAACTTCTTCAAAACTTTATCAAGGTATGTGCTTTGTGAAAGTCAAATTAAGCGTCTTGATCTATCTCTATAGATCTTGATGCCCAGTATATAAGCAGCTTCACCGAGGTCTTTCATTGAAAAACTCTTATTCAAGTATCCTTTTATGCTATCCAGAAATTCTATATCATTTCCAATCAACAATATGTCATCCACATATAATATTAGAAATGCTACAGAGCTCCCACTCACTTTCTTGTAAATACAGGCTTCTCCAAAAGTCTGTATAAAACCATATGCTTTGGTCACACTATCAAAACATTTATTCCAAGTCCGAGATGCTTGCAGTAGTCCATAAATGGATCGCTCGAGGTTGCACACTTTGTTAGCATCCTTTGGATTGATAAAACCTTCGGGTTGCATCATATACAACTCTTCTTCCAGAAAACCATTCAGGAATGCAGTCTTTACATCCATTTGCCAAATTTCATAATCATAAAATGCAACCATTGCTAACATGATTCGGACGGACTTAAGACTCGCCACGGGTGAGAAGGTCTCAACGTAGTCAACTCCTTGAACTTGTCGAAAACCTTTCGCAACTAGTCGAGCTTTGTAGACAGTAACATTACCGCCAGCGTCAGTCTTCTTCTTGAAGATCCATTTATTATCGATGGCTTGCCGATCATCGGGCAAGTCAACCAAAGTCCACACTTTGTTCTCATACATGGATCCCATCTCAGATTTCGTGGCCTCAAGCCATTTCGCAGAATCTGGGCTCATCATCGCTTCCTCATATGTCGTAGGTTCGTCATGGTAAAGTAACGTGACCTCCAGATTTGGATTACCGTACCACTCTGGTGCGGATCTTACTCTGGTTGACCTACGAGGTTCGGTACTAACTTGATCTGAAGTTATATGGTCATCATCATTAGCTTCCTCACTGATTGGTGCAGTAGTCATAGGAACTGATTTCTGTGATGAACTACTTTCCAATACGGGAGCAGGTACAATTACCTCATCAAGTTCTACTTTCCTCCCACTCACTTCTTTCGAGAGAAACTCCTTCTCTAGAAAGGATCCATTTTTAGCAATGAATGTCTTGCCTTCGGATCTGTGATAGAAGGTATACCCAACAGTCTCCTTTGGGTATCCTATGTAGACACATTTCTCCGATTTGGGTTTGAGCTTATCAGGTTGAAGCTTTTTCACATAAGCATCGCAGCCCCAAGCTTTAAGAAACGACAACTTGGGTTTCTTGCCAAACCACAGTTCATAAGGTGTCGTCTCAACGGATTTAGATGGTGCCCTATTTAACATGAATGCAACTGTCTCTAAAGCATAACCCCAAAATGATAGCGGTAAATCAGTAAGAGACATCATAGATCGCGCCATATCTAGTAAAGTACGATTACGACGTTCGGACACACCATTACGTTGTGGTGTTTCGGGTGGCGTGAGTTGCGAAACTATTCCGCATTGTTTCAAATGAAGACCAAACTCGTAACTCAAATATTCTCCTCCACGATCAGGTCGTAGAAACTTTATTTTCTTGTTACGATGATTTTCCACTTCACTCTGAAGTTCTTTGAACTTTTCAAATGTTTCACACTTATGTTTCATTAAGTAGATATACCCATATCTGCTTAAATCATCTGTGAAGGTCAGAAAATAACGATACCCGCCGCGAGCCTCAATGTTCATTGGACCACATACGTCAGTATGTATGATTTCCAATAAATCTATTGCTCGCTCCATTGTTCCGGAGAACGGAGTTTTATTCATCTTGCCCATGAGGCATGGTTCGCAAGTACCAAGTGATTCATAATCAAGTGATTCCAAAAGTCCATCAGAATGGAGTTTCTTCATGCGCTTTACACCAATATGACCCAAACGGCAGTGCCACAAATAAGTTGCACTATCATTATCAACTCTGCATCTTTTGGCTACAATATTATGAATATGTGTGTCACTACTATCGAGATTCAACAAAAATAGACCACTCTTCAAGGGTGCATGACCATAAAAGATATTACTCATATAAATAGAACAACCATTATTCTCAGATTTAAATGAATAACCGTCTCGCATCAAACAAGATCCAGATATAATGTTCATGCTCAACGCTGGCACCAAATAACAATTATTCAGGTCTAAAACTAATCCCGAAGGTAGATGTAGAGGTAGCGTGCCGACGGCGATCACATCGACTTTGGAACCATTTCCCACGCGCATCGTCACCTCGTCCTTAGCCAATCTTCGCTTAATCCATAGTCCCTGTTTCGAGTTGCAAATATTAGCAACAGAACCAGTATCAAATACCCAGGCACTACTGCGAGCATTAGTAAGGTATACATCAATAACATGTATATCACATATACCTTTGTTCACCTTGCCATCCTTCTTATCCGCCAAATACTTGGGGTAGTTCCGCTTCCAGTGACCAGTCCCTTTGCAGTAGAAGCACTCAGTCTCCGGCTTAGGTCCAGACTTGGGCTTCTTCACTTGAGCAGCAACTTGCTTGCTATTCTTCTTGAAGTTCCCCTTCTTCCCTTTACCCCTTTCTTGAAACTGGTGGTCTTGTTGACCATCAGCACTTGATGCTCCTTCTTGATTTCTACCTCCGCAGCCTTTAGCTTTGCGAAGAGCTTAGGAATCGTCTTATCCATCCCTTGCATGTTATAGTTCATCGCGAAGCTCTTGTAGCTTGGTGGCAGTGATTGAAGAACTCTAGCAAGGACACTATCAACCGGAAGATTAACTCCCAGCTGAGTCAAGTGATTATGATACCCAGACATTTTGAGTATATGCTCACTGACAGAACTATTCTCCTCCATTTTGCAGCTATAGAACTTATTGGAGACTTCATATCTCTCAATCCGGGCATTTGCTTGAAATATCAACTTCAACTCCTGGAACATCTCATATGCTCCATGACGTTCAAAACGTTGTTGAAGTCCAGGTTCTAAGCCGTAAAGCATGGCACACTGAACTATTGAGTAGTCATCAACTTTACTCTGCCAGACGTTCTTAACGTCATCAGCAGCATCTGCAGCACGCTTGGCACCTAGTGGTGCTTCCAGGACGTAATTCTTCTGTGCAACAATTAGGATAATCCTCAAGTTACGGATCCAGTCCATGTAGTTGCTACCATCATCTTTCAACTTAGCTTTCTCTAGGAACGCATTAAAATTCATAGGAACAGTAGCATGGGCCATTGATCTACAATAACACAGACATGCAAAATACTATCAGGTACTAAGTTCATGATAACTTAAAGTTCAATTAATCATATTACTTAAGAACTCCCACTTAGATAGACATCCCTCTAATCATCTAAGTGATCACGTGATCCAAATCAACTAAACCATGTCCGATCATCACGTGAGATGGAGTAGTTTTCAATGGTGAACATCATTATGTTGATCATATCTACTATATGATTCACGCTCGACCTTTCGGTCTCAGTGTTCCGAGGCCATATCTGCATATGCTAGGCTCGTCAAGTTTAACCCGAGTATTCTGCGTGTGCAAAACTGGCTTGCACCCGCTGTATGTGAACGTAGAGCTTATCACACCCGATCATCACGTGGTGTCTCGGCACGACGAACTTCCGCAACGGTGCATACCCAGGGAGAAAACTTATACCTTGAAATTTAGTGAGAGATCATCTTATAATGCTACCGGCAAACTAAGCAAAATAAGATGCATAAAGGATAAACATCACATGCAATCAATATAAGTGATATGATATGGCCATCATCATCCTGTGCCTTTGATCTCCATCTCTAAAGCACCATCATGATCACCATCGTCACCAGCGTGACACCTTGATCTCCATCGTAGCATCGTTGTCGTCTCGCCAACTATTGCTTCTACGACTATCGCTACCGCTTAGTGATAAAGTAAAAACAATTACAGGGCGATTGCATTGCATACAATAAAGCGACAACTGTTGGGGATATTACTGCTGGGCATAAACCGGCTAGGCGAGGCCGGGTTATCCCCATAATGAGTTATCATATTTGAAGCCCATGAAGACAAAGACGGTGGCGCTTTAGTGAGGCCTAGGGCCCAAAGGCGGATTAAGGCCTGTAGACATAAACCGACAGTAATATGTAACTTGTATTGTAAGATAGGAAGAGTAGAGACCGGACCGGACACGTCTATGAGCCGGCCTCGGGATCTTGTAAACCGACGGGCGTCAACCCATGTATATAAGGGGACGACCCGACGGCGGTTCAAGGACAACAAACAACAACAACTTGAGAACCAGGCAAAGTGGATTCGCTCCCTGGTCATCGAAACCCCAACAATTCCAAAACAACTGGATCGTAGGCTTTTACCTTCACCGCAAGGGGCCGAACCAGTATAAATTCTCTACGTCCTTTGTCCGCTTTAACCCCTTTAAGCTAACCCGTCGCGATGGCTCCACGACTAAGTCCTTTCACTAGGACATCTGTCGTGACAAAACCACGACAGTTGGCGCCCACCGTGGGGCTATCGCACGATTGTTTCGAGTTCTTAGAGGGCAGCTTCGAAGGGCTCAAGGGATACGCCATGGGCCAGATGACTAAGAGTCGTCGCGGCAAGCTCTACATCGACGACGCTGGCTGGGGCCCCGAGGCCGGCTCAATCGAGTGCGGGTACCGGGTCCCCTTCTGCGGCATCCACGTTTTCATTGGAAAGATCGGCAGACCAGGCCCTGAGCCGGACATCTGCACCGACATCATCGAGACGGCTCAGTGTGCGAGACCTGCCTGGGTTTAGCCTGCCATGAAGCGTGCCTTCGTGGGAGTCATCCATGGAGCGGAATCTGAGGATAGATCTGCATCTGGTGGTGAGACCATCGTTTATTCTAATGATGAGTCGTCGACCGGAGAGACCGAGTCATTGTACCAGTTGCAAGATGGCCGGATTGGGGGCTGTTCCGATGGCGATAGTATTCTGGACCCCTTTGATCCGCCAAACCGGGATACGATCTTCATGGACGGTACGCAGCCAGCGCTCCACTCTTCGACCGCAGCGGCGATGATTTCCGGATCAGTAGCAGCAACAACGGCCGGGGTAGGAGGCCCCGTGCAACCGCCGGCTCAGGTTTTATCTGATTTATTTGACGCTTTGGCAACACTGATGGCAGAAGTTAACCCGGCGAATCAAGATGAGCATAATGCGGAAATCGCAAAGGTGAAAGATCAGTTAACTCAGGCCAAGGCCGACCTGGCAGCTGAGGATACCAGGATGGCTGCGGAACGGGCCGCATTGGATGCACAGGCTTACCGGCTTATGTTGGATCAGAGCGCATCAAACGATGTCATGAGGAGAAGGTACCGGTCTCACCTGCCGCCGGTTTATGAGGCCAGGAACCTCTTTAATACCCCAGGAGCAGGGACCAGTAACCCGCCAGTGGTAAACCGGGCGGAGGCACCTGGGACAGGGGCGCCGGTTCAGCCGCGTCCAACGGATCCGCCTCGTCAAAACAATGTTCCGTCACAGCACGTCCCAACACCACCGGGTCACTATTCTAATCCGATGGATAACATTGTCGCTGCCGCTTCACGACTGGCGGCTCTCCCGATCGAAGGCGAGTCCCCAGTAGCGGTCGAGACGCGATGGGCTAGGGAGCTCCTTCAGACGGCCTTGACTCAGCAGCAGGCTTATTCATACAACCGCGAAAGGATTCATTCTACTCCTCGCCCGAGACGGAGTTACAGCAGGCATATGGATGAACCGGTCGTGTCCAGCAGTGCGTGGAATCGTAATCCGCCTCGTGGCCATAACCCGGCAGGTGGCGGCGGTGATGCTCATGATGTGGTGGATCGTGCCAGGGCACGTCGAGATGCCGAGTTAGCGGCGCAACACGAAACCCGCCAACTTACTCCAGTTCGTCCAACCACGTCGGTGGAACCAGGGGTTACTTCCAGCTCTTTGGGGGTACCGTGTCTCGTCCCAGCGCTGCGCAATGTGCGGCTGCCCAAGGGTTTCAAGGGCCCACGTAAAGTGCCGAATTACACTGCCGATTTATCCCCCGAGTCATGGGTTGAAAGTTATGAGATGGCGATGGAGATGCTGGACGTGGATGATGCGGCGTGCGATAAATACTTCACCACGATGTTGGAAGGAACGACACGCACTTGGTTGAAAAACTTACCAGCAAACTCTATTGGGTCATGGGCCGAATTAAGGGCCCGGTTTATTCGGAATTTCAAAGACACGTGCAAGCAGCCCATGTCAATTGTGGACTTAGCTGCCTATGTCCAGGAGGAAGGAGAATCAACAACCCATTGGGTGCGCCGGGTTTCGAAATTTTGCATTCGTCAGACCGCATCAACACTGATACCGCAGTTTTAACATTGGAAGGCAATTGCCGGTTTACACCTCTGAAGTTGAAGTTGGGACGGCTCAAACGTCACTGCAATGACATGGGGACTCTTATGGCAGCCTTGGTGAAGTATGGCGATTCTGATAGTACCAAGGATCCCGAATCTGATGATGACAAGACAGGGAAGGGAAAGAAGAGCGGCAGCACCAAAGGGCAGCAGCATAACCCGACAGGTCATCGAAACAGCGGTAAGCGTAAAGCGGATAACAGTTTAGATTTTGTGGCTAACACCAACGCGCAGGACAAAGGCCAGCGCCGTAAGGGTAAACCGCCCCAGCGTGGTGGAATACCAAGTCCCAATCTGGAGCGCCTGTCTCACCTGTTAAACCAGCCTTGCCTGAAACACGGGTCGCGGGATAAACCGGCCACGCACCTCTGGAAGGATTGTTATATTATGCAGGAGTTCAAAAATTCAGATTTTTTTCGGTATGATCATGGACCGGGCGGCGGTTCAGGCCCCGGATCTCATGGGCCGGGTTATGGTGGAGGCAGCTCCGGTTCAGGTTTTCACGGTAATCAGAGCGGACATGGTGATCAAAGCAATCAGGGCAACCAAAGTGGTTATAATCATCAGGGGAGTCAGCAGCAACAGCAGCAGTCGGGTTACCAGAGCAACCCGAAGTAGTTGAATAGTGGATAGTACCATGTCTTCACCACGAGCCTGTGCAAGCGCGACCAGAAGCTGCATAAAAGGGCAGTGAACTCCGTTGAACCGGCGGTGCCCCGTTACTTACGCTGGTCTGAACAGTCCATTGTGTGGAGTCGAGAGGATCATCCACCTCGGGTTGATAACCCGAGTCATCTGGCATTGGTGGTGGCACCTTAGGTGGGAGGTTATAAGTTCACCAAGGTACTCATGGATGGGGGAGTAGTATCAATATCCTTTATTATGAAACTTTCCGTCGCATGGGGTTAACAGATAAAAATCTTAAACCGTCCAACACGGTCTTCCATGGTGTGGTGCCTAGTAAATCGGCATATCCAGTTGGTAAGATAGCTCTGGAGGTTGATTTTGGAGATGAGCATGACTCAAGATCAGAAACATTGACTTTTGAAGTGGTGAAAATCAAGAGTCCGTATCATGCCCTATTTGGACGGCCGGCTTATGCTAAGTTCATGGCAAGGCCCTGTTATGTTTATCTACAGCTCAAGATGCCGGGTCATAAGGGGACCATAACGGTTCATGGGAGTCGTAAGATCGCTTTGGAATGTGAAGAAGGTGATGCGGCTTATGCTGAGTCGGTATGCGCAACAGAGGAGTTGAAGTTCTACAAAGATAATGTTGATCCGGCGTATATGACTTCTTTGAAAAAGCCCACTACAGAGCATGATCCGGCCTTGAAGTTTAAATCGGCTGATGAGACTAAGCTTGTTGATTTTGTTCCTGGCGATTCATCCAAACAGTTTAGCATCAACGCTAACCTGGATCCGAAATAGGAAAGCGCGCTCATCGAGTTCATCTGTGAGAATCGGGACATCTTTGTGTGGAAGCCTTCTGACATACCAGGTGTACCGAGGGAACTCGTTGAGCACACACTTAATGTTGATCCGAAGTTTAAACCGGTCAAGCAGTTTCTTCACGGGTTCAATGAAGAAAGACGCAAGGCTATTGGTGAGGAGGTAGCCAGGCTCTTGGCGGCTGGGTTTATCATTGAAGTGTTTCATCCTGAGTGGTTGGCTAATCCGGTGCTGGTACTCAAGAAGAACGGCACTTGGCGTATGTGTGTGGACTACACAGATTTGAACAAGGCTTGTCCAGTAGATCCTTTTGCCCTCCCTCGTATTGATCAAAGCATTGATGCTACGACGGGTTGCGAGCGTTTAAGTTTTTTGGATGCTTATTCTGGTTACCATCAGATCAAAATGGCAGTTAAGGACCAGGAGAAGACAACTTTTATAACTCCCTTTGGAGCCTTCTGCTATGTATCTATGCCTTTTGGACTCAAAAGTGCCCAGGCGACTTATCAGCGTTGTGTGCAGAATTGTCTTCATGATCAGATCGGCCGCAATGTTCATGCCTATGTGGATGATACTGTGGTGAAATCCAGAAAGGAGGAGACGTTGATTGATGACTTGAAGGAGACCTTTGATAACCTCCGGGTTTATAAAATGATGCTTAATCCGGCCAAGTGTGTTTTTGGTGTACCGGCAGGCTAGCTCTTGGGCTTTCTGGTGTCTAACAGGGGCATTGAAGCTAATCCGGAGAAAATCAAGGCGATAATTTCTTTCGCTAAATCGAAGTGTATCAATGATGTTCAACGCCTGGCAGGCTGGATTACCGCCTTGAGCCGGTTTATCAGTCGCCTTGGTGAGAAGGCCACCCCTTTATATCAGATGTTGAAGAAGACGGATGACTTCGTCTAGAGTGACGCTGCCAATGAAGCATTTGAGGATTTAAAGCGGCAGCTGGCTAATCCGCCGGTCCTTGCTGCTCCTGTTGATAAAGGGCCATTGTTCTTATATGTGGCTGCTAACGCCCGTGCCGTTAGCGTGGCTATTGTGGTGGAGCGCAAGGAGGCCGGAAAGGAGTATCCGGTTCAGCGGCCGGTTTATTATATCAGTGAGGTACTTATTGAGTCCAAGCAAAGGTACCCACATTGGCAGAAACTGGTGTATGGAGTTTTTATGGCGAGCCAGAAGCTTAAGCAATATTTCCAGGGTCATCCAATCAATGTGGTCAGCTCTGCTCCTTTGGGGGATATAATCCAGAACAGGGAAGCGACTGGCCGGATTGCCAAGTGGGCTATTGAGCTTGGGCCTCACGGATTAAAGTATATGCCTCGGACGGCGATCAAGTCCCAAGCATTGGTGGATTTCATCAATGACTGGACAGAGTTACATGCGCCAGAAGAGAAGCCGGATCATATGTATTGGACTATTCACTTTGATGGGTCCAGACAATTGGAGGGCTCGGGGGCTGGAGTCGTATTAACTTCCCCACGAGGTGATAAGTTTTGTTATGTTGCCCGTTTGATGTTCCCTTGTACTAACAATGCAGCTGAATATGAGGCTTTACTCCATGGTCTTCGGATGGCTAAGGAGATGAACCTAAGCTGAGTTAAGTGCTTCGGTGACTCGGACCTGGTGGCTCAACAAGTGTCTGGTACTTGGGATTCCAAGGACCCACTCATGGAAGCATATCGTCGAGAGGTGGATATTATTGCAGGTCACTTCAAAGGTTATCAGGTCGATCATGTGGACCGGCGGAAGAATGAAGCGGCGGACGCTTTGAGTCGCTTGGGTTCCCAACGTAAACCGGTTCCACCCAATGTCTTTCTGGATGTGCTACATAATCCGTCGGTCAAGATCCCAACAGAAGAGGATTTGGCTGTTCCTGATCCGGAGGCTCAGTTGGTGGCGGCGCTTCATGTTATCCCAGATTGGACAGTCCCATATTTGGCGTATATGAACCGGGGCGAGTTACCTGAGGATGAAACATTGGCCAGACAGATAATCCGGCGGTCCAAGTCCATGACTATTGTCAATGGCGAGTTACATCATTGCAGTGTGACAGGGGCGTTTCAGCGTTGCGTGTCTCCTGAAGAAGGCTGTGAGATTCTGCATGAGATTCACGAAGGGGATTGTGGTCATCACGCCAGTTCAAAATCCTTGGTGGCTAAAGCTTTTCGTCATGGCTTCTATTGGCTGACGGCTCATGCTGATGCAGAAGACTTGGTGAAAAAGTGCGACAGTTGTCAGAAGTTTTCACGCCGTGCTCATGTTTCGGCCCAGGAATTGAGGATGATTCGAATCACTTGGCCGTTTGCAACTTGGGGGCTGGATATGGTTGGGCCCTTTAAGCAATCCAAGGACAAGAAGACCCACCTTTTGGTGGCGGTTGATAAGTTCACTAAGTGGGTGGAGGCAGAGCCAGTCAGTAAGTGTGATGCAGCTATGGCGGTTCAATTCATCAAGAAGGTGATTTTCCGGTTTGGCCTTCCACACAACATTATAACTGATAATGGTACCAATCTGTCCAAAGGTGCTATGAAGGAGTTCTGTCAACGTGAGCACATCCGGCTTGACGTATCATCAGTGGCTCACCCTCAGTCTAATGGTCAAGCGGAGAGAGCCAATCAAGAGATCTTGAGAGGCATCAAGCCCCAGCTTATGGTTCCCTTGCAACAGACGCCGGGTTGTTGGGTGGAGGAGTTACCTTCTATGTTATGGAGCATCAATACCACGCCCAACAGATCCACGGGTTACACGCCTTTTTTCATGGTTTATGGAGCGAAGGCAGTTCTCCGTAGTGACACCCGTCATGACTCGCCTCGTGTGGCGGCATATGTCAAAGCTGACAATGAGAAGGCACGACAAGAAGCACTTGACCTGTTAGATGAGGAGCGTGATATTGCAGTAGCCCATTCGGCGATTTATCAGCAAGATCTGCGTCGTTATCACAGCCACCGGGTTAGAACCAGAACTTTTCAAGAAGGCGATCTGGTGCTCCGGCTCATCCAGGATCAGACGGATATGCACAAGTTATCCCCACCTTGGGAAGGACCCTTTGTGGTGAGCAAGAATCTGCATAACGGGTCATACTACCTTATAGATCTTTGAGAGCACAAAGACTCACGTAAATCGGAGGAGGAGACACACCGGCCGTGGAATATCGCTCATCTTCGGCCTTACTATACTTGAGCCACAGGCTCTACTCATGTACATAGTTATGACAATGTATATATTATGATCTATATAATAAACCGGAGCCTCAGCTAAAGCGGGGTATCCGTTGTTTTTCTTACATCATGTGTGGTTACATGGGGGCTTCTGTTTATAAAGTGGCGTCTGGTTTACCCCTTGATTCAGCTTATAAAAGCCTTATATAAACATCACTTGGGGGCTTGGTCGTACTCGAACCATAGCTACACCTCTTGATCGGCGCAAGGCCATCAGAAAAATCACTTGGGGGCTTGGTTGTGTCCGAACCATAGCTACGCCAGAAAACTACTTAGGGGCCAAAGAGAGTGTTGCAAAAGAACAACTCAAACATAGGCACCCACTGAGCACAGGTCAAAATATTGCTTGGGGATTCTTTGCTATCGCAACGAACAAAGAATCTACACTTGTAATAGGCTATCAAGCCACGGCTTGGAAGCCTGGTGTATACACCTAAAACCTTGGGTTAGCCTGCCTTTTTAAGTATGTCACTCCGTCCAGGTAAACCTGGTATGACCCGTCGAACTTTGACAAGTCAATCTCATAAGACCCTGAACTTGACAAAGTTAAAACGACGATTGGTTAAAGATTGAGGTCCATCTTAAAAGGTTTAACTCAGTGGCCTGGCAGCCCATGAAAAGCCTCGAATTTGGGGCCTGGTAGCCCGTGAAAAGCCTCGACTACAAGATTTTATATGCTTTTATTTGCCAAGGTTTTTCTCCTTTGATGAGATTTATGATGTTTTCGGTAAACCGACGTTCATTAACCCGGCTCGGCTTTCAACTATAAAGTTGACAGTACATGATCACTTATAATCCGGCGTTTATTAACCCGGTCTGGTTTCGACTATAAGTCGCCAGTATTGAATATGGATAAACCGGTGCTTATCACAACCCGGTACGGTTTTATCATAAACCGGCATAGTATGAAAGGAGTTGTCATTACTCAAGATTGGGGTTATCACCCTCACTACAAAAGTTGGTCAACCAACGATGTGATTTAATATCACATGTATCATTTATTTTCATATTTGATTATCTTTTACAGCCTTGGTTCTAAACCCTGGCTATATATATATTTGGGTATCATGACCCGTCCGGTGGTAAACCGCCAGGACACTTTCAACTTCTTGTATGCAGGAACAACTTGAATAAATTGCTATGGATTATGAACATCATATGTCTTAAAGCATGGCGGATTAACAAGCGTCAGGCAAAAATAAATATGCATGATGGCATAGCAGACCAAGTGTTTTAACTAGCCTATTACAAGGCGTTTCGGTGCCCAAAAGAATAATTGTTTTTCAGCAAGTGTGGCGGTTCGCAGAAGGCTAACCCGGCCTTCGGATCATGATTAGTCACCAGGTTGACTTGACGGCTGCGGATCATCTTGCAACGGTTCATCTTCCTCATCTCTACCCAGCGGTTGGAAGTCAATAGTTGCCCAGTCGATCCCAGTTAGGGCTTGGAACACAGCTTCGTCGCTTATAAGGGTGGACGGTTCAATGTCAGGGGCATAGGTGTGCTTACGAATTGGCGGGATGAGATTTTGAACCTCAGGAGTTGGTGCAGCAACCCGTTTGTTGTTGACGTCATAACTCGCCTGATAATGTGAAAGATCAGCTTCTTCAGCTAATTGGCAAGCCAACGGACGTACTTCCCGGTTTATGGCTCAAAGATCATCATTGCCAAATTCTGAACCGTCTTCTTTTAAGCTCGGATAGCCTTTACCTACATCCTCCGGATCAAAATCAGGCACCCATGCTTTTGCCCGGGTTAGCGCAGTCAGAGCACCAGCCCTTGCAGCAGATCTCTTTAGTTCTTCTACCCGGGCAGGCAGCATTGACAGCCTTTCTAAAGTCTCTTTGATTAAAGTTGGGGGCGGCTTGTTGTGAGAAGCGGTGCAGATGATCCATTGCGCGCCGGTATATAACTGCTCTATAAGAGTATAGTCAGCCTTCAGCTTCTTCTGTACATCAGAGCCCAGATGACTAATGCAAGTTCCTGCGTCATTACAAACATCAGTGAACCGGCAATGTATGGGATAATATGTTGAAAACATAAAAACAAGATAGTTACCAAACACAGCAACAGTCATGGCATGTATTTGCCGCTTTACACCAGTCAGCTCGTCTACCACCGGTTTAAGAGCCGCTTCTGTGTCCTCGGCTCTTTTTTGCAATGCGGATTTTTCTGTGTTCCAATCCGCCCGCTCCTTTTTGAAACTCTCCTTCAGCTTTTCCATAGCGGCTAAGGCACTGGTCAGCTCATCTTTCGCTTTGGAGTTTTTTTTCTTGCTGGGACTTGATGTTTTCTTGCAGATCAGCGGTTTGAGTTTCCTTTTTTCTCAGCTCAGCCTATAAGAGACAGATATCATGAGTTGGCAGTACATATTTGAAGTACCAAGCACATAACAAGTTATGCACCTGATACTTGGGGGCTAATGCCTATTTGCTCATTATCAGAAAATTTCTACAAGTCCCAAGTACAATACAAGTATTACTCTTGGCACTTGGGGGCTAATGTACGTTTGCTCAAAATAACATTATGGGTATTCTTATAAAAAATCCCGGTTCATCTTTATAAGTTAAACCGGCCCTTGGAGGATAAGCATGCAAAATTGACATATTACAAAGTCCCGGCTCAGATGGATATCACGAACCGGCACTTGGGGGCTACTAGAGTTGATATTTGGAATTTAACATAAGGGAGAAGCAGTTATGCAGTTACCTCATATCTCTCTTTCATCAGATTCACTAAACCGGATTCAAAGTCGCGGCTCGTGTATAGACGGTTTAAAAAACCAGAATGAATATCTTGGGCATTGAGGTGGGCATAGCTTGACAGATCTGTGCTCCATTTGCCTTTCCCCATGGCAGAAAACTCGTCCTTGGCACTATGCTTGGATAAAGCGACATGATTGCCAGGAGCGGTATGGCCAAAGCCAGTAATCATAATATCATCCTCTTTATCATCAGCAGCCTTCACTGGAGTGGACGGTTTATGAGTAGCCTTAGCTGAACTTGCCGGGTTATCATCAGTTCAGACCGGGCTGGTTGGTTTATCAGCATGGCTTGTGTTGTCAACTTCTACTTGTTCAATAAAGAAGTCATGGTCTTGAGGCGGCGGATCATTAAACATGGCATCAGCATTGGTTCCTTCCGGATCTGGAGTCCTTTCCGGTTCAATAACCACATTATCATCAGCAGGTTTATTCAACCGAGCCTTCTTGCTGGGTCTAGTCTTGGCACTGAGAAGAATCAACATAAAGATCAATATGTCAGGTGAACATAAGGTATTAAGAATAAATTTAAGGCATAGCGCACCCAGGAACTGTCTTGAGGGCTGGAAGCTGTGTGGCCGTTGACTTGCCAGAGGATGAGTGAGGTGTTCCGTAATAATTCGAGTCAGACGGATTAAGAGGCTGCCGGAAACAACCCGCCTTGGGGCAAGAAGTGTCAAGAGTATAAGAGACCTCTGATCGATGTTTCTGAACCGGAGTGTTCGGTAAACTGGCTGAGGTAACTACCTGGCCGCTGTGCCGGGTTGTGCGACGGGCTTCGTGTTGCTGCTTCTTCAAAAGAAAGTTTGGGTCCAAGTGAGAAAGGGGGTGAGAAAAGTTTACTTTCCGGTTTGCTTGACGGATTATCTGTGTTGGCAGAGGATCTGAACCGAAGGAAAGAATAATTACCTCTACATCCTCAGCTTGGCTGCCTTCGGCGTCGTCCTGATAATAGTCATTGTCAATGAGGTGTATGAAAAATGAACCAAGAGAGTCAAGTTCTACCTCTGAACCGGATTAGCCAAGTCAGCATCAACATTTGGTTCAGAAGACGCAGTGGTCCTCTTCTTGGCAGATTTTTTGGTAACCTTGGTCTTCGGGCGAGTTGGTTTTGCCGGTTTATCCTGGGGTTTCTTCTTCCAGAACGGATCATCGCCTTGTAAAAAATGGACAAAATTTGAGAGAATACTTTAAGAGGGGCAAGTTAAAACAAGAAAGTTGTGATTCTTACAGCCGGCGGTTTATTGGAAATGCAGAAAGGGTTCAATCCGGTTTGGCTGCAGACAGCTTCCGGTTCATTCAGTATTTTCTTGACGGCCTCAGTAACTTCAGCTTCTGTTAGCTGAATGTCGATATGTCTTTGAGGGTCTTTTAAGTCCCCTGTGTACTCACACATTAAGCCGGGGTGCCGGCTTAAAGGCAGAACGCTCCAAGATATCCAGCAGCGGACAAAGTCAACACCTGTTAAACCGTTTGCCATAAAGGCTCTGAGCTTTGACAGTTGCGGTGCATAATTGGACCGTTCCTTGGCAGTCAGCCTTTGAGGAAATGGATGAGTGTTGCTAAGCCGGTGAGGGCGGTAACACGGCAGAGGATTTTCGTCAGTCGGAGATGTGTCTTTACAGTAAAACCAAGTCTGATTCCAGTCCTTGGGGTTACTATGAAGCTTGGCGTGAGGGAAGCTGACATCCTTCCTCTTTTGAATCTCCATCCCACCAAGCTCAGTGTTGGGTCCGTCTGTGAACTCTGTGCGATGGTTTAAATAAAAGAAATCCCTAAACAGTTCAACTGTGGGCTCTTCTTGAAGATAGGCCTCACAAAATACTTGGAAATTGCAAATATTGGACAAAGAGTTTGGTCCAATATCTTGAGGGTGGAGTTGGAAGCTGGCAAGCACATCGTGGAAATTTTTTGAACCGGGAGGGCTAAAGCCTCGGCCCAGATGGTCAGTGAACACGACTAATTCTCCGTCCTTGGGTTCAGGAGGATTTTCTGGACCATGAACCCTCCATTGGATAACTTCTTTCTTCGCTAAAGCGCCAGTGGCGACACATCCCTCTAGCTGTGCTTCCGTAACCCGGGAAGGAACCCAGTTGCACTCATACACTTGTTTGGCCATTTCAATGGAAAGATGAAGCATGGTTATTGCCGGTTTAAGATTTATAATGGACAAGAATAAAGCAAGGCAAGATAAGCAGAAACAGAGGTATATGCATATTGTTAAACCGGAGTTTCATATTACTAAACCGGATTCTGACAATGGAGAAGGTGCAGAGATAAATGAATCGGTGGTTTAAGAGGGGACTAATGGTACCTACCGGATTATCAATTTTCAAAAAGATAAACCGCCTATATTGGTATGAAAGGTAGAGATCTAAAAATACTTAAGTGAGGGAAAAACAAGTTTCACAAGTTGGCATGATAATTTCAGATCTGCAGTATGACCGAAAACTAGAGTATATTCAGACCTAAAACTTCAGGTGCTTCAGCAGTTCATCAGGTTTAGATGAGTTTTCCTATATAAAGGAGATGTTCTAATGAGGAAAAAGGGGATTATGGCTACGGCCGCGCAAGAAGTATCAGATCCAAACTAGCTGATGATGCTATTAAGAAGAACAGGAAAGAACGGCGCCGAAGCTCTAATGAACTCCGATGAACACTGAAACCCTAGTGGTGGATCTAAAGCAAGGAAAGGAGGAACTTACTGATGCTGACGGAACAGCGGAGGAGCGCCGCGCTTCTCTGGTACGGTCAGGTTGATGCAGCAGCCAACGTTGGGGCGGAAGTGAAGGTCGACGGCGGCGATAGAGCTCTAACGTTCGGGTGACGCAAGGAAGAGGATGATGTGAAGGGGCACGAAGGAAAAAAAATGAAAAGGACCCCTCGGCCTTATTTATAAGGTGAATGGATAAGTGACAGGCGCGAGAATCGAGGAGCCCAAAAAAGAGATATGTGACGGCTCTGTCGCCTCGATTGTCGGAGGCTGATTAATGAAGGTGAGATATATGCAATCTTTAATAACAGGTGACGTCATGGCGGTTTATCATGATCCTGGAAGATGATGTCATGGCGGTTTATAAGGCTTACATGAAGATGCTGAAGAAATTTTACTAAGTATTGAAGATTGACATGAACCAGTTCAAATCAACCTGGGGCCTAATGTTGGGGATATTACTGCTGGGCATAAACCGGCTAGGCGAGGCCGGGTTATCCCCATAATGAGTTATCATATTTGAAGCCCATGAAGACAAAGACGGTGGCGCTTTAGTGAGGCCTAGGGCCCAAAGGCGGATTAAGGCCTGTAGACATAAACCGACAGTAATATGTAACTTGTGTTGTAAGATAGGAAGAGTAGAGACCGGACTAGACATGTCTTTGAGCTAGCCTCGGGATCCTGTAAACCGACGAGCATCAACCCATGTATATAAGGGGACGACCCGGCGGCGGTTCAAGGACAACAAACAACAAACAACAAGTCGAGAACCAGGCAAAGCGGATTCGCTCCCTGGTCATCGAAACCCCAGCAATTCCACAACAACTGGATCGTAGGCTTTTACCTTCACCGCAAGGGGCCGAACCAGTATAAATTCTCTACGCCCTTTGTCCGCTTTAACCCCTTTAAGCTAACCCATCGCGATGGCTCCACGACTAAGTCCTTTCACTAGGACATCTGTCGTGACAAAACCACGGCAACAACCATATGGCTCCTGCCAGTTGCGATAACTCTGTTACAAACATGATCATCTCATACAATAAAATTTAGCATCATGTCTTGACCATATTACATCCCGACATGACCTGCAAAAAGAAGTTAGACGTCCTCTACTTTGTTGCTGCAAGTTTAACGTGGCTGCTATGGGCTGAGCAAGAACCGTTCTTACCTACGCATCAAAACCACAACGATTTAACCTTCAACAAGAACCAGACATAGTCACACTCAATTCAACTAAAGTTGGAGAAACTGACACCCGCTAGCCACCTGTGTGCAAAGCACGTCGGTAGAACTAGTCTCGCGTAATGTCGGTCTGGGCCGCTTCATCCAACAATACCGCCGAATCAAAGTATGACATGCTGGTAAGCAGTATGACTATTATTGCCCAGAACTCTTTGTGTTCTACTCGTGCATATAACATCTACGCATAGACCTAGCTCGGATGGCACTGTTGGGGAATGCAGTAATTTCAAAAAAATTCCTACGCACACGCAAGATCCATCTAGGTGATGCACAACAATGTGAGGGGAGAGTGTTGTCCATGTACCCTCGTAGACCGAAAGCGGAAGCGTTATGACAATGCGGTTGATGTAGTCGGACGTCTTCATGATCCGAACAATCCTAGTACCGAAAGTATGGCACCTCCGCGATCTGCACACGTTCAGCTCGGTGACGTCCCACGAACTCTAGATCCAGCTGAGTGTCGAGGGAGAGCTTCGTCAGCACGACGGCGTGATGACGGTGATGATGAAATTACCGATGCAGGGCTTCGCCTAAGCACTACAACGATATGAACGAGGTGGAAATCTCTGGAGGGGGCACCGCACATGGCTAAACAATCAACTTGTTTGTCTATGGGGTGCCCCCTCCCACGTATATAAAGGAGTGGAGGAGGGGAGGGCCGACCCTCTCTATGGTGCGCCCCAGGGGGAGTCCTACTCCCACCGGGAGTAGGATTCCCCCTTCCCTATAGGGATGGGCATTTGGTAGAAACCGAAATTTCGGTTTATACCATTCGGTTTATTTTCAACTTCGGTTTGTAAAACTAGAAACCAAAAGGAGCAAGGCAAAATTGCTAACCGATAGTTCGGTTTACCGATTAATTCGGTTCAGTTTTCGGTTTTTACCAAACACTGTTGCCAAGTTAGATCGCAGCAACAAGCGCTTCTTCTTTGAGAAGTGAGCACCCCCGCAGTATTATATATCACCCAACACCTTGTCCCCTGAGCACAACAAGCGATGTGGGACTAAACAAATATGCCGATGCTGTGCTACACACTCCACCAAGCCGATAGAGGTACTAGTTTTTGTGTTGGGCCTTGTAATTAGTGGAGGGCCCAGCCAACAGAACTACTACTAGCTACGGGCTGCATTGCATTGGGCCGTTCGCATGCATGTGGTTGGACGCACGTACGCGGCCGCCAGCGTTTGGCGATACACGGGGAAGCCGTACGATACGAGTCACGCGGGAACTGGCTGCACTTCGGTTTTTGTTTCGGTTATCGGTTTAATACCGAACAAACCGAGTTAAATTGGGTTATTAAATGTAAAAACCAAATTTAAATGTGGCAGCATAAAAAACCGAAAATTTGGTATATTCGGTTTCGGCATCGGTTCGGTATTCGGTTGGCCGGTTTTTATGCCCACCCCTACTTCCCTAGTTGGAGTTGGAGAGGAAGGAAGGAGGAGAGAGGGAGAAGGAAAGGGGGCGGCCCCCCTCCCAATTCGGATTGGGCTTTGGGGGGCGCACACCCACCTTGGCCGCCTCCTCCTCTCTCCCACTAAGGCCCATTAAGGACCATGTACTCCCCGGGGGTTCCGGTAACCCCCCGGTACTCCGGTAAGTGCCCGAACTCACCCGGAACCCTTCCGATGTCCAAACATAGCATTCAATATATCGATCTTTATGTCTCGACCATTTCGAGACTCCTCGTCATGTCCGT
This sequence comes from Aegilops tauschii subsp. strangulata, assembly GCF_002575655.3. Taxonomy (NCBI): domain Eukaryota; kingdom Viridiplantae; phylum Streptophyta; class Magnoliopsida; order Poales; family Poaceae; genus Aegilops; species Aegilops tauschii. The sequence continues at coordinate 544,882,827 of NC_053041.3, forward strand.
GATCTCATCCGGGACCCCGAACAACCTTCGGTACATCAAAACACATAAAATCATAATACCGATCGTCACCGAACGTTAAGCGTGTGGACACTACGGGTTCGAGAACTATGTTAACATGACCGACACTCATCTCCGGTCAATAACCAATAGCGGAACCTGGATGCTCATATTGGTTCCTACATATTGTACGAAGATCTTTATCGGTCAAACTGCATAACCACACATGTTGTTCCCTTTGTCATCGGTATGTTACTTGCCCGAGATTCGATCGTCGGTATCTCAATACCTAGTTCAATATCGTTACCAACAAGTCTCTTTACTCGTTCCATAATGCATCATCCCGCAACTAACTCATTAGTCACATTGCTTGCAAGGCTTATAGTGATGTGCATTACCGAGAGGGCCCGGAGATACCTATCCGAGAATCGGAGTGACAAATCCTAATCTTGATCTATGCCAACTCAACAAACACCATCGGAGATACCTATAGAGCATATTTATAATCAGCTAGTTACGTTGTGACGTTTGATAGCACACAAAGTGTTCCTTCGTTTTTCGGGAGTTGCATAATCTCATAGTCATAGGAACATGTATAAGTCATGAAGAAAGCAATAGCGACAAACTAAACGATCATTGTGCTAAGCTAACAGATGGGTCAAGTCAATCACATCATTCTCTAATGATGTGATCCCGTCAATCAAATGGCAACTCATGTCTATGGCTAGGAAACTTAACCATCTTTGATTCAACGAGCTAGTCAAGTAGAGGCATACTAGTGACACTCTGTTTGTCTATGTATTCAGACATGTACTAAGTTTCCGGTTAGTACAATTCTAGCACGAATAATAAACATTTATCATGATAAAATGAAATATAAATAACAACTTTATTATTGCCTTTAGGGCATATTTCCTTCAAATAGTTCACATCGTCATGTGATTTAACACTCTATAGTTCACATCGCCATGTGACCAATACCCAAAGGGTTTACTAGTTAGTAATCTAGTTCACATCGCCATGTGATTAACACCCAAAGAGTACTAAGGTGTGATCATGTTTTACTTGTGAGAGAAGTTTAGTCCACGGGTCTGCCACATTCAGATCCGTATGTATTTTGCAAATTTCTATGTCTACAATGCTCCAGACGGAGCTACTCTAGCTAATTTCTCTCACTTTCAATATGTATCCAGATTGAGATTCAGAGTCATCTGGATTAGTGTTAAAGTTTGCATCGACATAATTTTTACGACGAACTCTTTATCAACTCCATAACTGAGAAACATTTCCTTAGTCCTCTTAGGTAACTAAGGATAATTTTGACCGCTGTCCATTGATCCAGTCTTGGATCACTATTGTACCCTCTTGCCAAACTCATGATGAGGTACACAATAGGTTTGGTACAAAGCATAGCATACTTTATAGAACCTATGACCGAGGCATAGGGAATGACTTTCATTCTCTTTGTATTTTCTGTCGTGGTCGGGTTTTGAGTCTTACTCAACATCACACCTTGCAATACAGGCAAGAACTCCTTCTTTGACTGTTCCATTTTGATCTACTTCAAAATCTTGTCAAGGTATGTACTCATTGAAAGTCTTATGAAGCGTCTTGATCTATCTTTATAGATCTTGATGCCTAATATGTAAGTAGCTTTACTAAGGTCTTTCTTTGAAAAATCCTTTCAAACACTCCTTTATGCTTTCCAGAAAATTCTACATCATTTATGATCAACAATATGTCATTCACATATATTTATCAGAAAGGTTGTAGTTCTCCCACTCACTTTCTTGTAAATATAGGCTTCACCAAAAGTCAGTAAAATCATGTGCTTTGATCACTTTATCAAAGCGTATATTCCAACTCCGAGATGCTTACACCAGTCCATAGATGGATCGCTGGAGATTGCACACTGTCTGGAAACGACACCTATGGGATCATGGGGATCCCTTTTGCGGTTGGCGGGCGCGGGGTTGTGCAGAGAGCGGGTCTAGGAGCCAGCACAAGAAGATTTTACCCAGGTTCGGGCCGCGTAGATGCGTAATACCCTAGTCCTGCTTTGGTGTATATTTGAGTGTTCTTGAGTTCTTGAACAAGCTACGGTGCATGCGTCGTCCAAAAGATCCGAATCCTTCCTCAGTACGCCTCGGGCCTCCTTTTATAGTCAAAAGGGGCTGCCACAGTGGCACACAGGAGGTGGAAAGGTATACAGTGTACAAGCTTATCGCCTGTAATTACGTGACAAAACACATTAAATGCGCTCCTTAGGTATCCCCTTGCTTTATCGGGGATGGTAACGAGGCCCGTCCCGTCCGTCGCCGCTCCGTCTTGCTTCGACACGCGTCTAGGCCAACGAGGCGTGCAGCACCACGTAGGCTGGCAGGCTGCTGAGTTGGCGTGGTGGTAGGGTCTTCATGAAGATCTGCATGCCACCACGCAGGTGCTTGACTAGTTGGATTAGTACCCACGTACCGCCACGTGGGTACTTGCTTTAGTTGGTGGGTCGGCCGCTGAGCTGGGGCGGCGATGGGGTGGCAAGGCCTTGCCGCGGTCTCGCGTATATTCCCGGCAAGGGTCTTGCCGGGGCCTTGTGAGCGCCCTCGGCAAGAGTCTTGCCGGGGCCTTGCGGGTGCCTTTGGCAAGGTGCCTCGCCGCGGCCTTGTGGGCGTCCTCGGCAAGGAGCCTTGTGGTTGTCTTGTCTTCTGGTCCTCATCTAGGATTTGTAGGTTCTCTGTCTTCACAAAGATCTGCATGCCACCATGCAGACACTCCCCGAGCCTTGGTTCCAACGCTGTCGATGGTGTCAGAACTCTCAGGTTCAAGGGTGGCTGCAATGTTGGCGTTGGGCGAGCTGCCCCGGCAAGGGTCTTGCCGGGGCTGTGTAGGCTGCCCTGGCAAGGGTCTTGCCGGGGGAAAGCCCATCTAATCGCTCTGTCTTCTGCGCCCTTGGTTGGAGCGCTGATCTGGTAGCCTTGCACTTCTGCTTCCCTCCTCTGCCCTGCTAAGTGTGGTCGCAGGCGTGGCTCTGACTGCCCATGCACAAGTAAAGGGGTACAAAGGAGAGCCCCTACTTTCATACACCGACAGGAGCCCCTGGGCCTGGGCCACACATAAGTGCGACGCGTTGTTGGGCTAGGCCCAGAACAGTGTGCGGGCACGCGGGACTGAGTTTTTACCGCAGTAACTTCCTTGCCTGTTGCGATTCCCCACGACTTGTATTGAACGCGTGTCGTGGGGGTCGTGTGCGGAGTGACCGTAGCATGCTTGCATCACTCCACAGTTTCAATAGTAAAGAGGCGGTCCGCGTTCTCCTCACAAAAATAGAGGAAGCTGTAGAGGCGCGACTCATTTACTAAGTAGACTTGGGTCGTGGCCATCATGGCACCCGCGCCCTATGATCACGGGGCGCGAAACGGCCGCTCCACTTGCCATCTGAGTCCTGGCTCGCCCGCCACATGTCCTCCATGCGTCGGGGGGGGGGCAGGCGGTGGACACAGAAGGCATGGGTTTGAACGCTGGGGCAGGGGGCCGGGCATCACTGATTGGGGCAGCGGGTTGGTCCTGTCTCCTCGCGCCTCCGGTGGTTGGATTGGCTGATTGCGGCGGTCGCGCCCGGGCTCGTTCGGCCTCGTCCCTCTATATAAGGGGAGAAGGACATCGTCTTCTTGTACTCATCTTCTCTCAGTCTGATCCATTTCCTTCCCTTCGTCATGGATAGAGGGCATGGTCGTGGCCGTGCCCCTGGGGAGGCGACCAGGTCTTCCTCCCGCCAGAGGGTGGCGGCGGTCAAAGAAGAGCCGGACGCCCAAGGTGAAGGCCACGCTAGAGGCAGAGGCGCCGACCAGGGCCGCAACCGGCGAGGTGGTCGAGGCAGAGGCGGGCGTGGATGGGGGACACCCACGTCGTCACCATCTCCGTCGCCATCTCCTCTGCCATCTCCTCCTGCCTCGTCGAGCGGTCATGTCGGGGATTCGGCGCTGGAATTTATCCTGCAACTGCGCGGGCCGCCGTGCAGCCGCCTTTGTCTTCCCGAAGCGCTTGCGAGGGTGCTGGAGATCGATCGGCCACCGAGTCTAAGGCTTCACATGGAGGGGTGTTGCCATGGCGACATGCGGGTGAACACAGGGTTCCCCGCCCCTCATGTGATGCTTCTTCGTTGGGGCTGGAAAACCTTCGCACGTGCCCATTGCTTGATGGATGGTCACGTCCTCTACTTCAAGCTAGCGGAGAGCGACCTGCTCTCCGTCAAGGTCTTCAGGCGCTCGGGACACAGGCTAGGGTGCTGTGCCGAGAGCTCGACCGATGGCGAAAGCTCCTCTTCGGGCGAGAGTGACGAGGAGGACAACGACATCGACGACGAGGGTAGCGGGCGGGAGGATGACGAGTCCGACTAGGCGTCGGACACACCGTCCCTGGGCGACGCCGGCAGCACCATCATCTGCATCACCAGCTGCTTGAACTTCTCGGGGTCACCTCCTTGGGCGGCTGGCGTGGGAAGGCCGGGGAAGACGAACAAGGTGGGTGGCGGGCCGTCAAATCGGAGTACGCGGGCACCGACGCCTTCATCGCGTATTGCCGGCCCGCTGCCTCATCTTTCGGCTCTTCTCCCGACACCATCATCGCCAGCCCTCTCCTGGACGGCCGCCGAGATGTTCTTTTGGTGTCTTCTGCTGCTCGTACCTTGCCTAGGCAGTCCTTTTGCCCTTCCGCTTCCTTGTTCTATTTCCTGAGGAGAGGGAGAAGAAAGGGATTACGGGCACCTAATCTCTTTTTAGTTTTTAAGCCTATGGGCCTTAGTAAGATTTAAACCTTGTAACCCCCTTGCTCATGTATGCATTCCGTATGAATTGTACTTGTTAACAATGTATTAATGAAGAGAAGGGTGTTTGCCGGGTTTGTTTTGCGCGTGGGCGAGGCCCGTACCAAGGAACGAGTGAGGGAGTCCTGGACTAAGGGGTCCTCGGGCGTCCGGCCTGTTATCCATGGGCCGGACTGATGGGCTGTGAAGATACGAAGGCCAAAGACAATACCCGTGTCCAGATTGGACTCTACTTGGCGTGGAAGGCAAGCTAGGCGACCTATTATGAGGACTTCCTCCTATGTAACCGACCTCATGTAACCCTAGATCTCTCCGGTGTCTATATAAACCGGAGAGCATAGTCCGGATAGGACAGATTCATTACCATATTCACATAGGCTAGACTTCTAGGGTTTAACCATTACGATCTCGTGGTAGATCAACTCTTGTAACACTCATATCCATCAAGATCAATCAAGCAGGAAGTAGGGTATTACCTCCATAGAGAGGGGCCGAACCTGGGTAAACATCATGTCCCCCGTCTCCTGTTACCATCGATCCTAGACGCACAGTTCGGGACCCCCTACCCGAGATCTGCCGGTTTTGACACCGACATTGGTGCTTTCATTGAGAGTTCCACTATGCCGTCGACATAAGGCTTGATGGCCCCTTCAATCGTTGGTGGTGGCGTTGTTCAGGGAGAAACCTTTCTCCCCGGACAAATCTTTGTGTTCGGCGGCTTCGTACTGCGGGCCAACTCGCTCGGCCATCTAGAGCAGATCAATAGCTACGCCCCTGGCCATCGGGTCAGATTCGGAAGTTTGAACTACGTCACGGACATCTGTGGGGACTTGATCTTTGGCGGATTTGAGACCGCGGCAACCGCTCCCCTTCGCCCCGTTGAACATGGCTTAACCTATCATCGGGCCGCATCCAGGAGATAGCTCCTGCAACAACTCCGGCCTTAGATCCGAAGCAGATCAAGACATCCGAAGATGGGAGACTCAACCGCATCATGGGGGCTACCGAGTCTGCGGCGTTGGAGCCGCGCACAGATCCCACTTCATACGATACCTGCATCAACGGAACCCCGGACTCGTGTCCGATATCGAGTTCCGAACCCTGCGAGCTCGTGGATACCAAACTCGATCGTTTATCGATATTCAAGTTCAGTGCCGCAGATGCCTTTTAGCACTCGCCTGTGGGCGATCTACTAAGCTCACTAAAAAACCTGTCCCCGGCAGATGGCTCGTCGCCGAACTATGTCCGATTCGACCTTACGGCGGATGACGGAGAATTTTGCTTCCCACCCACCACCCACTTTGTCGGGGATATATCCCGCGGTATGACCCGGCCGGAATTGGCGACTCACTGGTGACCCGCCCGGAGCTTGGCGATTCACAGATAACCTGCCCGATCTTGGCGACTCATTAGTAACCCGGCGGGCGGGTCAGATGGACAACAAGGCTCGAAGCCCAGAAGGCCGGCTCATGTTATGATGGGCCGGATTAAGAGGAAAGGGATGACGAATATTTCCTTTACAAGGAAACAAGACCCGGACTTGTAATTAACTTGTAAGAGAAGATAGACTAGTCCTAGTCCTACTAGGACTCCACATGTAACCCGCCCCCCTAACTTATATAAGGAGGGGCAGGGCACCCCAAAGAGGGACAAGCAACAAGAAACAATCTCTAAGGCTAGACACAAAGAGCTGGCTTACCGGCGACTCTCTCATGAGCATAATGAGACCTAGCCTCAAACAGCATGTAGGGCTATTACCGGATGATGTTTCCCGGGGCCCGAAGCTGTCTAAACCCTTGTCTTGTGCGTTGAACCGCCCTGCGTCTCTCATCCCAATCAACCCCTCTCAAGCTACCACATAGATGCGCTGGCCTCGTGACTAAGTCCTGACACTAAGGACATCTGCCTTGACAATTCCACGACAGTTGGCGCCCATCGTGGGGCCTGCGCACGGTGGTGTTGAGTTCTTGAAAGGATTTCTCTAAAAGGATTGAGAAGTTTGCAATTTTTCGGATAAAAAAGAAGTCGGCGCAGAAGACAACATCATCAACAAACATTCAAAGCGACGTATACACGATTTAAAAATCAAAGGAGAAATTAGGGTCGTGTTTATGCGTCGGCGCACACCACCAGATGATCCGTCGGGGCTGGATTAATTTCTGTTGTCGTTGAGGGTTGAAATCTTGCATCTGAAATCAATCGATACGATGTGCAACTTGCGGAGACCGAAAGACTTTGACGGTTCTGTCGTCCGTGTCCAAACCCAACTCGGAGCATCACTATTGCATGGCGTGGCACCCTAGGCTTGCTGCCAACTTTTTAAAAGGACCAAGTGCTACTAGTACAAGTTGGATCTGAGAAACAATCATCCGGGCGCTCGCATCAAGTCCTAAGGCGTATCAGTGTACGCTGTTGCTGCTACTTCCACGAGCATGGAGCAAAGATCGAAGGAAAGGTACTACTTCAAGTAGTAGTGCACGTGAAGCAGATACGTCAAATCAGTCATTGTCACTACTTTTTCTAGCCTGAAGCCCGAGTCAAATCCAAAGAGCCCCCAAGCGCTTCCACTAGTACTGTAAAAAAGGATAGTACTGTTTGAGTACTAGTAGATCGGGAAAAGAACAAGGAAATTATTGGATTGGCTGGCTACAATTGCGTGAACGCGTAAAAAAATCCACAATTCGGAGAAGGACTTGGCCATCGTTCGCGAGCGTCTCTGTTGCCACTGGCCGCAGACTGGACCGACACATTACCTTGTCAGCCATTACCCACACGGCCTCCCACGCAGGCGTCTCCCCCGCCCTGCCCCTCCTTAGTCCGCGCGAATCAGGTGTTATTTCTCCTATGCATTTTTCTTAATATACTTTAATTGCTATGAGCACAACTACTCTGCTCTACGGTATTTTCATATGCAGGAAAATCATTCATACAAAGTGGTGTTATGCCACGGAGGCACGTTCGGCGGTACCACGCGGCTTCACGGACTGGCGTGTCATGATCCGGATTACATCAATGCGCCGGCCGACTTGCCCGTCCGCACCGCCTTACAACGCCGCGGACGACTTGCCCATTCGCCCTCGCGGCCGGTTCACGCGTCCGCGCCGGCTTACAACGCGGAGGACAACTTGCTCGTCCGCACCGGCTCACAAACACCGTGGCCGGTTTATCTGTCTGCTCCCATGGCCGATTCACCCGTGAAAGGTTCCAGTTTCACTTAGTGATCATCAACTTCATGGCGGATTATTTTCGGCCTAAACACATCAGGTGATATCCATCTAAAATATATTTTTAGTACATATTATTTTTGTCAAAGAATAGTTTATGTTTGCCTTGGTCTGCAATATTGCTTATACAGGGCAATTATTTATGACAAAAAGTGATATTATACTGCGGAGATGGAGGCACGCCAACATCTTTTGGCACAGGTGGTCTTCGTTATTCAACGGACCCTCGCACCGGCTTACAACGCCGTGGCCGTCTCTCGCGACCGCGCCGGCTTACCACGCCGTGGCCGTCTCTCGCGACCACGCCAGCTTACAACAAGGAGGACAACTCACCCGTCCGCACCGGTTTACAACGCCACGGCCGACTCATCTGTCTGTGCCGCCTCTGATGTTACGATCGTCTTTACCGTCCGTCTCTCACGGCCTGATCTACATCAACACACCAGGCCGCACTTGGCTGGATGAGTTGTTTATTGATTATGAGCAAGTCACTACTTGGGAAGCCCGGTTTTCTTCCAACAAACTGGAGGCAAATTATCATATATTATCAGCCGTCGTCTGCACTGGATGGTTCAATGGGCAGGTGCACGAGTCGCCGTCACTACAGTTTGGTTAAACTTCAAACAGCCAGTTGGAAGGAACCATTGGCCGAGTTGCTGACACGGCTCATACGGGATCATTTATAACCCGCCGCAGTCACCTTAACCTTCTGTGGATACACATCATGTTATCAACACCAATGATATACAAGTTATGCCGGTTTATATCACGGTTAAATATGGAGAATCTCAAGCCAACTCCTCGAGTCATCTTGAGACTCGGGGGCTACAGTGGCATGACTCGGGAACCCCGGGTCATTGGAGGGAATGATAACCCGGTTCCGGAGGCTGCTACCATATTGATAAAACTTTAAAGGCCGTCAGAAAATTGCCGGTTCAAATAAAGATTCCGGCTTAAAATCCGGTTCAAGAGATATCTTTCTCCCGCAAAGTTTTGAAGCTCTCAAATCCGGTTCAATCATCCGGCTCAAGGTAAATTTGTATCTTATAAAGCTTTGAAGCTCTTAATATACGGTTTACAAATTTCCGGTTCAAAAAGAGGTTATCTCTCGCAAAGTTCGAGTTCTCAGTAAAAATTAAAGGGACCAAAGAGAGTCTGTTACAAAGCACAACTCAAATATAGGTACCCTGCTTTAATGACCATTGGGAGCTGATCGTATTTGAATTTAGCTTAACCCTTTTGGTGTGACCCTGATCGTATTCGAATCAGAGTCGTTAAATATTCTCATGATCACCAGGGGGCTTCCTGTTCAAACATAGGTCGTATTCGAACCAAAGAGAACATAGCTGTCGATACCCTTTTGATCGGCACACTGCCGAGCTCATTGGGGAGTTTCTTGGTCATATTTGAACCATAGCTCAACCCCCTTTGGGAATCGACGTGGATCGTATTCGAATCAGCGTCGTTAAACAACTCTCAAGGTCATTTGGGGGCTTCCTGTTCAAACATAGGTCGTATTCGAACCAAAGAGAACATAGCTGTCGGTACCCTCTTGATCGGCAACGCCAAAGCCACTGGGGGCTATATGATCGTATTCGAATCTTAGCTTAACCCCTTTGGGATGGTTTTCTGATCGTATTCGAATCAGAAGCCTCAAAAATTTTTGAAGTCTCTTTTTGCAAACAATTTTTGGATTTTATTTGAAGCTCTTTTTTCATATCTGAAGTGTATATGAGTGGTTGCTATTTAACCCGGCTTGATTTTCGATGATAAATCGCCAGCTTATGACAATCATCATCTATGTGGAAGCATTGGCTTCTAAGGATCGGGTTATCACCCTTACTGCACAGGTCATGTAAACCGGCAGTACAAATTCAATATCACAGTGGTTATATGTGAGATATTATGACCCGCCCTACGGTAAACCGCCAAGGGATCTTGTGATCTACTTGTGTGCAGGATAAGACTACATTTGGGTGGTTACCCGCCCTGGCTTTTAATGTTAAGTCGCCAGGGCATATGTTGTTTGAACTCTGTGCAGGATTTACAGGGCTATGACTTACATAAATGATTAAGTTCAAGCCCATCATCAAAGATTGAAATTGGGGTCTCAAAAGGGTTATCAATTCTTGGTTTTCTCAAAGGCTATAAGCCGCCGGGTTGTAAAAATTCCGGCTTACAATGGAGGCGTAATAAATCGCCATCAGCCAAGAGCCGCCGGGTATTTAAACTCCGGATTTACTTGTCAACAGATAAGGTATTTGGAATCTTTAAATAGCCAAACTTGGCTGGATTTTCATTATGATTTGAATGATTGAGGTTTTCAAACCGGGTTAGTCAGATCTTTAATAGCCAACATGGCTGGATTTTTATTATGGTTATCAGAAACTAATATTATGATTGAGGTTTTCAAAGTCGCTTCAGCGCAATGGCTATTATTTTATCAATGGATATGATTTATTATACAATGGAAGGAATAGTCCCGAGTCACTGCAGGCTTACAACCCGGCACTTGGGGGCTACATTATTCAAATTGAGATTACATCAAATGTGCAAGTCCCATGTCACTGCCAGCATGCACCATGGCACTTGGGGGCTAATGCAAGATTACTTTTTATTGGCCTTGTTGAAGACCCGACTCATCATATTATGATAAACCGGCCCTTGGGGACTACCAATTGCTCCTGTCAACAATTCAAGGTACATAAGTCTTAATCCATTATATTGAAGGATCCACTGTTTAGTTGGTAAAGCACAAAGCTCTTAACCTTGTGGACGTGGGTTCAAGCCCCATGGTGAGGGTTACATCATATGATTATTTTCAATGAAAAGTCCCAGCTCAGTATTATCTTACTAAGCCGACCCTTGGGGGCTACACATTGCTGTTCAAATTTACATGATCATATTTATAAAGTCCCTGCTCATTATTGCATAATGACCCGACCCTTGGGGGCTACACTGGTTGAAGTTTTTGAGAATCAGGCAATTACAAGTCCCAGGTTGCTGCAAGCATGACAACCCGGCACTTGGGGGCTACATAATATGGAATATTCAGTTTTTACTAGTGATTGGGATGAACAACATGGATTTCTTCAAAGCGGCAGTATTCATATTGAAGCAAGTCTTAAGCCATCGCTTTGTTCTGCTCAAGACTTGGGGGCTACAGGTATTATATTATTATCAAAGAAATATCTTCAATTTCTCTGTTTTGAGCAAAACCAGATTGATCCGGTGTCACCAATCATTATGACCCTGTGTCTGTAAACCGGCGTCATTAACAATCATAAACCGGCGTCGGCGACAATTATGACTTGGCATCATCTATTTATAACCCGGCAATTTTGGTACTCATAAACCGACAAGTTTTATATCTTTAAGCCGGATGAATATAAGTTGAATATTTGAAGACCAATATTTTTGTCAAGTCAGAGCATTGAAAGCCGATTCAAGTGGATTGTTTCTTACAATATTTCTCTATAAGAGACCAATGCCAGCAAATTGACTCTGAAGCTGGCCTATTGACCCGGATTTCTCAAAAGAAGTATCTGGATTTTTTGCATTCACAAAGTTTGAACATATCTACCAAAGGAGATTTTCTATGAGTTCATGGGCATGTGTCAAGAAAGAAATGACAAGGATTTAAAGATGATCAGGTGCCGGCTTACAAAATTTAACCCGGAGCACAACCTATCAAGTTTGTTCTTGTGTTTATTTTACAGGATCAGTTTAACATGGATAAATCCAAATTAAACTGGGGGCTAATGTCGGGGATATATCCCGCGGTATGACCCGGCCGGAATTGGCGACTCACTGGTGACCCGCCCGGAGCTTGGCGATTCACAGATAACCTGCCCGATCTTGGCGACTCATTAGTAACCCGGCGGGCGGGTCAGATGGACAACAAGGCTCAAAGCCCAGAAGGCCGGCTCATGTTATGATGGGCCGGATTAAGAGGAAAGGGATGACGAATATTTCCTTTACAAGGAAACAAGACCCGGACTTGTAATTAACTTGTAAGAGAAGATAGACTAGTCCTAGTCCTACTAGGACTCCACATGTAACCCGCCCCTCTAACTTATATAAGGAGGGGCAGGGCACCCCAAAGAGGGACAAGCAACAAGAAACAATCTCTAAGGCTAGACACAAAGAGCCGGCTTACCGGCGACTCTCTCATGAGCATAATGAGACCTAGCCTCAAACAGCATGTAGGGCTATTACCGGATGATGTTTCCCGGGGCCCGAAGCTGTCTAAACCCTTGTCTTGTGCGTTGAACCGCCCTGCGTCTCTCATCCCAATCAACCCCTCTCAAGCTACCACATAGATGCGCTGGCCTCGCGACTAAGTCCTGACACTAAGGACATCTGCCGTGACAATTCCACGACACACTTCATAGCCACTTTCGAAGACCAAACCAACATGCTTGACCTCCGCCCCGAAGACATCGGCGGTATGGACGACGATGAGGGGCAAGGCCAGAGCTTACTATCCGCTAGACGCAGGACGACCACTTCCTGGTATGACGTGTGTATGGTAGACACACCCAACAACGATATCGATGACGACAAGGAGGATCCAGTTGAGGACAAACCTCCTGGTACACAATCCGAACACCGGTGCCCCCAGCGCAGTTGGAAATATGCCCTAGAGGCAATAATAAAATGGTTATTATTATATTTCCTTGTTCATGATAATTATCTATTGTTCATGCTATAATTGTATTAACTGGAAACCGTAATACATGTGTGAATACATAGACCACAACATGTCCCTAGTAAGCCTCTAGTTGACTAGCTCGTTGATCAATAGATGGTTATGGTTTCCTGACCATGGACATTGGATGTCATTGATAATGGGATCACATCATTAGGAGAATGATGTGATGGACAAGACCCAATCCTAAGCATAGCACAAGATCGTGTAGTTCGTTTGCTAAGAGCTTTTCTAATGTCAAGTATTATTTCCTTAGACCATGAGATTGTGCAACTCCCGGATACTGTAGGAATGCTTTGGGTGTACCAAATGTCACAACGTAACTGGGTGGCTATAAAGGTGCACTACAAGTATCTCCGAAAGTGTCTGTTGGGTTGGCACGAATCGAGACTGGGATTTGTCACTCCGTATGATGGAGAGGTATCTCGGGGCCCACTCAGTAATGCATCATAATGAGCTCAATGTGACAAATGAGTTAGCCACGAGATCATGCATTACGGAACGAGTAAAGAGACTTGCCGGTAACGAGATTGAATGAGGTATTGGGATACCGACGATCGAATCCCGGGCAAGTAACATACCGATAGACAAAGGGAATTGTATACGGGATTGATTGAATCCTCGACATCGTGGTTCATCCGATGAGATCATCGTGGAACATGTGGGAACCAACATGGGTATCCAGATCCCGCTGTTGGTTATTGGCCGGAGAACGTCTCGGTCATGTCTGCATGGTTCCCGAACCCGTAGGGTCTACACACTTAAGGTTCGGTGACGCTAGAGTTGTTATGGGAAATAGTATGTGGTTACCGAAGGTTGTTCGGAGTCCAGGATGAGACCCCGGACGTCACGAGGAGTTCCGGAATGGTCCGGAGGTGAAGATCGGTATATTGGACGAAGGGTATTGGAGTTCGGAAGTGTTCCGGGGTACCAGGCTATGGCCAGCATGTCCGAAAGGGGTTTCGGAGGCCCCGGCAAGCGTTGGGGGGCCTTATAGGCCAAGGGGAAGGGGCAAACCAGCCCACTAAGGGGCTGTGCGCCCCTCCCAACCCCTCTCACATAACCAGGAGAGGTGGGGGTGCCTCCCCTAGGGCAGCCACCCCTCCTGGCTTGGGGGGCAAGTCTCCTAGGGGTGGGGGCGCCCAAAACCCATCTAGGGTTCCCCCTTGGCTGCCGCCCCTCCCCTAGGGAACCCTAGGGCGCCTCCTCCACCCCCTTCCCCCTATATATAGGGAGGGAGAGAGAGGGCAGCTGCAACCCTTCTCGGGCGCATCCCTCTCCTCCTCCAACACCTCTTCCTCCTCCATAGTGCTTGGCGAAGCCCTGCCGGAGAACCACGAGCTCCACCACCACCACCACGCCGTCGTGCTGCCGGAGCTTTCCCTCAACTTCTGCTCTCCCCTTGCTGGATCAAGAAGGAGGAGACGTCCCCGGGCTGTATGTGTGTTGAACGCGGAGGCGCCGTCCGTTCGGCGATAGATCAGATCTTCCGCGATTTGAATCGCCGCGAGTACGACTCCATCAACCGCGTTCTTGTAACGCTTCCGCTTAGCAATCTTCAAGGGTATGAAGATGCACTCCCTCTCTCTCTCGTTGCTAGTATCTCCTAGATTGATCTTGGTGACACGTAGGAAAATTTTGAATTATTACTACGTTCCCCAACAGTGGCATCATGAGCTAGGTCTATGCGTAGATTCTATGCACGAGTAGAACACAAAGTAGTTGTGGGCGATGATTTGGTCAATTTGCTTGCCGTTACTAGTCTTATCTTGATTCGGCGGCATTGTGGGATGAAGCGGCCCGGACCGACCTTACACGTACTCTTACATGAGACAGGTTCCACCGACTGACATGCACTTGATGCATAAGGTGGCCAGCGGGTGTCTGTCTCTCCCACTTTAGTTTGATCGGATTCGATGAAGAGGGTCCTTATGAAGGGTAAATAGCAATTGGCATATCACCGTTGTGGCTTTTGCGTAGGTAAGAAACGTTCTTGCTAGAAACCCATAGCAGCCACGTAAAACATGCAACAACAATTAGAGGACGTCTAACTTGTTTTTGCAGGGTATGCTATGTGATGTGATATGGCCAAAAGGATGTGATGAATTATATATATTGGTCATGTTCTTGTAATAGGAATCACGACTTGCATGTCGATGAGTATGACAACCGGCAGGAGCCGAAGGAGTTGTCTTAATTTATTGTATGACCTACGTGTCAATGAAAAACGCCATGTAATTACTTTACTTTATTGCTAACCGTTAGCCATAGTAGTAGAAGTAATAGTTGGTGAGACAAATTCATGAAGACACGATGATGGAGATCATGATGATGGAGATCATGGTGTCATGCCGGTGACGAAGGTGATCATGCCGCGCCTCGAAGATGGAGATCAAAGGCGCACGATGATATTGGCCATATCATGTCACTTTATGATTTGCATGTGATGTTTATCATGTTTACATCTTATTTGCTTAGAACGACTGTAGCATAAATAAGATGATCCCTCACTAAAATTTCAAGAGATGTGTTCCCCCTAACTGTGCACCGTTGCGAAGGTTCGTGGTTTTGAAGCACCACGTGATGATCGGGTGTGATAGATTCTAACGTTCGCATACAACGGGTGTAAGCCAGATTTACACATGCAAAACACATAGGTTGACTTGACGAGCCTAGCATGTACAGACATGGCCTCGGAACACAAGAGACCGAAAGGTCGAACATGAGTCGTATAGTAGATATGATCAACATGAAGATGTTCACTGATGATGACTAGTCCGTCTCACGTGATGATCGGACACGACCTAGTTGACTCGGATCATGTATCACTTAGATGACTAGAGGGATGTCTATCTAAGTGGGAGTTCATTAAATAATCAGATGAACTTAATTATCATGAACATAGTCAAAAGGTCTTTGCAAATTATGTCGTAGCTTACGCTTTAGTTCTACTGTTTAAGATATGTTCCTAGAGAAAATTTAGTTGAAAGTTGATAGTAGAAATTATGTGGACTGGGTCCGTAAACTGAGGATTATCCTCATTGCTGCGCAGAAGGCTTATGTCCTTAATGCACCGCTCGGTGTGCTGAACCTCGAGAGTCGTCTGTGGATGTTGCAAACATCTGACATACACGTTTTGATGACTACGTGATAGTTCAGTGCGTAATGTTAAACGGTTTAGAATTGAGGCGCCGAAGACATTTTTTGAAATGTCGCAGAACATATGAGATGTTCCGAGAACTGAAATTGGGATTTCAGGCTCGTGCCCACGTCAAGAGGTATGAGACCTCCGACAAGTTTCTTAGCCTGCAAACTAAGGGAGAAAAGCTCAATCGTTGAGCATGTGCTCAGATTGTCTGAGTACTACAATCGCTTGAATCGAGTGGGAGTTAATCTTCCAGATGAGATAGTGATGGTTCTCCAAAGTCACTGCCACCAAGCTACTAGAGCTTCGTGATGAACTATAACATATCAGGGATAGATATGATGATCCTTGAGCTATTCGCGATGTTTGACACCGCGAAAGTAGAAATCAAGTAGGAGCATCAATTGTTGATGGTTAGTAAAACCACTAGTTTCAAGAAGGGCAAGGGCAAGAAGGGATACTTCATGAAATGGCAAATCAGTTGCTGCTCTGGTGAAGAAGCCCAAGGTTGAACCCAAACCCGAGACTAAGTGCTTCTGTAATAAGGAGAATGGTCACTAAAGCAGAACTACCCTAGATACTTGGTAGATGAGAAGGCAGGCAAGGTCGACAGAAGTATATTGGATATACATTATATAATGTGTACTTTACTAGTACTCCTAGTAGCACCAGGGTATTAGATACCGGTTCGGTTGCTAAGTGTTAGTAACTCAAAATAAAAGGCTACGGAATAAACGGAGACTAGCTAAAGGTGAGATGACGATATGTGTTGGAAGTGTTTCCAAGGTTGATGTAATCAAACATTGTACACTCCCTCTACCATCGGGATTGGTATTAAACCTAAATAATTGTTATTTGGTGTTTGCGTTGAGCATAGACATGATTGGATTATGTTTATCGCAATACGGTTATTCATTTAAGGAGAATAATGGTTACTCTGTTTATTTGAATAATACCTTCAATGGTCTTGCACCTAAAATGAATGGTTTATTGAATCTCGACCGTAGTGATACACATGTTCATGCCAAAAGATATAAAATAGTAATGATAGTACCACATACTTGTGGCACTGCCATTTGAGTCATATTGGTATAAAACGCATGAAGAAGCTCCATGTTGATGGATCTTTGGACTCACTCGTTTTTTAAAAGATTGAGACATGCGAACCATGTCTATTGGTAGATATGCATGAAGAAACTCCATACAGATGGATCGTTTGGACTCACTTAATTTTGAATCACTTGAGACATGCAAATCATACCACATGGGCAAAATGCCTGAAAGGCCTCGTTTTCATTAAGATGGAACAAGAAAGCAACTTGTTGGAAGTAATACATTTTGATGTGTGCAGTCCAATGAGTGCTGAGGCACGCAATGGATATTGTTATGTTCTTACTTCACAGATGATTTGAGTAGATGCTGAGTATATTTACTTGATGAAACACAAGTCTGAATTATTGAAAGGTTTAAGTAATTTCAGAGTGAAGTTGAAGATCGTCGTGACAAGAGGATAAAATGTCTATCATATGATCATAGAGATGAATATCTGAGTTACGACTTTGGCACACAATTAAGACATTGTGGAAATTGTTTCACAACTAATACCGCCTGGAACATCATAGTGTGATGGTGTGTCCGAACATCATAACCGCACCCTATTGGATATGGTGCATACCATGGTGTCTCTTACTGAATTACCACTATCGTTTATGGGTTAGGCATTAGAGACAACCGCATTCACTTTAAATAGGGCACCACACAATTCCATTGAGATGACACCGTATGAACTATGGTTTAGAGAAACCTAAGCTGTCGTTTCTTAAAAGTTTGGGGCTGCGACGCTTATGTAAAAATGTTTCAGGCTGATCGAACCCAAAGCGGATAAATGCATCTTCATAGAATACCCAAAACAGTTGGGTGTACCTCCTATTTCAGATCCGGAAGCAAAAGTGATTGTTTCTAGAAACGGGTCCTTTCTCGAGGAAAAGTTTCTCTCGAAAGAATTGAGTGGGAGGATGGTGGAGACTTGATGAGGTTATTGAACCGTCACTTCAACTAGTGTGTGTAGCAGGGCACAGGAAGTTATTCCTGTGGCACCTACACCAATTGAAGTGGAAGCTTATGATAGAGATCATGAAACTTCGGATCAGGTCACTACCAAACCTCGTAGGTCGACAAGGATGCGTACTACTTCAGAGTGGTACGTAATCCTGTCTTTGAAGTCATGTTGCTAGACAACAATGAACCTATGAGCTATGGAGAAGCGATGGTGGGCCCGGATTCCGACGAATGGCTCGAGGCCATGAAATCCGAGAGAGGATCCATGTATAAAACCAAAGTATAGACTTTGGAAGAACTACTTGATGGTCGTAAGGCTGTTGGGTGCAGATGGATTTTAAAAGGAAGACGGACAATGATGGTAAGTGTCACCATTAAGAAAGCTCGACTTGTCCTTAAGATGTCTTCTGACAAGTTCAAGGAGTTGACTATGATGAGACTTTCTCACTCGTAGCGATGCTAAGAGTCTGTTGGAATTATATTAGTAGTTACTGCATTATTTATGAAATCTTGCAGATAGGATGTCAAAACATTGTTTCCTCGACGATTTTCTTGAGGAAAGGTTGTATGTGATACAACCAGAAGGTTTTGTCAATCCTGAAAGATGCTAACAAGTATGCAAAGCTCCAGCAATCCTTCTAAGGACTGGAGTAAGCATCTCGGAGTTGGAATGTACACTTTGATGAGATGATCAAAGATTTTGGGTTTATAGAAAGTTTATGAGATACTTGTATTTCCAAAGAAGTGAGTGGGAGCACTATAGATTTTTGATGAGTATATGTTGTTAACATATTGTTGATCATAAATGATGTAGAATTTCTGGAAAGCATACAGGGTTATTTGAAAAGTGTTTTTCAATGGAAAACATGGATTAAGCTACTTGAACATTGAGCATCAAGATCTATAAGGATAAATCAAAAACGCTTAATAGTATTTTCAAATGAATACATACCGTGACAAGATTTTGAAGGAGTTCAAAATAGATCAGCAAAGAAGGAGTTCTTGGCTGTGTTACAAGGTGTGAGTATTGAGTAAGACTCAAGACCTGACCACGGCAGAAGAGAGAGAAAGGACGAAGGTCGTCCCCTATGCTTTAGACGTAGGCTCTACAGTATGCTATGTCGTGTACCGCACCTGAAGTGTGCCTTGCCATGAGTCAGTCAAGGGGTACAAGAGTGATCCAGGAATGGATCACATGACATCGGTCGAACTTATCCTTAGTAACTAGTGGACTAAGGAATTTTCTCGATTATGGAGGTGGTAAAAGAGTTCGTCCTAAAGGGTTACGTCGATGCAAACTTTGACACTAATCCGGATGACTTTGAGTAGTAAACCGGATTCGTATAGTAGAGCAGTTATTTGGAATAGCTCCAAGTAGCGCATGGTAGCTGCATCTACAAGATGACATAGAGATTTGTAAAGCACACACGGATCTGAAAGGTTCATACCCGTTGACTAATAACCTCTCTCACAAGCGAGATATGAACAAACCCCATGGGTGTTGGATTCATTACATTCACATAGTGATGTGAACTAGATTATTGACTCTAGTGCAAGTGGGAGACTGTTGGAAATATGCCCTAGAGGCAATAATAAAGTGGTTATTATTGTATTTCCTTGTTCATGATAATTATCTATTGTTCATGCTATAATTGTATTAACTGGAAACCGTAATACATGTGTGAATACATAGACCACAACATGTCCCTAGTAAGCCTCTAGTTTACTAGCTCGTTGATCAATAGATGGTTATGGTTTCCTGACCATGGACATTGGATGTCATTGATAACGGGATCACATCATTAGGAGAATGATGTGATGGACAAGACCCAATCCTAAGCATAGCACAAGATCGTGTAGTTCGTTTGCTAAGAGCTTTTCTAATGTCAAGTATCATTTCCTTAGACCATGAGATTGTGCAACTCCCGGATACCATAGGAATGCTTTGGGTGTACCAAACGTCACAACGTAACTGGGTGGCTATAAAGGTGCACTACAAGTATCTCCGAAAGTGTCTGTTGGGTTGGCACGAATCGAGACTGGGATTTGTTACTCCGTATGACGGAGAGGTATCTCTGGGCCCACTCGGTAATGCATCATCATAATGAGCTCAATGTGACTAATGAGTTAGCGACGGGATCATGCGTTACGGAACGAGTAAAGAGACTTGCCGGTAACGAGACTGAACGAGGTATTGGGATACCGACGATCGAATCTCGGGCAAGTAACATACCGATAGACAAAGGGAATTGTATTCGGGATTGATTGAATCCTCGACATCGTGGTTCATCCGATGAGATCATCGTGGAACATGTGGGAACCAACATGGGTATCCAGATCCCGTTGTTGGTTATTGGCCGGAGAACGTCTCGGTCATGTCTGCATGGTTCCCGAACCCGTAGGGTCTACACACTTAAGGTTCGGTGACGCTAGAGTTGTTATGGGAAATAGTATGTGGTTACCGAAGGTTGTTCGGAGTCCAGGATGAGATCCTGGACGTCACGAAGAGTTCCGGAATGGTCCGGAGGTGAAGATCGGTATATTGGACGAAGGGTATTGGAGTCCGGAAGTGTTCCGGGGGTACCAGGCTATGGCCAGCATGTCCGAAATGGGTTTCGGAGGCCCCGACAAGCGTTGGGGGGCCTTATGGGCCAAGGGGAAGGGGCAAACCAGCCCAGTAAGGGGCTGTGCGCCCCTCCCAACCCCTCTCATGTAACCAGGAAAGGTGGGGGCGCCTCCCCTAGGGCAGCCGCCCCTCCTGGCTTGGGGGGCAAGTCTCCTAGGGGTGGGGGCGCCCAAAACCCATCTAGGGTTTCCCCTTGGCCGCCGCCCCTCCCCTAGGGAACCCTATGGCGCCTCCTCCACCCCCTTCCCCCTATATATAGGGAGGGAGAGAGAGGGCAGCCGCAACCCTTCCCGGGCGCAACCCTCTCCTCCTCCAACACCTCTTCCTCTTCCATAGTGCTTGGCAAATCCCAGCCGGAGAACCACGAGCTCCACCACCACCACGCCGTCATGCTGCCGGAGCTTTCCCTCAACTTCTCCTCTCCCCTAGTTGGATCAAGAAGGAGGAGACATCCCCGGGCTGTATGTGTGTTGAACGTGGAAGCGCCGTCCTTTCGGCGCTAGATCGGATCTTCCGCGATTTGAATCGCCGCGAGTACGACTCCATCAACCACGTTCTTGTAACGCTTCTGCTTAGCGATCTTCAAGGGTATGAAGATGCACTCCCTCTCTCTCGTTGCTAGTATCTCCTAGATTGATCTTGGTGACACGTAGGAAAATTTTGAATTATTACTACGTTCCCCAACAGGCGCCGATGTAGGTCACGTCGCCCAAGAGAAAACAATACTAGCAACGGAGGTGATACTACTCCGGACAACAAAGACCCTGTTGAGGCAGGATCCGAACAGGAGGACCAGGAAAGCGGGCAAGATAGCCCCGATGAACAGGTCATGTTCGGAGACTCGGAGGATAGCAATTATCTTCCCCTCTCCGAGGAAGAGGAGAGCCTCGACAATGAAGAATTCATTGTGCCGGAGGAACCTCTCGAGCAGGAGCGCTTTAAACACCGGCTAATAGCCACAGCAAGGAATCTAAGGATAAAGCAGCTGCAGCTTCAAGCAAGCCAAGATGTTCTCAATGATAAATGGACCGAGGTCCTAGTCGCCATAGAATACGGCCCTAGTGGCCCGGACAAAAGCCACCCCAAATGCAGGTGGCTCCCTCCACATGATGGCAAGGCGCTGGAGCCCGTTCCACCGTCGAATAATGCGTCAGGTCGACCACAGTTCGGTCCGGATAAAGCAGCAGCCCAAGCAGAATACCATACCAACCAATCCGGCCGCAAGAACAAGACGGTTCGGGAAAACAATGGCGACATCCGCCAAAGTTTAGTGGGCGGAGCAGGACAGACAAGATCGACGTACAGATCCCGGGGATATGCCCCGACCGGTTATGATGGTCAATCAGCCGGACTCAACCAAGCCAACCACGCCCGAAGCCGTCAACGGCATCCAAAGGAGGTGCTTCACAGTGTGGCCCAACATAGAGGAGCCACGCACCCGCTTTGCTTCACCAACGAGGTAATGGAGCATGAATTTCCAGACGGGTTCAAACCCATCAACATCGAATCATACGATGGAACAACAGATCCCGCAGTATGGATTGAGGACTATCTCCTCCATATCCACCTGGCTCGCGGAGACGACCTTCATGCCATTAAATACCTACCTCTCAAGCTTAAGGGGCCAGCACGGTACTGGCTAAACAGTTTGTCAGAAAATTCTATTGACAGCTGGGAAGATTTGGAAGACGCCTTTCGTAACAACTTCCAAGGAATATATGTGCGGCCGCCAGATGCCGACGACTTAAGTCATATTGTCCAACAGCCCGGCGAGTCAGCCAGGGAGCTCTGGACCAGGTTCTTAGTCAAAAAGAACCAAATTGTCGACTGTCCGGACGTGGAAGCCCTCGCGGCCTTCAAACATAGCGTCCGGGATGAATGGCTAGCACGCCACCTCGGGAAGGACCTAAATCCATGACCGCCCTTACCGCTCTAATGACTCGCTTTTGTGCGGGAGAAGACAACTAGCTCGCTTGTAAAAGCAACAGCACCAGCGACCCGGGCACTTTCGAAACCCGAGACGGCAACGGCAAGCCACGACTAACCGAACACAACAGTCGCAACAATAATGAAAGATTATGCGACATAGCGGTCAACGCCGGATTTCACAATCCGAAGCCCGGTCAATGGAAGAAGCCATTTAAGGCCAGCCAGGATGGACCATCTGCCCTCGACAGGATACTAGACCGACCTTGTCAGATTCACGGTCACCCTGATAAGCCAGCCAATCACACCAACAAAAACTGTTGGGTCTTTAAGCAGGCAGGAAAACTTAATGCCGAATACAAGGGGAGGAGGCCACCAAGCGATAAAGACGACGGAGCGGTTCGCCAGCCTAACACCAGGGGCCAGAAACAGTTTCCCTCCGACGTTTGACCACTACCAGAGCGGAAATAGCAGTTCGGCTTCCGCCACCCACCCACTATGCTGGCAAGATCTACACCACGCGTACATCACTACGCGCTCAAGATACCATGGGCATCGGCGGCAGCACAATACGGGCACCCCTGCAAACATTCCCGTAACGTTTTTTATCCGTTTTCATCACTTTTCTTTATTATAAACAGGTGACCAACAGGACATCACCTACAACGGACTCTATCGAAGCTCGGATCCGTACACTCACCTAAGGGGCTACTTCCGTTAGGATTCCCCTCCCAGAGGACGGGCGGCGCAGACGTGCGACAGTAGGTCCAAAATAGCTTTTTGTAGACCGCACTCTTTATTTTGAGCCTATACTATGCCCTTTTTCTTCCGTTCCCGACCCCGAGCATGTCAAATAGCCGGGTTGTGGTTTTTATTTTTTATATATGAATTTATCACTGGCATATTGCTCCACTCCTAGTAAACTTTATCCGAGCTAATTTTAAAATACTCTTGTTACAATGAGTACGGCCGCAACGGTTGTGTCACAAGACGCGTCTCGGCATAACATGCCAGAGGCCCGGTATGGGAACAAATGAGTCGCCAATAAAAGTCCGAACAGCTCTATAGCGTACTTCGGCGTCGCAAGTTTGGCCTTATATGCATCAGCTCCGAATCATTGTCTTTGGTCAATAGTTGGGTTGCCCGGCTCCTGTGCTTGCTACCCTACGTTCCGCTCTATCGGCTAGGGTAGTAAAGGGAGAACTATTGCGATTGTGCCCTGGCTTTGACCGGATGAGCACCTCGGTAGAGAAAGCCGAAAACTGACTGTCATGATGCGGCGAGAGCTGGTCAACCACTTGACGACTTATTCGAATCTTTAGCGATTCTCCGTGTTACACGAAGGATCTTTTTCAGATCAAAACATGTAAGGCACAATATTACGATATGCCGCATACATACCAGGGGCTATGTGGTAGCCCCACCATAAAACTCCTATGGCTAAGTGAAAGTGTTAACGCCCTATAGTCCGATTGCCTAGTTCGCTGCATTATCACCTCCTTTATGGACCAAGACGTTGGATAAAGAGTGATTCAATGGCTTTCTGAACACCCCCGTATTTCCTACGAGGGGGCTGAAGCCGACGACTGGAAAACTTTCAAATTACATTAAAACGGCCGCACAGGAGGAATACAAGCTTTTGAGCAAAAAATAGATTAACTATAAAGTTGTCTATTACAACCCTTGTACACATCACTCGAATATTATGTCTTTCGAGCATTGACCCTCTATCAAGCGGGCGGCCTATAGGACGTCTCCAAAATGATGCTCCGGTTCCGGACGGTCCTTGCCTTTGGGTGGACTCTTCGTCGCAACATCGATGGCCTTCATCTTCCCCCAGAATGCTTTGACTCGGGCGAAGGCCATCCGTGCACCTTCAATGCACGCCGACTGCTTCACAACGTCGATACGCGGCACCGCGTCAACAAGCCGCTGTACCAGGCCGAAGTAACTACTCAAAACAGGTTCAGTCGGCCACAAACGGACTACGACGTTCTTCATGGCAGCGCCGGATATCCTATGCAGCTCGGCCCACTGGGACATCTGTTCATTCAGCAACAGAGGGCGCTTCAACGCACCAAATTGCGACCAGAAAAGCTTCTCCGTTGCATACCCCTCTCGCGCCTGATAAAACTGCGCCGCATCGAAAGAACTCTTCGGCAAGTCTAAAAAATCGTCCGGAGAACTCCATACTTGGTTAAGCCGAGCATAGTTCGGATCACCGAACTTAGCCTATAGCAAAAAGGTCTTGCCAGCCACAATCTCCCAGCTTGCCGGATCTCCTCACGGGCTGCTCTGGATTCAGACCGTGCTCCCCTCGCCTCTCGTAAGGCCTTGTCAAGTTCAGCCGTTTTGGCTTCATTTTCCTTCTCAAGAAGTTTACAGCGGCCAGCCGCATTCTCTAACTCGCGTGCCATGGTGGACATTGCCTCCTTGTCCTGGCGCCGCGCGGCTTGTTCGGCCTTCAATTCAGCCGATGCCTTTTCGGCAGCCGCATTACTAAACCGGGCCTGCTCCTTGGCCCGGGCTAGCTCCACCCGAAGGGCTTCCATGGCTGCAGCACCATCTGCATTGATGCACATTTCACATCAAACTCTCTTCAGAGTCAGGCTTATATTACAAGCATATTGGTGTAAGGAATGCTCGAAATATATACCTTGCGAGTCGTCAAGTCGCCTGTTGATCAAAGCAATTTCATCCTCCACAATATCCAGCTTTCGCTGCAGTTCGGTTACCTCTGAATTTGGGGCAGTCGCAGGAGGGGAGACAGCCTGCATTCCAAATTAAACCAAGGTTAGTACCTGAAAATATCTTTTCGATCCTCCGATCACTTCCTTTGGAAGGCGATCCGAGTCTCAGGGGCTACTGCATACACAACAGGTGCATTCTGTCAATATTATTCAATTGGCAACATTACATCACAAACCTCAAAACCTCTCAGATGGCTCGTAAAGGCCTCGTTCAACCCGCTCTTCGCGGATACAACTTTTTCGACCACCGTAACCATTAAGGCATGGTGCTCCTCTGAAACGGACGCTCGTCGCAGCATGTCCGTCAGCGTCTCCGGCACTCCTGGGTCTTCGGACACCGCTGCCGGAGCACGACATTCCTTTGAAGGAATCCGCTTACCTGCCTCCAGCATTGACTCCAGCTGTAAACCAGACAGTTCGGTGCCGTCATTCTTGGTCCCCGAACCATGAGTGACAGAGGCACCACCTTCGGGTAGCTCCTTCCTCGTTTCCTGCGTTACTTGCCGGTTGGGAGGAGCCCTCCGGGACGACACCTCGAGATCATCCGCCCTGTTAGGCGAGGAGGCCGGAGAAGGCGTGTCACTCTCCATCATCTCCGGAAGAAGGTCTCCCGAGGAGGAGGACGATTGAGAAACACCAGGCGTTAACCTGCGAGGATGCACATATGTTGGAGGGTTATTTCAGTAATAAGAATGAGGTATGGTTAAAGTGCCCTGCTCCACTTACGGTCTGGCCGGAGGTTCGTCCTCATCATCAAGCTCAACGACGACATCGCTTGCCCAGCCCAAGCCGCCCGACGATGGCATTTTCCCTTTCTTGGAAGGCTTCCCCTCCTGACCTCCAGAGGCGGCCCTCTTCTTGCCATGAAGTGCCCCCTCCACGCCTTTGCCCCTGGGCAAAAGGGTTTCGGTTTCCCCGAACACAGCGCCTAAATCTCCCTTAGGATGGGCATCTCCTCTAGGCTCCCCGCTCTCGCCCCCCTCTGTAGACACCAGGTACGGTGTCGGGATCAACATCCGCGTCAGTAGGGCAGACGCAGGGTCTTCGGGAAGGGGCGCCGGACACCAAATTAACACCACTTTCTTTGTCCAGTCCTGTATAAGGGCAGGTTGTTTAGTGTCTTGTCAAGAGATGTTTGAATGAAAGGTGTGCGGGGATTGAATACTTACCGGAGTGTCCGGATGATTGCAGTCGAGGCCGACGTCTTCGGCGGTGTCCGGCCATTGCTCTCGCTCCCCGAAATATAACTTCGACATTCCTTCGTGCGTAGTACCGAAGAAGTGCTGAAGAGTCCGCCACCCTTCTGGATTGAACTCCCATATACGGAGAGGCCGCCGTTGACACGGCAGGATCCGGCGAACCAGCATTACCTGAACGACGTTCACAAGATCGATGCCCTTCTCGGTAAGGCTTCGGATGCGACCTTGCAGAGTCTGCACCTCATTAGCGGATCCCCACTCCAACCCCTTGCTGATCCATGAAGCAAGCTGAGTCGGAGGGCCGGGTCGAAACGCAGGCGTAGCCACCCACTTGGAGCCCCGCGGCTCGTTGACATAAAACCACCCCTGCTGCCATAGTTCGGAAGACTCTGCGAAGGATCCTTCAAACCAAACCGCGCTGGCAAGCTTGTTTATTACAACGCTGCCGCACTCTGCCTGCTCCCCCTCTATCACCCGCGGCCTCACACCAAAGGTCTTGAGCCACAAATCAAAGTGCGGAGGAGTCCGGAGGAAGGCCTCACACGTGACGATGAATGCCGATATGAGAAGAATAGAGTCCGGGGCCAGATCGTGAAAATCTAGCCCATAGTAGAACATGAGCCCCCGGACGAAGGGGTTAAGCGTGAACCCTAACCCATGGAGGAAGTGGGACACAAATACTACCCTCTCACCGGATTTGGGGGTGGGAATAATCTGCCCCTCGGCAGGAAGCCGATGAAGGATTTCTGGGGTCAGGTACCTCGCTACGTGGAGCTTCGCAGTATCCTCCTCCGTGACGGAAGAGGCCACCCACCGGCCTGAACGGCTGGACCCGGACATGATTGGGGCTGGTGGTGATTAGAACTCGAGGGCTAGAACTCGAGGTGGCTGGGGTTGAGGAAGAAGCAAGCACGGAAGAAGAAGACAAGTCTGGGTCCCTATATGAAGGCCCAGAATATCGAGCGTCCCCTCCTGGGTCTTGAAACTTACCTATCCCCAAAGAGTTGTACCCAGGGGACGGTTGGGTTACCCATACCTACATTATCGAAAATCCCGCGAATAAGGGGACACGATCTCTGCTTTGACAAAACGTGCCAATAAAACCGCTTCCCGAGACGTGGGGCGACTGGCTAGCTAATGGTTGGAAATAATAACCGGGCAGGCGTGATACAATGTCATAAACAGTTGTTAGCAGATTGAACTCGTGGAGTATTGTATTTTCTGCAAATTATATACACAGGTCCGGATACAATCGTCACATCCGAAGACTATCCTGGAGTTCGGAAGAAGGGAACCCGCCTTGCAATGCCGAAGACAATCTGCGCGCCGGACTCCTCGTCATTGAAGCCAGGTTCATGGGCTACTGAGGGAGTCCTGGACTAAGGGGTCCTCGGGCGTCCGACTTGTTATCCATGGGCTGGACTGATGGGCTGTGAAGATACGAAGGCCGAAGACAATACCCGTGTCCGGATTGGACTCTACTTGGCGTGGAAGGCAAGCTAGGCGACCTATTATGAAGACTTCCTCCTATGTAACCGACCTCATGTAACCCTAGATCTCTCCGGTGTCTATATACACCGGAGAGCATAGTCCGGATAGGACAGATTCATTACCATATTCACATAGGCTAGACTTCTAGGGTTTAGCCATTACGATCTCGTGGTAGATCAACTCTTGTAACACTCATATTCATCAAGATCAATCAAGCAGGAAGTAGGGTATTGCCTCCATAGAGAGTGCCCAAACCTGGGTAAACATCGTGTCCCCCGTCTCCTGTTACCATCGATCCTAGACGCACAGTTCAGGACCCCCTACCCGAGATCCGCCAGTTTTGACACCGACAACGAGTCCTCGTTATCTTAAGATAAACATTATAACCCAGCAACAGACCTTGCCGTCCTCCTGCTCTATAGCTCGACTACACTCACGCCCTTGGCAGAGGTAGGGGCAAAGTAGGATTAGGCCCTTCGCCCGTTCCCTTCCCACCGCGCTACGACCAAGTTTGGTCCAAAGTAAGGTTTTTGGACACGGGAAAGAGGGATCATGATGGTATAAGAGTGAGCGAAGTCTCGTACGTTCAAGTTTCATACGGAAGTAGGGAGTGGGGGATGAAAGACTGATCTGATTTTGCAGCTCCCGACAATCTTGGCTTGCCGTGGTCGGGTCTTTGGATCTGCGGCCCCTGGCAACCTTGGCTTGCCGGGGTCGGGGCGCCGGCCTGTTCTCTTTCCTCCAAACAGCTCAGCAGAAATGTCCATGCACCCTGTGAACCAAAAAGGACGGGAAGGAACAGAGAGACGCACACTCGACCTCTATGCTAGGGGTTAGTTGCCGCTAAGCACTATCAACCCTAACCGAGAGAGAGACTCAACCTAGCATGCATGCTAAAACTTAGGGCGCCAGCGCTTCATTTATTTATGCTTAGGGTCTGCGCCTGGCTTTGCACAAAGTGTTACATGCCTTGCCAGCAAGGCTTGTACAAAAGGTGGTCTACCGGGGAGCCCGGCAACCGCGCCTTACGGGTAGAACTTGCGAAGATGTTCGATGTTCCAGGAATTAGTCACTGGAATACCATCTTTGATCTCCAGGCAAACTGCACCGGGCCTGGTGACTCGTATTACCCGATAAGGGCCTTCCCACTTCAGCGTCAACTTGTTGGAATTCTTGGCCGACTGAACGCGCTGAAGAACAAGGTCGCCTTCCTCAAAGCTTCGGGCATGAACCTTGCGGCTATGGTAGCGGCGCAAGGCTTGCTGGTAGCATGCTGCTCGCACAGCCGCCCGAAGACGATCTTCCTCAAGGAGCGTTGCGTCATCTTGCCGCAATTGCTCTTTCTCAAGCTCATCATAAGCGAGCACTCGGGGTGACCCATATGTGAGTTCCGTGGGGAGAACTGCTTCCGCCCCGTAAATGAGGGAGAAGGGTGTCTGGCCGGTGGCTCGATTTGGTGTCGTTCTGATTGACCAAAGAACCGTCGACAATTCATCAATCCAGCGCCTTCCGCACTTATGTAGCCTGTCAAAAGTCCTTGTCCGGAGGCCTCGCAGTACTTCAGCATTTGCCCTCTCCGCCTGGCTATTGCTCCAAGGATGCTCAGCAGAAGCAAAACATACCTTGCTGCTGAGGTCTTAAATGTATTGCATGAAGGTGCGGCTTGTGAACTGCGTGCCGTTGTCGGTGATGACTCAGTTTGGTACACCAAAACGGCAGACTAGCCCCTTGAAGAACTTGACGGCTGATTGTGTTGTCACCTTTCTCACTGCTTCCACCTCTGGACACTTTGTGAACTTGTCGATTGCAACATACAAGTAATCAAAGCCCCCGACAGCATGGGGGAAGGGGCCCAGTATGTCGAGCCCCCAGACCGAGAATGGCCAGGAAAGAGGGATTGTTTGGAGAGCTTGAGCTGGTTGATGAAGCTCCTTTGAATGGAACTAACACGCTTCACACTTGGTTACTAGTGCCATTGCATCTTGGAGGGTAGTGGGCCAGAAGAAACCTTGCTGGAATGCCTTGCCGGCAAGGGCCCTCGACCCTATGTGCAAGCCACATATGCCTTTGTGTATCTCTGCCAACAGCTCTAGTCCTTCCTCCTAGGGAATGCACTTCAATTTCACACCGTTTGGTCTTTTTCTGTACAGAACATCGTCGACGAACTGATACTTGGCAGACCGACGGGCTACTTTCTCCGCTTCTTCCAGCTCCTCAGGGAGTTCCCCTGTTTGGAGAAAACGAACAGTATGTTGTGCCCATGCCGGAGCCTGAGGCTTGACAACAAGGACTAAAGGCATCTCTTCTGCCATGGGGGCGGCTGTCTCCACGGCTAGGGCTTGACGCCCTGCCGGAGTCTGTTGCCCCATGGGAGGCTCAGCGTCCCCGGCAACATTTCTGCCGGCGGCTCCTGGGAGCTCGGCAGGAAAGTACTTGCTGGGACCTGATTTCCTCTGCTTGTTCCGCTCTGTCGATGGTTCAATGGATGGTTGAGTTAGTCGAAGCACAAAGGTACCTGGTTCCACAGGCAGTTTGAGGGCAGCGCGTTTCGGCAAGTTGCCGGCGATGCCATTCTCCACTCGGGGAACATGCTCCGCTTGTATACCATCAAAACGCTCCTCCAGCTTCCTCACTTCATCTACGTAGGCCTCCATCAACAGGCTCTGGTAATCCTTGTTAACTTGCTTGACGACAAGCTGTGAATCACCCTTGACGATGAGCTTCTTGATTCCGAGGTCTGCCGCGATCCTGAGACCGGCAAGCAACCCCTCGTATTCGGCAGTGTTGTTTGTTGACATCTCCCTGGGAAAGTGCATCTGGACTACATACTTGAGGTGCTCTCCGGTGGGTGCAACGAGCAGCACACCAGCACCGGCGCCTTGCGGCGAGAAAGCCCGATCAAAGTACATAATCCAGTCGTGACTTGTTTCCTTGCCGGGGAGAGTGGTCTCCTGGATCTCTTCGTCAAGCGTTGAGGTCCATTCTGCAATGAACTCTGCCAAGACTCTACTCTGGATTGTCGAAGTGCTTTCAAACTTCAGACCAAAGCTTGACAGTTCCAAGGCCCACTCCACAATCCTCCCGGTTGCGTCTGGGTTATGCAATATCTGTTGCAATGGGAGGCGGGTGATGACGGTGAGCTCGTGTGCTTGGAAGTAATGACGCAGCTTCCTCGAGGCCATAAGGAGGCCAAAGGGCAATTTCTGCACACCGGAGTACCTTGATCTAGCCCCCTGCAAGAGGGAGCTGACAAAGTAGACCGGGTGCCGCATCATCTTCTTCTTCTGCACTACTTCATTTGGTTGCGTCGCTTCTGCTCTGGTGGCGTTAGATTCTATCGGGCGCTCTGCCTTGCCACTGGTCAGCCCTGCTGTTGCTATTACTTCCGCATTGACCTCCCTCTGTGCCACTAGCGCAGCACAGACCACTTGATTTGTTGCCGCTAGATATAGCAGCAATGGCTCTTGTGGTTTAGGCGCAACCAGTATTGGCGTAGAGGAGAGGTATTTCTTCAAATCATGCAGCGCTGCTTCGGCCTCTGGGGTCCATTCCACTGGGCCCACCTTTTTCAAGATTTTGAAAAAGGGAAGGGAGCGCTCAGCAAACTTGGAGATGAATCTGCTCATGGCGGCAACACAGCCAGCAAGCCGACGCACATCCTTGATCCGCCTGGGCGCCTCAATCTGCTCAATGGCCTTGATCTTGTCTGGATTCGCCTTGATCCCACGCTGTGACACAAAGAACCCGAGAAGTTTGCCGGACGGAACGTCGAAGACACACTTCTCAGGGTTCAGCTTGAGGTTGATCTTGCGCAAATTTGCAAACGTCTCTTCTAAGTCTTGTATGAGTGTTGCCTTGCCTTTGGTTTTGACCACTATGTAATCCATATAAGCTTCCATATTTCTATGTAGCTGAGGTTTAAAACCAATTTGGACTGCTCTTGCAAATGTTGAACCAGCGCTCTTCAACCTGAAAGGCATTCGCATAAAACAATACGTACCACATGGGGTGATGAACGCGGTCTTTTCTTCGTCTTCTCTTGCCATGAAGATCTGGTGGTATCCTGAGTAGACGTCAAGGAATGACAGAAGGTCACACCCGGCAATGGAGTCCACAATCTGGTTGATGCGCGGCAAAGGGAAAGGATCTTTTGGACAAGCCTTATTGATGTCCGTGTAATCAATACACAACCTCCATTTCCCATCTGCCTTGCGCACCACTACCGGATTGGCCAACCATGTTGGGTGGAGCACTCCTCTGACCAAACCTGCCGCTTCCAACTTCCTGATCTCCTCTGTGATAAACTCTTGTCGCTCCAAAGCTTGCTGCCTGACCTTCTTCTTGACGGGTTGTGCATGAGGGCAGACAGCAAGATGGTGCGCAATCACCTCCCTGGGAACATCGGGGATGTCGGATGCTTGCCATGAAAACACATCGACATTTGCCCGTAGGAAGGTGACGAGCGCGCTTTCCTATTTGCTGTCAAGGGTGGAGCTTATGGTGAAAGACCCTCCCGTGCCATCCTCCTTGACGGACACCTTCTTAGTCTCTGGCGGTGCAGCCCTGGATTTCTTGCTCTTGCCGGTGGAGCTCTCTGGCATGTCCTCGACAGGAGCACAACACTCCGAAGAGGTGTGTTTGCCGGAGCGGGTGCGAGAGGTCTTGCCAGTCTTCTTCCCTCCCGGGGCTTCGGCGGTAGGAGCAAGTGTCTTGGCGGCAGTCGCTGCAACTGCTTCCCGGTAGAGTTGGTCGGCGCAGATCAGCGCGTCTTTCTTGTCGGAGGGGACGGTGATGATGGTCATCGGCCCAGGCATCTTCAGCGTGTTGTAGGCGTAATGTGAGGCCGCCATAAACTTGGCTAGTGCTGGGCGGCCGAGGATCCTGTTGTAGGGCAAGGGGATCTCGGCAATGTCAAAAACAATCCTCTCTGTCCTATAGTTCAACTCGCCTCCAAATGTAACGGGCAGCGTGACTTTACCTTTCGGCTGACTTCTTCCTGGATTGACCCCTTGAAATGTGCCCGTCGCTTCGAGGTCTCCGTCAGGAATCTGCAGTCTTTTGATCACAGCAGGCGAGATCAAGTTCAGACCGGCCCCGCCGTCTACTAGCATTTTTGTCACCTTGAGGTTGCATATTGTTGGTGAAACCAACAACGGCAAACACCCAACCGCAGTTGTGCGATTAGGGTGATCCTCGGTGTCAAAAAATGATAGGCGTGCTGGACCACTTCAGTGGCTTTTGAGCATCAAACGATGGTTCCGCCGCCGTGATCTCACGCGCCCACTGCTTGAGCTGGCGGTGAGAGGTGTGCAGCGAGGCGCCACCGTCGACGCACATGGCTTCTGTAGCTTTCTGGAACTCATGCTCGCTAGATTCGTCGTCCTCGTCATGATCGTCGTCTTCCTGCTTCTTGTCACGGCCCCGAGCGGGCCTTTCTTGTTGATTATCCTTGCTGCGGCGACCAACTTGGCCGCCACGCTTCTTGCCGGATCCTTCAGCACCATCCTGGCCCTTCTTCTTGTCCCGCCTTTCATATTCGGTTTCTGCTTCTCAGCGAGTTGCTCGACTTGTCGGCAGTTCTGGAGGTCATGGCCCTTGGTGAGATGGATCTTGTAGTACTACTTGTCGGAGCCTCCTGGCTTGTCGGCGGCCGCCAAGGCCCGGCAGGCGGCGGACCCAGCAACCTCCTTGCCGGGGTCGTCAGCCTTGGTCTTCTTGGCAGCGCCGGCATCGTCGGATCCCTCAACGGAAAGCACGGACTTGCCCTTGCGCTTCCTGTTGCGGCGTCGGCCCTTCTTCGTCGGGGCGGCGACATCTTTGTCTGTGGAGTCGGTTTCCGCACCGGCGTCTTCGCCGGGGTACTTCCTCCCCTCTTCAGCTCGAGCACATCTATCGGCCAGAACGTAAAGTTCGGCCACATCCTTGACCTTGTTCAAGTCCAGCTCTTCACGCATCTTACGGTTACGCACATTCTAATGGAATGCGCTGATGACAATGGCGGGATGAACATCCGGGATGTTGTATTGCACTCGGCTAAATCTCTGTACGTACTTGCGCAGATTTTCGCCTTCTTTCTGGGGGATGACATGCAAATCGCTTGCCTGGCCATGAGCTTGGTGGCCTCCCGTAAAGGCGCCAACAAACTCATGGCACAGATCCGACCAAGAAGAAATGTAATCCGCAGGCAAGTGCATCAACCACGACATGACATTGGGTTTAAGTGCCAACGAGAAGTAATTGGCAAGCACCTTGTCGTCGCGAGCTCCAGCCGCCTGCATCACGATGGTGTAGATGCTGAGGAACTCCGACGGGTAGTTCTTGCCATTGTACTTCTCGCCGACATCAGGCTTGAATGTGTGGTGAGTGGGCCACTGGAACCGCCGCATCTCATGGGTAAAAGCTGGGCAACCCACCACGTAAGGTAGGCCACAAGAGCCTCCCGGTGCTGGGTGGTCCATAGCGGGCCCTGCCCGCCTATCTGACTGGTGGCGCACTTCGCGCCATCGCTCGATGGTGGTTCGAGCATCTTCATGGTCTCGCTCCCGAAGAACTTGGCATTGATCGCGGAGGGTCCGTGGGTCGGTCGACTCTATGGAAATGTTATCAAGAGTGTCGTCCCGACGGACCGGCACCCGCGGTAACTGGCGTGGAGGAGGAGAATGCACCGTGGCCGCAACGCCCTCGGTCCTTCCACCACTGGCGTGCGGTGGCTCGACAGAGCGTCGGCCTGAGGGTCCCGTTGGTCGCAGCTTGTCTTTGTTGGCGATGCCGACGAGGCTTCGGATGGTGGCTCTCCACTCGTCGAGCTTTTCCGCAGCAGGAGGGAAGTCGAGGAGCAACTGCGCGCGCTAAAGCTTCTGCTGGCGTGGGTGGCGGCGAAAGCTGCGTGGACCGTGACGCGGTCCGACTTCTAACTATGTTATAAGGAGCTCTATCACGGCCTTGCAGCTGCGCGCCATTTTCGCCAGTGCCTCGGCATGCATGCTGGTCTGGCGCGTCCCGTGACTGGTGGATAGGACTCTACCCGCGGTGGCGATCGGGGTCACTGGCGTGGTGG
Source organism: Aegilops tauschii subsp. strangulata (assembly GCF_002575655.3). NCBI lineage: Eukaryota > Viridiplantae > Streptophyta > Magnoliopsida > Poales > Poaceae > Aegilops > Aegilops tauschii. Next base: position 544,917,830 of record NC_053041.3, read on the forward strand.
CGCTGCTCGTCGTGCATCACCTGGGAGAGCGTGTTGCGGGCGCTGGCGTAGGCATCCTGGAAGTCGCCGCGCCACCTGTAGGTGGCACGACGCCACTCTAGGAGGGCCCCGCGCCGCCTGCGGGGGCCATGGCTCCATTTTTGGATTTAATGGCGTGCGGCCCGTCGTCTCGTGCGCGAACGACGCCGCTCGTCGGGCTCTGGCTGCCAGAGCGTCGTCAGTGCTCGCGAGCCGTGCCTCGGCTCCCACCCACGACCGCTCCGTCGCCCGCCCGCACTGGTACAGGTGGTTCGGCTCCCGATGAACCGATCGCTGTTATCTTCTTCTTAGGAGCCTTGGCGATGGAGAACTGCTACACTAACTGCTAGGCCAGATTTTCACAACTACGCCCCTACCTGGCGCGCCAGAGATGTCGGTGGAAACGACACCTATGGGATCACGGGGATCCCTTCTGCGGTTGGCGGGTGCGGGGTTGTGCAAAGAGCGGGTCTAGGAGCCAGCACAAGGAGATTTTACCCAGGTTCGGGCCGCGTAGATGCGTAATACCCTAAGTCCTGCTTTGGTGTATATTCGAGTGTTCTTGAGTTCTTGAACTAGCTATGGTGCGTGCCTCGTCCAAAAGATCTGAATCCTTCCTCAGTACGCCTCGGGCCTCCTTTTATAGTCAAAAGGGGCTGCCACAGTGGCACACAGGAGGTGGAAAGGTATACAGTGTACAAGCTTATCGCCTGTCATTACGGGACAAAACACATTAAATGCGCTCCTTAGGTGTCCCCTTGCTTTATCGGGGACGGTAACGAGGCATGTCCCGTCCGTCGCCGCTCCGTCTTGCTTCGACACGCGTCTAGGCCAACGAGGCGTGCAGCGCCACACAGGCTGGCAGGCTGCTGACATGGCGTGGTGGTAGGGTCTTCACAAAGATCTGCATGCCACCACGTAGGTGCTTGACTAGTTGGATTAGTACCCACGTACCGCCACGTGGGTACTTGCTTTAGTTGGTGGGTCGGCCGCTGAGCTGGGGCGGCAAGGCCTTGCTGCGGTCTCGCGTATATTCCCGACAAGGGTCTTGCCGGGGCCTTGCGGGTGCCTTCAGCAAGGTGCCTCGCCGGGGCCTCGTGGGCGTCCTCGGCAAGGAGCCTTGCGGTTGTCTTGTCTTCTGGTCCACATCTAGGATTTGTAGGTTCTCTATCTTCACAAAGATCTGCATGGCTTGCACTCCCCGAGCCTTGGTTCCAATGCTGTCGATGGTGTCGGAACTCTCAGGCTCAAGGGTGGCTGCAATGTCGGCGTTGGGCGAGCTGCCCCGGCAAGGCTCTTGCCGGGGCTGTGTAGGCCGCCCGAGCAAGGGTCTTGCCAGGGGAAAGCCCATCTAATGGCTCTGTCTTCTGCGCCCTTGGTTGGAGCGCTGCTCTAGTAGCCTTGCACTTCTGCTTCCCTCCTCTGCCCTGCTAAGTGTGGTCGCAGGCGTGGCTCTGACTGCCCGTGCAGAAGTAAAGGGGTACGAAGGAGAGCCCCTACTTTCGTACACTGACACACACTTTGTTAGAACCTTTAGGATTGACAAAACCTTCTTGCTGCATCATATACAACTCTTATTTAAGAAATCCATTAACACTAGTAGAAAAAGGGCCATTTGTCCCGGTTCGTAAGGCCCATTTGTCCCAGTTGTTGAACCGGGACTAAAGGGTCGTTACTAAAGCCCTAGGCCTTTAGTCCCGGTTCTTACACGAACCAGGACAGATGGGCCTCCACGTGGCCGGTGCGGCGAGCCCAGGCAGGAGGCCCTTTGGTCCCGGTTGGTGGCACCAACCGGGACCAATGGGCGTCCACGTGTCAGCAGCTGGCAAGAGCTGAGGTTTTTGTTTTTTTGAAAGGGGGTGGTTTTGGGGGGTTAATTTAGGTGTTTCATATATTGTGTTAGCTAGCTAATTAATAGAGAGAAGTGTCCTCTCTTATCGCCGTGCTTGGTTGACGCTACGTACTATACGTATAGAGCAGACTCGACATGCTAGCTAGTAAGCAAATGAAGGAAACAGAAGATCGCCATGAACATATGCATACAGAGAGAAGTGATATCGACCTCTCCTTCTCCGAGAGATTGGTCGAACAACAAGTTTTCGTATATCTATCCGACGCTACTGGCTACATATATACAATATAAGATCTCTTACAATATAATCCCCTAATTATATATGAACTCAGGTTCCACATGGTATTCTCCGTCTTTATCGATCACGTGGTCAAGAAAGAATTCCGCGAATTCCTCTTGAATTGCTCGCATGCGATCTGGTGCTAGGAGTTCATCCCGCATTCGAAACATCTAATTTGAAGAAGGGGGTCAACACATATATATGAATGAATGAAACTCAACACAAATGATGGTAATAAAATAAAATTGTGAATATTATTATTTACGCACTTCATATTGTTTGTCAGAATAGCCCCGCTCACAGGTCGTGTGGCGGATGGACTCGCAAACATAGTATCCACAGGCCACAACCACTTTACAAGAAATAGAGGTCAATCAAACTGATAAGCAAATATGCTAAATGGTATTGATGAAACTAGCGCGCGCTTGAATCACTAGCAGATGCGCGGAACATGCTAGTAATACTTACTTTCGGGTGTTTAAATTGCAGCTTCTTCGGCAGTCCTGGAGCTTTTGAGGTGAATTTTGTCCAAACCCTGCCAGACAAAGAAAACAGTTACTTGATATCAGGAAATGAACAAAGTTGCCGATATGGTGCAATAATGATCGATTTAACTTACTTCTCGAGCATTTCAGTCATGTCCGCATACTCCTGGGGATCTTTTCGTCTCGAGTCTAAGACGGTTACTAGTCCCTGCTCAAGCTTAATCTCTAGGAGAATATAGTGGAACCTGCGGGCAAATGCATAACTCATCAATTACATTACTATAACCTGGACTAATAAGGGAAAAGATGTCTACTACACAACCTTCTTCTTGTAGACGTTGTTGGGCTCCAAGTGCAGAGGTTTGTAGGACAGTAGCAAATTTCCCTCAAGTGGATGACCTAAGGTTTATCAATCCGTGGGAGGCGTAGGATGAAGATGGTCTCTCTCAAACAACCCTGCAACCAAATAACAAAGAGTCTCTTCTGTCCCCAACACACCCAATACAATGGTAAATTGTATAGGTGCACTAGTTCGGCGAAGAGATGGTGATACAACTGCAATATGGATGGTAGATATAGGTTTTTGTAATCTAAAAATATAAAAACAGCAAGGAAACTAGCGATAAAAGTGAGCACAAACGGTATTGCAATGCGTTGAAACAAGGCCTAGGGTTCATACTTTCACTAGTGCAAGTTCTCTCAACAATAATAACATAAATGGATCACATAACTATCCCTCAACATGCAACAAGGAGTCACTCCAAAGTCACTAATAGCGGAGAACAAACGAAGAGATTATGGTAGGGTACGAAACCACCTCAAGTTATCCTTTCTGATCGATCTATTCAAGAGTCCGTAGTAAAATAACACGAAGCTATTCTTTCCGTTCAATCTATCATAGAGTTCGTACTAGAATAACACCTTAAGACACAAATCAACCAAAACCCTAATGTCACCTAGATACTCCAATGTCACCTCAAGTTTCTGTGGGTACGATTATATGATATGCATTACACAATCTCAGATTCATCTATTGAACCAACACAAAGAACTTCAAAGAGTGCCCCGAAGTTTCTACCGGAGAGTCAAGACGAACGTGTGCCAACCCCTATGCATAAGTTCACAAGGTCACTGAACCCGCAAGTTGATCACCAAAACATACATCAAGTGAATCACGTGATATCCCATTGTCACCACAGATAAGCACATGCAAGACATACATCAAGTGTTCTCAAATCCTTAAAGATTCAGTCCGATAAGATAACTTCAAAGGGAAAACTCAATCCATTACAAGAGAGTAGAGGGGGAGAAACATCATAAGATCCAACTAAAATAGCAAAGCTCGCGATACATCAAGATCGTACCACCTCAAGAACACGAGAGAGAGAGAGATCAAACACATAGCTACTGGTACATACCCTTAGCCCCGAGGGTAAACTACTCCCTCCTCCTCATGGAGAGCGCCGGGATGATGAAGATGGCCACCGGTGAGCGATCCCCCCTCCGGCAGGGTGCCGGAACAGGGTCCCGATTGGTTTTTTCTGGCTACAGAGGCTTGCGGCGGCGGAACTCCGGATCTATTATGCTCCTCGATGTTTTTAGGGTATATGGATATATATAGGCGAAAGAAGTCAGTCAGGGGAGCCACGAGGGGCCCACGAGGGTGGGGGGCGCGCCTAGGGGGTAGGGCGCGCCTCCCTGCCTCGTGGCTTCCTCGAAGCTTCCCTGACGTCTACTCCAAGTCTCCTGGATTGCTTCCGTTCCAAAAATAACTCCCCCGAAGGTTTCATTCTGTTTGGACTCCGTTTGATATTCCTTTTCTTCGAAACACTGAAAATAGGCAAGAAAACAGCAATTTGGGTTGGGCCTCCGGTTAATAGGTTAGTCCCAAAAATAATATAAAAGTGTCTAGTAAAGCCCATAAACATCCAAAACAGATAATATAATAGCATGAATACTTCATAAATTATAGATACGTTGGAGACGTATCAACATCCCCAAGCTTAATTCCTGCTCGTCCTCGAGTAGGTAAATGATAAAAGAAATAATTTATGAAGTGTGAATGCTAGCAGGTGCACTAGTTTGATAAATGATAATTTCAATCACCTTTTCTAGCATCATTATATGTCATAACAGTAGCTCATCTCATAAAACTTTTCATGATCAAGTAACAAACTGTTCACATGTTAAAGTATAGATCATAAACTTTCTTGAAAACTAACAAACCGTGTTATTAGTCATCGAACAATTACGATTGATCATATTTTTAGGAAGAGTCTATGTCAGAGCTTTGATTCAGCAAACTTCACATACTCTACTATCATTTAGTCTTCCATGATTGCTACCACTAAAAGCATATTTTTAGAACAAATAGTATTCATCGAACACAGAGAAAGGTAGGGGCTTAATGTTTCGCCTCCCAACCTTTTACCTCAAGGGTAATGTCAACAATAATAATGCATGATCAAATATATTTGAATGGCCATATATGCTTAGATCTTTCTCCACCACATGATGCTTGCCAACTAAAAAGTAGGTTGGAATGAGAAGGAATACTACTGACTCTTGCATAAAAGTAAAAGATAGGCCCTTCGCAGAGAGAAGCAGGGATTTGCAGAGGTGCCAGAGCTCGAAGCTAAAACAGAGATGAAAATAATTTTGAGAGGTATGCTTTCATTGTCAACATAACAACCAAGAGTTCCCAATATCTTCCATACTAGATACATTATAGGCGGTTCCCACACAGAAAGGTAAAGTTTTTACTCCCCCTCCACCAACATTCACACTCCACGGCTTGTCCGAAACAATGGGTGCCGTCCAACTATCAACATTCCTGGGGGAGTTTTGTTTAAATTATTTGTGATTTTGTTTTTGATCTTTTGATCATAGGACTGGGCATTCCAGTTACCAGACCTTTTCTCGTGAATGGTGAGCGGAGTCCACTCATCGTGAGAATAACCCACCTAGCATGGAAGATACTGACAGCACCTAGTCGCTACATGAGCGATTCGGGCATACAAAACAGATTATTATTTGAAGGTTTAGAGTTTGGCACATGCAAATTTACTTGGAACGTCAGGTAAATACCGCATATAGGTAGATATGGTGGACACTCATGGAAGGAAGTTGGTTCAAGGATTTTGGATGCACAAGCAGTTATCCCGCTTAGTACAGATATTTTGGCTAGCAAAGGAATCTAAATAGCAAGCACCACATGTCAGAGGATCCATAACAATATAACTTGTATACAAATATACCCAAGCATAATTCATTATGTTGTCTTCCTTGTCCAACTTCAACTAATTTGCTCAGGTTTGAAAATAATTAATGGGGCTCACAATCATAGAAGATGTCCAAGATAGTATATTTATATGTGAAATCTCTGTTCCTTCAATATTCTTTCATGAATTGTTCAAGTGACCAATACAATGTTTGCTAACCTTCAAAAAATTTACCACCTCTACTTCTTATATGTGAAGGCATTACTCCCCATAGGAAAGACATATGAAACATATATAATTTCAGATTTATGACATTCAAATCATTCAACCATTTACTCATAGGATATAAGTGAAGCACATGAGTAAATGACAAACTACTCCAAAAATATATAAGTGAAGATCAATGAGTAGTTAAATAATTATGTAGCTATGTGAAGACTCTCTCTCATTTAAGAATTTCAGATCTTGGTATTTTATTCAAACAGCAAGCAAAGCTAAAGAAAATAAAATGACGCTCCAAGCAAAACACATATCATGTGGTGAATAAAAATATAGCTCCAAGTACCGATGAACGAAGACAAAAGAGGGGATGCCATCCGGGGCATCCCCAAGCTTAGGCTCTTGGTTGTCCTTGAATATTACCTTGGGGTGCCTTGGGCATCCCCAAGCTTAGGCTCTTTCCACTCCTTATTCCATAGTACATCGAATCTTTACCCAAAACTTGAAAACTTCACAACACAAAACTTAACAGAAGATCTCGTGAGCTCCGTTAGCGAAAGAAAACAAAACACCACTTCAAGGTACTGTAATGAACTCATTATTTATTGGTATTGGTGTTAAATCTACTGTATTCCAACTTCTCTACGGTTTATAAACTATTTTACTAGCCATAGATTCATCAAAATAAGCAAACAACACAAGAAAAACAGAATCTGTCAAAAATAGAACAGTCTGTAGTAATCTGTAACTAACGCAAACTTCTGGAACTCAAAAAATGCTACCAAAATAGGAAGACCTAGATAATTTGATTATTGATCTGCTGCAATTGGAATCAGTATTTTCTCACTTTATGGTGATTTTTAATAATTGTTTCCGTGAGCAGAAAGTTTCTGTCTTTTTCAGCAAGATCGAATAACTATCATCCAAGAAGATCCTATAGGTCTTACTTGGCACAAACACTAATTAAAACATAAAACCACATCTAACCAGAGGCTATATCAAATATTTATTACTAAACAGAACCAGAAAGAAAGAACAAAAATAAAAATTGGGTTGCCTCCCAACAAGCGCTAACGTTTCCCCTAGCTAGGCATGATGATTTCAATGATGCTCGCATAAAAGATAAGAATTGAAACATAAAGAGAGCATCATGAAGAATATAAATAGAACATTTAAGTCTAACCCACTTCCTATGCATAGGTATTTTGTGAGCAAACAACTTATGGGAACATGAAACAACTAGCATAGGAAGGTAAAACAAGCAAATCTTCAAGATTTTCAACACATAGGGAGGAAACTTGATATTATTGCAATATGTAGAAGCATACATTCCTCCCTCATAGTAATTTTCAGTAGAATCATGAATGAATTCAACAATATAACCAGCACCTAAAGCATTCTTTTCATGATCTACTTGCATAGAAATTTTACTACTCTCCACATAAGCAAATTTCTTCTCATGAATAGTAGTGGGAGCAAACTCAACAAAATAACTATCATGTGAGGCATAATCCAATTGAAAATTAAAATCATGATGACAAGTTTCATGGTTATCTTTATTATTTATAGCATATGTGTCATCACAATAATCATCATAAATAGGAGGCATGCTTTCATCATAATAAATTTGCTCCTCAAAACTTGGGGGACAAAAAATATCATCTTCATCAAACATAGCTTCCCCAAGCTTGTGGCTTTGCATATGATTAGCATCATGGATATTCATGGAATTCATACTAACAACATTGCAATCATGCTCATCATTCAAAGATTTAGTGCCCATAATTTTAATGCATTCTTCTTCTAACACTTTGGCACAATTTTCCTTTCCATCATACTCATGAAAGATATTAAAAAGATGAAGCGTATGAGGCAAACTCAATTCCATTTTTTGTAGTTTTCTTTCATAGACGAAACTAGTGATAAAACAAGAAACAAAAAGATTCAATTGTAAGATCTAAAGATATCCTTCAAGCACTCACCTCCCCGGCAACGGCACCAGAAAAGAGCTTGATGTCTACTACACAACCTTCTTCTTGTAGACGTTGTTGGGTCTCCAAGTGCAGAGGTTTGTAGGACAGTAGCAAATTTCCCTCAAGTGGATGACCTATGGTTTATCAATCCATGGGAGGCGTAGGATGAAGATGGTCTCTCTCAAACAACCCTGCAACCAAATAACAAAGAGTCTCTTGTGTCCCCAACACACCCAATACAATGGTAAACTGTATAGGTGCACTAGTTCGGCGAAGAGAAGGTGATACACGTGCAATATGGATGGTAGATATAGGTTTTTGTAATCTGAAAATATAAAAACAGCAAGGTAACTAGCGATAAAAGTGAGCACAAACGGTATTGCAATGCGTTGAAACAAGGCCTAGGGTTCCTACTTTCACTAGTGCAAGTTCTCTCAACAATAATAACATAACTGGATCATATAACTATCCCTCAACATGCAACAAAGAGTCACTCCAAAGTAACTAATAGCGGAGAACAAACGAAGAGATTATGGTAGGGTACGAAACCACCTCAAAGTTATCCTTTCTGATCTATGTATTCAAGAGTCCGTAGTAAAATAACACGAAGCTATTCTTTCCGTTCAATCTATCATAGAGTTCGTACTAGAATAACACCTTAAGACACAAATCAACCAAAACCCTAATGTCACCTAGATACTCCAATGTCACCTCAAGTATCCGTGGGTATGATTATATGATATGCATCATACAATCTCAGATTCATCTATTGAACCAACACAAAGAACTTCAAAGAGTGCCCCAAAGTTTCTACCGGAGAGTCAAGACGAAAACGTGTGCCAACCCCTATGCATAAGTTCACAAGGTCACTGAACCCGCAAGTTGATCACCAAAACATACATCAAGTGAATCACGTGATATCCCATTGTCACCACAGATAAGCACATGCAAGACATACATCAAGTGTTCTCAAATCCTTAAAGACTCAATCCGATAAGATAACTTCAAAGGGAAAACTCAATCCATTACAAGAGAGTAGAGGGGGAGAAACATCATAAGATCCAACTCAAATAGCAAAGCTCACGATAGATCAAGATCGTACCACCTCAAGAACACGAGAGAGAGTGATCAAACACATAGCTACTGGTACATACCCTCAGCCCCGAGGGTAAACTACTCCCTCCTCCTCATGGAGAGCGCCGGGACGATGAAGATGGCCACCGGTGAGGGATCCCCCCTCCAGCAGGGTGCCAGAACAGGGTCCCTATTGATTTTTTGTGGCTATAGAGGCTTGCGGCGGCGGAACTCCCGATCTATTCTGCTCCTTGATGTTTTTAGGGTATACAGATATATATAGGCAAAAGAAGTCGGTCAGGGGAGCCACGAGGGGCCCACGAGGGTGGGGGCACGCCTAGGGGTAGGGCGCGCCTCCCTGCCTCGTGGCTTCTTCGAAGCTTCCCTGACGTCTACTCCAAGTCTCCTGGATTGCTTCCGTTCCAAAAATAACTCTCCCGAAGGTTTCATTCCGTTTGGACTCCGTTTGATATTCCTTTTCTTCGAAACACTGAAATAGGCAAGAAAAAACCATTTGGGCTAGGCCTCCGGTTAATAGGTTAGTCCTAAAATAATATAAAAGTGTCTAGTAATGCCCACAAACATCCAAAACAGATAATATAATAGCATGAATACTTCATAAATTATAGATACGTTGGAGACGTATCAGGAAACCGAATATGCACAAGACAGTAGCACTCGAAGCTGTATAGAAAGAGTATTATATCTTTGTTTTCATTTATTACCAACGATCATAGCAAGTTGGCCTCGGTCTCTCTGGCCTTAAATTCAACCGTATATGCATCTATTAGATTTGTGTTAGTGAACCCAATATCACCGATTTGTCTTTTCTTCAATTCGGCGATCTTCAATCTGCATAATATAGTGAGGATAATTATAAATACATGCAATGAAAGAGCTGACCTATATATAGAGACTTAATGACAGAAGTAGTACTTACAGACAGTAGCAAGTGACCGTTAATTTATCGAGGGCATGTTGATTGAAAAACTGGAAGAGCACCTCAAATGGAACATTCAACGGATCAATTCCAACGAGGTCATGCTCCTCTTTAACTCTTAGCGTCAAAATATTCCTCCCCCCAGACTCTCTGCAGGTTTTCATGTACCAATCATGGAATCTTTGCATCATCGTTATTAGAGATCTTTCAACTTTGACGAGAGGCTTCCCGTACTCGTATCTGTGTTCGTCCACCTCCAAGAAATCATAATGTACATCGTCGGGCAGGTAGTCTCCAAGATTGGTATAACCGGGCACCATCCTTGGATCATTAGCAACAATATCGCTAGACACCTTGAGCGGGCGGCACAATTGGTTCGATTGTTCTCCGAGCTGGGCAATTTTTTTCCCAGCTCGTCGTTCTTTTAACCTTTGATCACTGATAGTACTTCCCGACCGCTCCGCTTCGATAATGACCTTTCAATAATGCGCTCATAGTTGCCTTTCGGCGGAGACTTTGGTGGTTTCTTCAGGGCAGCCAGAGTGCGCTTCGCTTTCACCGGATCTATCTTCTCCTCCGGAGGTGGATGTTTCTTTGCTTTCACCCCTTCAAAGAAGTTCGTCACTTCAGCTTGCACGATCTTCGCGTTTTCCTCCAGGGTCCTCTCGTATGGTAACTTCTCTGGAGTCTTCAGAGAAGGACCGAATCTGTATTGCCTCCCGCCTCTGGCTGTACTGCTAGACGCCGGAGCAGACGGAGCGACTGCGGCTGTCTTCTTTCCTTTCTTACGAGGTGGAGGAGAAGGACTACGACGCGCCGGAGCAGCCAGAGCGGCGGTGGGTCTCTTCCGCCCTTGCTAACAAGGCGGAGAAGGAGGAGGCTGGCTGCTCGGGTGCTTCAGCGCAAGCGGAGAAGGAGGCGGAGTGCCGCCACGCGCCGGAGAAGGAGGCTGAGTGCCCTCATTACTCACCGGAGGAGGAGGCTGATGAGGAGGCGGAGTGCCCTGACTCGCCGGAGGAGGAGGCGGAGGCGTCCAGTTCGGAAGGTTGATGAGCTCCTTCCTCCATAGGCATGGAGTCTTCAGAGAAGAACCCAGCCGAGTCTCCCTTCACCCGTAGGGTGGTCAAGCTCGAGGTCCTCAAATTCGTCTGTTATTTCATCCACCATCACCGTAGCATATCGTTCTGGAATCAGCCAACAGTGATAGGTTGCGCCAGGTTCAGGAGGTGCAATAGAGCCAACAGCCGCCTTGACTTTCAATTTCATCCATTGCGTCATAAGGTGGCAATGTTGAGACTTCGTGATAGCATCCACGGGGTAGCTAGCAGGAGCCGTGAAGACAGGCTCGTGCTGAAGCAGCTCGGTGGAAGCCACGCTTCTTCTTCGCTGAGATGGCGGGGTAGCTTCGGGGGAAGCTTCGGCAGGTTGTTTCCTGCGATTTTCTTCTCGTTCCTCTATCGCTTGTACCCTTGCATGCAGCGCCTGCAGTTGGGTATGCTCCACTTTCTTCCTCCTCTCCTGGCATTTGTAACCGTCTGCGTCCGAAAACCCAGCCTTCCACGGAACGGAGCCTGGCGTGCCTCGTGTCCGTCCAGGGTGCTCAGGATTCCTGAGGGCCATTGTGAGCTCGTCGTTCTCTCTGTCTGGAACGAACGTCCCTTGCTATGCTGCCTCGATATACTCCTGAAGCCTCGTGACGGGTATTCGCAGTTGCTCGTTTGTCCAAACGCACTTCCCTGATACAGGGTCCAAGGTTCCACCAACCCCGAAGAACCAAGTCCGGCAACGGTTTGGCCAGTTCAATGTCTCTGGTTTGACCCCTTTACCAACTAGGTCATTCTCAGCCTTGGCCCACAATGGTCGGGCTTTGAGGTAGCCACCTGACCCCGTGCGATGGTGATGCTTCTTCTTCGCAGCATTTTTCTTGTTTGTCGCTGACATCTTCTTACTCTTGTCCGATGTCTTGTGGGCCACAAATGCGGGCCAGTGATCTTTGATCTTCTCATACCGGCCGGTGAATTCTGGTGTCTTTTCTTTGTTGACAAACGATGTTTTCAGCTCATTCTTCCACCTCTTGAACAGTTCTGCCATCTTCTTAAGAGCATGAGACTTGATCAATTGCTCTTTATCTGGCTTCTTCGGATCCTCCTCTAGCGGTAGGGTGAAATTTGCCTTCAGCACGGTCCAAAGATCATCTTTCTGCATATCGTCGAGATAAGACACCTCAGAGTCTCCCTTCTTAGGCTTTAACCATTGGTGGATACTGATCGGGATCTTGTCGCCAACAAGAACCCCGCACTGAGAAGCAAATGCTTCCTTTGTACGGATGGGTTCAATCGGCATGCCATCGCGTGCGATTGCTGTGATCTCAAACCTTTCATCCGAGCACAACTTTTTCTTCAGGCCTCGTCTCTTTACCAAAGTTGTGCTCACTCCGGAGGGCTAGAAAAAAGAAGAAACACGAGAGTTAATTAATATGTGTACGTACCAAAACAATGAATGCATCAATTAGCTAGTCAGCACAGGCTTAACTAATATATATACCTGGCCGGACTCGGTTCGGTCACCGGAGTCGTCATCACGGTCTCCTTCTTGCACCGGTGTTGGGTCACCGGAGCCGTCATCACGGTCTCCTTCTTGCACCGGCATTTGGTCACTGGAGCCATCATAATCCTAGGCTGCTTCTGCACCTTGTCCTTCCAGACCATCGGTGTCGTTGAGAAACGACAAGACGACATCACTTCCTTGTGCGATTATGTCCCCCAACACCGCTTTTGTTGCTTCGTCTCGGGGGTGCTCCATAGTTTCTGCAAATATTGACAACATGGCAATTATTATTCAAACATGCCAGATGGATATATTAGTGGCAAACGTAGAACTAGCTAGCTAATCACAATAAGGAATCATATTAGTGGTCTCGACGCTGCTTTTCTAGGGTTTGGGGTGGCCTCGGCAATGCTTCAATGGTTTGGGGTGGCCTCGACAATGCTTCAAGGGTTTGGGGTGGCCTCCTCGACGACGACGCTCTTTTAACTTGGTAAATGTGGGTGGCCTCAAGAGAGTTTGTCGGGTAGGGGCGCGGCGGGAGGGGGTAGGAGACCGACATCATTTCTTTCTAGGGTTTGGGTGTCCTCAAGAGTTTTGGTCAAGCGAGAGGGCCGGGGGGTGCTTGTCGGTGTCAAAACCGGTAGATCTCGGGTAGGGGGTCCCAAGCTATGTGTCATGGATCGATGGGTAACAGGAGACAGGGGACACGATGTTTACCCAGGTTCGGGCCCTCTCTATCGAGGTAATACCCTACTTCCTTCTTGATTGATCTTGATGAATATAGGGTTACAAGAGTTGATCTACCTCGAGATCATATGTTTTGGTATAAGACCTAAAAGTATGATGAGTAATGTCATAATGATCTATTGACTAGCCTGGCCTCGGCTTATATAACATACCAGAGGCCTAGGATAACAAGAGTCCTAGTCAAATACGTCGGTGGAGAGGAGTCCTTGTCTTGATCACCAAGTCTTGTGGAATCTTCCTCGTATATGTCTTCGGCTGTCCGAACTAGCCCATGAGTAAACGGCCATGGGGGTCCTCGGCCCAATCCAACTGATCGGGAGACGATGTGGTGAGTACCCCTTAGTCCAGGACACCGTCAGTAGCCCCCTGAACCGGTCTTCAAGTTGGGGATGCTCCTCGGTTCTTCCAAACTGTTCTTCGTCTTCGGTCTTCGGTGTTGAAAACTGGTTCAACAAATCTTCTCATCTTTAATCTTGAGGATCGCCGAAGTGAATCTGAAAAGTTTACATGTCGGGTATCCGAGGAGCCCTTTAAGTCTTCAGCCTTTATAAATGCCTTATTATTTTTATGCCATGCATTGGGTTTGAAGTGTTGCCCGTGCGGCGGTGTCCTCTTGCATCCGAGCTCCAACGCCGGACTGCATTCGAGGTATCTTTTGCAACCGAGCACCAACGCCGGACCGCTTCCGAGCTCCAACGCTGGAATGTATCCGAGCTTCAACGCCAGACTATGTCCAAGCTCCAATGCCGGACTGTATCCGAGCTCCAATGCTGGACTATATCCGAGGTGTCATAAATCACCTTGGTTCAAAAAAGTTGAAGGAGTTTAGCCGAGCTTAATGCCGGAAATGCCCTCTATGGAGCCAACCACTAGCGCCCGAGCTTTATGCCAGACTGCTTCCAAGGTGGTGCACCACCCCGACTGTGGGCCGATTTTTTGTCAATACTTTTGATTGGTGCAATTTATTCTCTGCCGAGATATATAGCCAGTAGCCCTCAAGGTGTGTATCGGTCTAAAACCCGAGATGCACCTGAAGGATGACATAAGACCGCTGATCCCAGTAGCCCCTGAGACTCAGGTTGATTCACAAAATCGGCCTGAGGATCAACTCCTAGCTCGGCAGAATACTTCTGGACACCAAAAGCGGTGTGCAAATTCCTCGAGACTCAGGTTGGGTGCGGCCGACCAACCTAAGGATCATAATCTCCTCGAAAGCTATATTGCACTTTAAATTTTCTGCATTGGATTGTCAATGCGGTAACCCCCGAGACACTGGTCGGGTGGCAACAGCAGATCAAGGGATCGATACGCCCCTTTCAATATTAGTGAATGATAAGCCCGAAGTGCTGTAGCCCCCGAGCCTTTAATGTGAGCACGGGTGGCCGAATTAAGGATCGATATCCAGAGTAAAACCACAAATTATGTGTAATGATTCTACGTATCCAAGTACTTTACATCATTAATGCTCATATCCGTTTTGTACAGAAGTTTGTTGGCCGACCATCGGCTTCAACCTCCTCGGCCAGAAGCCGGGGAGTGTTTGTCCTACTTTATAAAGCTGTTATAAGGGCAAAGATTTATGGAAAACAAGGCAATCTGGCCAAATGGTTTTATAAACAAAGGTACGCGGAGAGATATGTTATATTACTTAATGTAAGAAACATGTTCCAAGGAAAATAGACCCGCTATCGGTTCCTGTCTTTGGGTCGTCATGCTTATCATGATCATGAAACCTCACCTCCGATCAATGTGGGAGGAAAATATTGAGGATTTAGTTCGGGGAAAGTTCCCGAACTCTGTGGTATTAATGAACCAATTTTTTTTACTTCCGTCGTTGCCGACCAATGTGATCCTTTAAGATCGCTAGCTTTCGGCTTCACCCAGTCTGAGGTACTAACTCGCATGACCCGGTAGTAACAATCACAGAGGTGCTCCCTTTACCGCCTAGCCGAACAATCGGGAACGTAGGGGTAAGCACAGGAGCCAGGCAACCCAGCTTGGCGAAAATTTAAGTCAGATTGATGCATATATATGGCTTTATAACAATGATTACGGAAGGCAGCCCTTGTATATTAAATACAAATGATGATGATATGTTTATTTTGACTCCGTTGCGACAGTTTATCAATTGAAAGTGGCCCATCGTCGGCTTCTACCCCTTTGTAGATACTACGCAGGGTGTCTCCGCAATAACAAGACAACCCTTAGCCAATGTCTCGGTGCCCGAAGGCGGTTGTGTTAGCGGAAACGAGGCAATCAGATATGCGGGCTTTATAACTTTCACTTATTCATAGGAGCTTTAAACTAGGGAAGCTAGCTATGAGCCCCCGATTAGTGTTTGGCGACATCCGAGGTCAAGCCGTAAACACTTCGGCCAATGTTATGAACGGCCCGTCATTTAACATAGTCATCGGATCGCTGACCAGTTTACGTGTATTGTGACAGTCAGTTTTCGGCTTTCTCCACTAAGGTGGTTAACCATGTGAGCTAGAAGCACAATCGTAGTGGTTCTCCCTTTGCACACCTAGCCGAACAAAGCGGAACGTAGGAGGCAAGCGTAGGAGCCGGGCAACCCAACCATTGACCGAAGACACAATTCGAAACCGATGCATATTTACCAATATCCGAGAATGTTTTTGCCGAATCTCTAAAGGTGTCCGGCGTTGCACTGCCAGACTTGTGCTGAAAACACACAAATAGTTTAAAAGTGCCATAAGCTTGGAAAACCAGAAAACGTCAGTAAAAACTCGACGTCCGAACAAGATCAAGTGTTCGGTGCCAATCCGAAAATTGGAAAAAAGAAAAAATTGTGCTTCTGCTGTGCTTTAACATGACACACCCGATCTCAACACTTCAAGCGGGCCAGCCTACGGCTTCGAGCTCCTTATCCCAAAGGCGGAGTAGTTCTTCGAGGCCAGTTTAGCGAACTAAACTCGAGCGGCTTGTTAGAGAGAAGACAGGCTATCCGGCTATTGACCATACACTCGAGTTGAAAAAGGAGTGGTAGAAAAAGATTTTGCAACGACCAAGAAGAAAACACATTTACTATAAAACAGCTCATATAAATTTTAAGAGCCCCCAAGTGACTTGGGTAAAAGAATTTTATGTATAATGATTGTATGTACCGATGTACTTATATCATATATGTGTTCACCCGAACTTTAAACGTGTCTTAACGGACCGTCGGCTTCTCCCGCTTCGGTCAAGGAATGAAAAGTGTCATGTACTCCACCTGTCGAAAGCATCGACGGTGTTTACGATAACCAGGCAATCAGGCCATAAGGCTGTAACAGACAAAGCGCGCTCAGGGAACTTATGCTATATTACTGACGACGTGTAAGAAGCATCTTCGAAGAAAATAGTACCTCCACCGATACCTTTCTTCGGTTTCTCATTGTTACTATGAGACTTGTGCAATAGTTTTTTGTACTCATGAGTTCCGTTGTGTGCCGACCATAATTGAAAACAATAAGAGCGCTAGCTTTCGGCTTCACCCAGTCTGAGGTACTAACTCGGATGACCCGGTAGTAACAATCGTAGAGGTGCTCCCTTTACGACCTAGCCGAACAATCAGGAACGTAGGGGTAAGCACAGGAGCCAGGCAACCTAGCTTCCGAAACACTTAAGTCAACATGGTGCATATTGTGGTGTAATACACGAACAAGGAACGAAGCCGTACAAGTATAATCATATGCGAGAGGAAAGGCTTCATAAAGGAAGCCCCCAAGTAAACATGGTATTTGAATTGCTTGCAACAAACAAGGTTTTGACAAAGAAAGTTTTTCGCAAATGACTTTTTGTCAAAAAAGCATAATGCTTGGTCGAACCGAACGAAATTTAAAACTAAAGGTTTTTAAGCATGGAAGAGACTTAGCTGGTTAATGTGCTCGGTGTCGATGCACGGCCCGAGCTTACGGCGGGACAAGGTCCCAGCCCCCAAGCCGGTCCCGAGGTGGCGAAGCGAAGAGCTCGGCACTCCGAAGTGGCGACATAGTACGGCCAATGCAGGCCGGCAGTGTGACGCTGAAGTCCCCGGTGTGGCTTAATGAAGCAATGACGAAGCCCTCGGTCCAGCCGAGGAGATGTGGTACGTCGGTACGCCGAGGTGATAGCGCTGCTCGACCCGGATCCTTTACCTGTGCACAGAAAATAGTGCAAGTCGGAGATAATAGAATAGTAATAAATGTTGCATAATTAATAATTTACGCAAAGTGAGTAATAAAAGAAATATGGCCCGTGTGCCGAACACTCGATGAGGTAGAGCTCTCTCGGCGATGCCGAAGTCCCCGAGGCAACCGAACATGTCGGTATGGCGATTCGACCAACAAGGTGATCACGTGAGCCGATTGGGACAACGACGTCGGCTTGCCAAAGTGACCGCGTGACGCAATCGAAGTCGATCACCTACACACATAAAATAGTGTGGTCCAAAAAGGATAATTGCTTTTCGCAAAAATAATTTATTGAAAGAGATGTGGCCTGGCGCCGAAGTCATGTCGATGTAGGGCGTCGGCGTGATGCGGTGAAGGCGTGGCCAGGCCTGGAATCGCAAGCCGGTCTGATTTCCGGATGTGGCATTCGCCGAACTGTATACGAAAACTGACCGAACCACCACGCGACCGTTGTTAATGCGGCCACCATTTGATAGATCTGTGTGCAGATGATGAAACAAAACAGAGTAATAATTCCTTGGGAAAAATAAACCCAAGCAAGAAAAAATACTAGGATTAATAGCACCTGGTTTATCTGTTGTAGCAATCTGAAGAAAGGTTACTCCCAAAATTGGGACTCGATCCGCACACCCATTGCCTGATGGGCGATAAAGCGACGGCATGGCGATGCTGGCAAAGGTGGGCTCGCCGAGGCTAAGCCCCCGGTCCAGCTAACGCGACGAAGCTGGTCGGCTGGTGACGTCGAAGTCACCGGAGTATGTTGATGAAGAAACATCAAAGTCCCCGGTCTAGCCGAGATGACAGAGCGGGTCAGTAAGGAGACGTTGCAGCTGCCATGTCAGCTGAGGTGTTGAAGCAGTTCGGTGTGATGGACATCGGCTTTGAAGAAGCAACAGTGCGGCCATGCCGACGCTGGTCATAACTTGTGACGCGGTCAATGCCGATTGATGAAGTGACCGAGTGGCGATGTCGGCGCGCCTGACCCGTGCAATCCGTGGGGCGATGGTGTTGGTGATGATTTATCCTTCGCGATGCTGAACCCTTGTTCGGCTTGCCGAGCTGATGATCCGATAAGGTTAGGCTCGGCTCGATGAAGCGACGATCTGTCTAGCGCAGGTCGGCAGATGTGGAGCAATGTTACCGGACTGATGTGACACCAGCGCGATGGTGAAGAGTTCCTCAAAGAAGGCTTAAAATTTTATGGGCATGTGTTAAAAACAACGCACAATACCATAGAAGAAAATTCCTTTAAAACGGTTGTCCAATATCACGTTCATAAAGAAACATGAATTCTGGTCGGATCCGTATTCGCGCAGAAAACAGATCCGAAAAGTGATGCACTAATCGGAAGGTTCCCGGAGTTTGGACGGTCGGATCGAGTTGAAATTTTGTGGGG
This sequence comes from Aegilops tauschii subsp. strangulata, assembly GCF_002575655.3. Taxonomy (NCBI): domain Eukaryota; kingdom Viridiplantae; phylum Streptophyta; class Magnoliopsida; order Poales; family Poaceae; genus Aegilops; species Aegilops tauschii. The sequence continues at coordinate 544,936,754 of NC_053041.3, forward strand.
TGGTAGATATAGGAATTACGCAGCCGATCGACGGTTGGATCTTCCAAAGGACGTCCGAGCTAGGTGCTGGAGACCACGCCCTAAACTCGTCCATATTCCCGTCCAGATTTGACAGGGCTCCGGTATATTGTAGATTACCGGAGATTCCTTCATCGGAACTCGACGAAATTTTGCATGGTTGTTGTAGACTCAATTCCGCACAATTCCACAAAAGGAATCGTCAAAGTGATGCTCGAGGAGGTGGTGGTAGCGGATACAAGTTCGTTGTTCGGAAAAACAGCACGGTCGCTCGAGGGCAATGTCGAAGTTGATCCCCCGAGCTCCGTGGATGATTCCTCCATGATCTTGATAGAGATCGGAGTTGATGTTGATGAAGGCCCCCATCCGAACATGACGATCGGAGATGGAGCGCGGTCCTCGGTCGAGCCAAGGTGACCAGTCGAGCCGGCGATGAAGATGTCGGCGTCGCAGTGGATCTGCGGATGAGCCATTTATCCTTTGCCGATCACACAGCGGAACTCTCAATGAAAGCACCATTGTCGGTGTCAAAACCGGTAGATCTCGGGTAGGGGGTCCCAAGCTATGTGTCATGGATCGATGGGTAACAGGAGACAGGGGACACGATGTTTACCCAGGTTCGGGCCCTCTCTATCGAGGTAATACCCTACTTCCTGCTTGATTGATCTTGATGAATATAGGGTTACAAGAGTTGATCTACCTCGAGATCATATGTTGTGGTCCAAGACCTAAAAGTATGATGAGTAATGTCATAATGATCTATTGACTAGCCTGGCCTCGGCTTATATAACATACCAGAGGCCTAGGATAACAAGAGTCCTAGTCGAATACGTCGGTGGAGAGGAGTCCTTGTCTTGATCACCAAGTCTTGTGGAATCTTCCTCGTATATGTCTTCGGCTGCCTGAATTGGCCCATGAGTAAACGGCCATGGGGGTCCTCGGCCCAATCCAACTGATCGGGAGACGATGTGGTGAGTACCCCTTAGTTCAGGACACCGTCAGTGCTCCCGTGGTATAAGTTATCATGGTCGAGACGGGGTTATATCGACAACGACGACATACGACGACCCCTCGACCCTCGAACCCTCGGCGACCCTCGACCCCACGGTGACCCTTGATCCTCTACCCTAGCTAGTTCCCGACCCTCGCCCCTCGAACCCTCGGCGACCCCTCCCCCCACCCCCCTCATGTCGAAGTTATCGGGGAGGGGTTATATCGATAACGACATACCCGATAAAAAATAAGAAAAGGAAGAAGAAGAAAAAAAGAAGAAAAAAGAGAGGAGAAGAAGAAAGGAATAGAGGAGAGACCACCCCCCTCTTTTTTTCCTTTTTTCCTCTGCTTATTTATTTCTCCTCTTATTCTTCTTTTTCTTTTCCTTCTTCCTAAACTAAACATAAACTAAAATAATCCTAAAACTAAACGAAACTTCTCCTCCTCCCTTTCTATTTCTTCTTCTTCTTTTTTTTCATCCTAAAACTTTATGAACAAAATTACAACAGAAAATAAAAATTCTATGAACAAAATTACAACAGAAAAAAATTCATAAAAATTCTATAAAAATGACATATTCTTTGCATATGAACGTACAAACATTTGCATATGCTACAATAATATCACCCAAAAAATCTATGAACAGAAAAAGTCCTAACTTTTGCATATGAACATACATACATCATCATCATCATCATCTACTACTACTACGATATGAACAAAAAAATAAATATATATGTGAACAGGGGCCCTGCTTTGTCATCGGCGTCGGGGCGGGTGGCGGCGTTGGGGCACGGGGGGGGGGGGGGGGAAGGGGGAGAGGAGGGGGAACGGCGCGGTGAGGCTCACAGTGCAGGCGAGTGGCGGCGAGGTGGGGGCAGGGTGCTCGGCGTGCGCGACGGCGAGGTCGGGGCAGCGCGCGGCGAGGTCGGGGCAGGGCTCGGCGACGGCGAGGTCGAGGCAGGGTGCGGCGAGGTCGGGGTAGGGGCGACGGCGACGACGGAGACGGCGGACGGGGGCGGCAGCCTAGCGGCGTCTGTGTCGTCGGCGTCGTCGGGGTGGCAACTGCGAGATGAGAAGTGAAAATTTTCACAAGTCCTGCTTATATACCCAGAGCATTGGTTCTGGTTCATAGCACAAACCGGGACCAGTGCACCCTTTAGTCCCCGTTGGTGCCACCAACCGTGACCAAAGGTCAGTTTTCAGCAGCCCAAAGGGCGGGAAGCGGCGGCCTTTGGTCTCGGTTGGTGGCACCAACCGGGACTAAAGGGGGGGCATTCGTCCCGGTTGGTGCCACAAACCGGTACCAATGCACCCCTTTAGTCCCGGTTGGTGGCACCAACCGGGACCAGAGGCCCTGTGCTGCCCGCGTCGCGGGCAAATCTTTAGTCCCACCTCGCTAGTTGAGAGAGCTCGAGAGTGGTTTATAAGCGCTGCTACGCCAACCCTCTCGAGCTCCTCTCAACTACAGGCTTTCAGGCCTAATTTGCCACGATGTGCTTGTGGGTCTACTGGGCCTCCTGCGGGCCTGAATCTTGGCCCATGGTTGGGTTTCTAGTCGTATTCAGGCCGTGGTGGCCCAGTAGGTGGCACTTTTTTCATTTTTTCTGTTGCTTTATTTATTTTATTTTGTTTCTACTTACAACAAAAAACTTACTGTTCTTATTTTTATTTATTTTTTAAAGTTTATTTATTTTACTTTTATAAAGTTTATTTCGTTTCTACTTCTGTATTTTATTAAAGTTTATTTTATTTTATTTTATTTTGTTTCTACTTATTTATTGTATTAAATTTTAATTTATTTTATTTTGTTTCTACTTATTTGCTTTATTAAAGGTTATTTTTTCTACTTATTTGTTTTATTAAATTTATTTTAATTTATTTTGTTTCTACTTATTGATTAAAGTTTATTTTGTTTCTTTCTGCTTTTCATGTTTTGAAAAGAAAATACTTTGATAATTTCAGTGGCATGAATTTTACATAATTTTAGTTTAAAAAATACTAGAGGTTTATAAAAGCTTTTTAGTTCATTCCTTTTGCTGATTATTTTGAGCTATAAGACCCTGAAATTGAAAAGCATTTCAAATGAACTCTGAAAAGGTTGAAAGTTGGCATGGTATCATCATTTCATCCACATAGCATGTGCAAGAAAGTAGAGAGGGTTACGACAAAAACTGGATGCACTTCATGTACAAAACGGACAATCTCTTTCGAAGTATCAGGGTTTCATACGGAAACTCGTCTGTTACATAGGGATTTCATTTTTTTAACTTATTTGAACTCCAGACTTTTCTTGTGTGCAAAATGCACCATTCAAAGCCACATCATCAATTTTCAACCCTTTCTGACTTCATTTGTTATTTTTCATGCATTTACTGATTTTTGTGAGCTAAATGACCCTGAAATTGAAAAGCATTTCAAATGAACTCTGAAAAGGTTGAAAGTTGGCATCGTATCATCATTTCATCGACATATCATGTGCAAGAAAGTAGAGAGGGTTACGGCAAAAACTGGATGCACTTCGTGTACAAAACGGACAATCTGTTTCGAAGTATCAGGGTTTCATACGGAAACTCGTCTGTTACAAAGGGATTTCATTTTTTTAACTTATTTGAACTCCAGACTTTTTCTGTGTTCAAAATGCACCATTCAAAGCCACATCATCAATTTTCAACCCTTTCTGACTTCATTTGTTATTTTTCATGCATTTACTGATTATTTTGAGCTATAAGACCCTGAAATTGAAGGCAACATATAGCTCTCATGAATAGATAAGTGAGAAAATTAATAGAAGTTCATCATCATATTAAAACCAAAGTACATACATAGTTCTCATTGAACAACATATAATTAAACCATACATTGAAATTATGTAAAACATTTCAATGCAACAACAAATGCGATCATAATCGCAACCAAGGTCACAATTGATCCAACGGCATAATGATACCAAGCCTCGGTATGAATGGTATATTTTCTAATCTTTCTAATATTCAACCGCATTTCCTCCATCTTGATCTTGTGATCATCGATGACATCCGCAACATGCAACTCCAATATCATTTTCTCCTCCTCAATTTTTTTATTTTTTCCTTCAAGTAATTGTTTTCTTCTTCAACTAAATTTAACCTCTCGACAATTTGGTCGGTTGGAATTTCCGGTTCAACCACCTCCTAGATAAATAAAATCTATGTCACGTTGGTCGGCATAATTTTCATAAACAATAAATGAACCAAATAGTTATAAAAAGATAATATATACCACATCCGAATCATAGACAGGACGTGGGCCGACGGGTGCGCATACCAAAACCATCGCACTATATAATAACAAGGAATAATCAAAGTAAGAAACTTAGACAAGTATCTATCTGAAGTAAAAAAATCTTTCAGAAAGAAGATAAGAACTAAGAGGCTCACCACGGGGGTGCCGGCGACGAGATCGGCGCGGGCGACCGACGACGGTGAAGACGGGGACGGGACGTGACGGACCGCTAAACCTAAACAAATCTCGGGGAAAATGGAGCTCGGAGGTCGAGTTTTGAGAGGAGAAAGATTAACTAGTGTGGCTCAGACATTTCATCGAACACCTCATGTGCATAGGAGGTGAGCTAGAGCACCCAAATGCCCTCCCCTCGCCGGCCAGAAAACACAGAGCACTATGGAGTGCTCTGCTGCGGTGATGGGGTATATATAGGCAACTCATTTGTCCCGGTTCGTGGCTAGAACCGGGACTAACGCTCCCCCTTCTGTCCCGGTTTGAGCCACGAGCCAGGACCAATGGCTGTGGGCCAGGAGCGAGGCCCATTGGTCCCGGTTCGCGCCTAGAACCGGGACAAATGGGTCCATACGAACCGGGACCAATGCCCATGAGGCCCCGGCCGGCCCCCTGGGCTCACGAACCGGGACGAATTCACCCATGGGTCCCGGTTCGTGACTGAACCGGGACTAATGGGCTGGCCAGGCCCGAACCAAAGCCCTGTTTTCTACTAGTGTAAGGAATGCAGTTTTGACATCCATTTGCCAGATTTCATAAAATGTGTCAACTGCTAACATGATTCGGACAGACTTAAGCATTGCTATGAGTGAGAAAATCTTATCATAGTCAACACCTTGAACTTGTCGAATTTTTTTTGCGACAATTCGAGCTTTGTAGATAGTGACACTACTATCAGGGCCCGTCTTCCTCTTCAAGATCCATTTATTCTCAATGGCTCGCCGATCGTCGGGCAAGTCAATCAAAGTCCATACTTTGTTCTCATAGATGGATCCCATCTTAGATTTCATGGCCTTAAGCCATTTCGCGGAATCTGGGCTCATCATCGCTTCCTCATAGTTCGTAGGTTTGTCATGGTCTAGTAACATGACTTCCAGAAAGGATTACCGTACCACTCTGGTGTGGACCATACTCTGGTTAACCTACGAGGTTCGGTAGTAACTCGATCTGAAGTTTCATGATCATCATCATTAGCTTCCTCACTAATTGGTGTAGGAACCACTGGAACTGATTTCTGTGACAAACTACTTTCCAACTCGGGAGAAGGTACAATTACCTCATCAAGTTCTACATTCCTCCCACTCACTTCTTTCGAGAGAAACTTCTTCTGCAGAAAGGATCCATTCTTAGCAACGAATATCTTGCCTTTGGATCTGTGATAGAAGGTGTACCCAACAGTTTCCTTTGGGTATCCTATGAAGACGCATTTCTCCGATTTGGGTTTGAGCTTATGAGGTTGAAACTTTTTCACATAAGCATCACAGCCCCAAACTTTAAGAAACGACAGCTTAGGTTTCTTGCCAAACCATAGTTCATACGGTGTCGTCTCAATGGATTTAGATGGTGCCCTATTTAACGTGAATACAGCTGTCTCTAATGCATAACCCCAAAACGACAGTGGTAAATCGGTAAGAGACATCATATATCGCACCATATCTAATAAAGTGCGGTTACGACGTTCGGACACACCATTACGCTATGGTGTTCCAAGTGCGTGAGTTGTGCAACTATTCCACAGTGTTTCAAATAAAGACCAAACTCGTAACTCAAATATTTGCCTCTGCGATCAGATCGTAGAAACTTTATTTTCTTGTTACGATGATTTTCTACTTCACTCTGAAATTCTTTGAACTCTTCAAATGTTTCAGACTTATGTTTCATTAAGTAGATATAACCATATCTGCTCAAATCATCTGTGAAGGTCAGAAAATAATGATACCCGCTGCGAGCCTCAACACTCATCGGACCGCATACATCGGTATGTATTATTACCAATAGGACAGTGGCTTGCTCCATTGTTCCGGAGAACGGAGTCTTAGTCATCTTGCCCATGAGGCATGGTTTGCAAGCATCAAATGATTCATAATCAAGTGATTCCAAAAGTCCATCCGCATGGAGTTTCTTCATGTGCTTTACACCAATATGACCTAAACGGCAGTGCCACTAGTATGTTGCACTATCATTATCAACTTTGCATCTTTTGGCATCAATATCATGAATATGTGTATCACTACGATCAAGATTCAATAAACCATTCACCTTGGGTGTATGACCACAGAAGGTTTTATTCATGTAAACAGAATAGCAATTATTCTTTGACTTAAATGAATTACCGTATTGCAATAAACATGATCCAATCATATTATGCTCAATGTAAACACCAAATAACATTTATTTTAGGTTCAACACTAATCCTGAAGGTAAAGGGAGTGTGTGATGGTGATCTTATCAACCTTGGAATCATTTCCAACACACATCGTCACCTTGCCCTCAACTAGTCTTTGTTCATTTTGTAAGTCCTCTTTCGAGTTACTAATCATGGCAACTGAACCTGTATCAAATACCGAGGGGCTACTATGAACACTAGTAAAGTACACATCAATAACATGTATATCATATATGCTTTTGTTCACTTTTCCATCCTTCTTATCCTCTAAGTATTTGGGGCAGTTCCGCTTCCAGTGACCATTTCCTTTGCACTAGAAGCACTCAGTTTCAGGCTTGGGTCTAGCTTTGGGCTTCTTCATGGGAGTGGCAACTTGCTTGCCATTCTTCTTGAAGTTCCCTTTCCTTCCCTTGCCTTTTTACTTGAAACTAGTGGTCTTGTCAACCATCAACATTTGATGCTTTTCTTGATTTCTACCTTCATCGATTTCAGCATCACGAAGAGCTCGGGAATCGTTTTCGTCATCCCTTGCATAGACATTCTGAGCGATACTTGTCAGAGGTCGCACTTGATTCAAGCGATTGTAGTACTCAGACATTCTGAGCACATGCTCACTGGTTGAGCTATTCTCCTCCATCCTGTAGGCAAAATACTTGTCAGAGGTCGCATACCTCTTGACTCGGGCATGAGTCTCAAATACCAATTTCAGCTCTTGGAACATCTTATATGCTCCTTGTCGTTCAAAACGTTTTTGAAGTCCCGGTTCTAAGCCGTAAAGTATGGCGCAGTAAACTATCAATTAGTCATCATACCGAGCTTGCCAAACGTTCATAACGTCTGCATCTGCTCCTGCAATAGGTCCGTCACCTAGCGGTGCATCAAGGACATAATTCTTCTGTGCAGCAATGAGGATAATCCTCAGATCACGGACCCAGTCCGCATCATTGCTACTATCATCTTTCAACTTATTTTTCTCTAGGAACATATCAAAAATAAAACAGGGGAGCTATACGCGAGCTATTGATCTACAACATAGATATGCAAAAACTATCAGGACTAAGTTCATGATAAATTAAAGTTCAATTAATCATATTACTTAAGAACTCCCACTTAGATAGACATGCCTCTAGTCATCTAAACGATCACGTGATCCATATCAACTAAACCATGTCCGATCATCACGTGAGATGGAGTAGTTTTCAATGGTGAACGTCACTATGTTGATCATATTTACTATATGATTCACGCTCGACCTTTCCGTCTCAGTGTTCCGAGGCCATATCTGCATATGCTAGGCTCGTCAAGTTTAACCCGAGTATTCTGCGTGTGCAAAACTGGCTTCCACCCGTTGTATGTGAACGTAGAGCTTATCACACCCAATCATCACGTGGTGTTTCGGCACGACGAACTGTAGCAATGGTGCATACTCAGGGGGAACACTTGTACCTTGAAATTTAGTGAGAGATCATCTTATAATTCTACTGCCGTACTAAGCAAAATAAGATGCATAAAGGATAAACATCACATGCAATCAAAATAAGTGATATGCTATGGCCATCATCATCTTGTGCCTTTGATGTCCATCTCCAAAGCACCGTTATTATCACCATCGTCACCGGCTTGACACCTTGATCTCCATCGTAGCATCGTTGTCGTCTCGCCAACTATTGCTTCTACGATTATCGCTACCGCTTAGTGATAAAGTAAAGCAATTACATGGCGATTGCATTTCATACAATAAAGCGACAACAAGGCTCCTGCCAGTTGCCGATAACTTTTACAAAACTTGATTATCTCATACAACAATTTATATATCATCACGTCTTGACCATATCACATCACAACAAGCCCTGCAAAAACAAGTTAGCCGTCCTCTAGTTTGTTGTTGCAAATTTTACGTGGCTACTACGGGCTTCCAGCAAGAACTGTTCTTACCTACGCATCAAAAGGACAATGATTTTTCGTCAAGTGTGCTGTTTTAACCATCAACAAGGACCGGGCGTAGTCAAACTCGATTCAAGTAAAGTTGGAGAAACAGACACCCGCTAGCCACCTGTGTGCGAAGCACGTCGATAGAACCAGTCTCATGAACGCAGTCATGTAATGTTGGTCCGGGCCGCTTCATCCAAGAATACTGCCGAATCAAAGTAAGAAGTTGCTAGTAAGCAGTATGACTATTATCGCCTACAACTCTTTGTGTTCTACTCGTGCATATAACATCTATGCATATACCTGGATCGGATGCCACTGTTGGGAATGTAGTATTTCAAATCGAACGTCTTCACGATCCAACCGATCCAAGTACCGAACGTACGGCACCTCCGTGTTCAGCACACGTTCAGCACGATGACGTCCTTCGAGCTCTTGATCCAGTTGAGGACGAGGGAGAGTTCTGCTAGCACGACGGCGTGATGATGGTGATGATGAAGTTACCGCCGCAGGGCTTTGCCTAAGCACTACGACGATATGACCGAGGTGTTAACTATGGAGGGGGGGCGCCGCACACGGCTAGGAACAATTGATGTGTGTTCTAGGGGTGCCCTCCCCACGTATATTAAGGAGGGAGAGGGAGGGAGGCAGCCTAGGGCACGCCCAAGTAGGAGGAATCCTACCTGGGCCCCTAGTCCAATTTGCCCCCCTACCATATTTGGACAAGGGGGAAAGGAAGGAGGGGGATGGGAAGGAAGTAGGAGTCCTACTTCATACTTTCCTTTTCCTCCTCTCCTTTTCCTTTCTCCCCATGTGGCTGGCCCTATAGGGAGCGCACCAGCCCCTTGTGGGCTGGTGTGTTCCCTTACTTGGCCCATTAAGCCCATATCATTCCCGGGGGTTGCCCGGAACCCCTTCCGGTGACCCGGTATCACCCGGAACACTTTCGGTGTCCAAATACCATCATCCTATATATGAATCTTTACCTCTCGACCATTTCGAGACTCCTCATCATGTCCATGATCTCATCCGGGACTCCGAACAAACTTTGGTCATCAAATCACATAACTCATAATACATATCGTCATCGAACGTTAAGCGTGCGGACCCTACGGGTTCGAGAACTATGTAGACATGACCGAGACACATCTCCGGTCAATAACCAGTAGCGGAACTTGGATGCTCATATTGGCTCCTACATATTCTACGAAGATCTTTATCGGTCAAACCGCATAACAACATACGTCATTCCCTTTGTCATCGGTATGTTACTTACCCGAGATTCGATTGTCGGTATCATCATACCTAGTTTAATCTCGTTACCGGCAAGTCTCTTTACTCGTTCTGTAATGCATCATCCCGCAACTAACTCATTAGTCACATTGCTTGCAAGGCTTATAGTGATGTGCATTACCAAGAGGGCCCAGAGATACCTCTCCGATACACGGAGTGACAAATCCTAATCTCGATCTATGCCAACCCAACAAACACCTTCAGAGACACCTGTAGAGCATCTTTATAATCACCCAGTTACGTTGTGACGTTTAATAGCACACAAGGTGTTCCTCCGGTATTTGGGAGTTGCATACTCTCATAGTCAGAGGAATATGTATAAGTCATGAAGAAAGCAATAGCAATAAAACTCAACGATCATAATGCTAAGCTAACAGATGGGTCTTGTCCATCACATCATTCTCTAATGATGTGATCCCGTTTATCAAATGACAACACATGTCTATGGTTAGGAAACTTAACCATCTTTGATTAACGAGCTAGTCTAGTAGAGGCATACTAGGGACACTTTGTTTGTCTATGTATTCACTCATGTGCTAAGTTTTCGGTTAATACAATTCTAGCATGAATAATAAACATTTATCATGACATAAGGAAATATAAATAACATCTTTATTATTGCCCCTAGGGCATATTTCTTTCAGGATGAGGGGGCTGGGGGCTTCCAGGAGCCTCGCGCACGTAGCTGTCGTCACTCGACTCCGGGGACTCGCTAGGCTCGGGAGAATCGGTGGACTCCCAGGAGTCGTCGCTAGTGCCGGAGGAGTTGGTGGCAGGGCCGAGAGCAGGCTCGATGCCTGCGGCCGCGCCATGCTGGTGGTTTCCTCCGGGGTAGCACCCCAGGCGGCGGCCCTCCTCGTCGAAGACCTTGAAGAATAGCGTGGAGGCGCCGTCATACTCAAAATGGATGAAGAGGGCCCCTGATACGTCTCCATCGTATCTACTTTTCCAAACACTTTTGCCCTTGTTTTGGACTCTAACTTGCATGATTTGAATGGAACTAAGTCGGACTGACGCTGTTTTCAGCAGAATTGCCATGGTGTTATTTTTGTGCAGAAATAAAAGTTCTCAGAATGACCTGAAACTTCACGGAGAATATTATTGGAATTAATAAAAAATACTGGCGAAAGAATCAAGGCCAGGGGCCCACACCCTGTCCACGAGGGTGGGGGCGCGCCCCTGCCTCGTGGGCCCCCTGGTGCTCCACCGACCTCAACTCCAACTCCATATATTCACGTTCGGGGAGAAAAAAATCAGAGAGAAAGATTCATCGCGTTTTACGATACGGAGCCGCCGCCAAGCCCTAAACTCTCTCGGGAGGGCTGATCTGGAGTCCGTTCGGGGCTCCGGAGAGGGGAATCCGTCGCCGTCGTCATCATCAACCATCCCCCATCACCAATTTCATGATGCTCACCGCCGTGCGTGAGTAATTCCATCATAGGCTTGCTGGAGGGTGATTGGTTGGATGAGATTTATCATGTAATCGAGTTAGTTTTGTTAGGGTTTGATCCCTAGTATCCACTATGTTCTGAGATTGATGTTGCTATGACTTTGCTATGCTTAATGCTTGTCACTAGAGCCCGAGTGCCATGATTTCAGATCTGAACCTATTATGTTTTCATGAATATATGTGAGTTCTTGATCCTATCTTGCAAGTCTATAGTCACCTATTATGTGTTATGATCCGTTAACCCCGAAGTGACAATAATCGGGATACTTACCGGTGATGACCGTAGTTTGAGGAGTTCATGTATTCCCTCAGTGTTAATGCTTTGGTCCGGTACTCTATTGAAAGGAGGCCTTAATATCCCTTAGTTTCCAATAGGACCCCGCTGCCACGGGAGGGTAGGACAAAAGATGTCATGCAAGTTCTTTTCCATAAGCACGTATGACTATATTCAGAATACTGTTGGGGAACGTAGCAGTAATTCAAAATTTTCTACGCATCACCAAGATCAATCTATGGAGTAATCTAGCAACGAGGGGAAGGGGAGTGCATCTACATACCCTTGTAGATCGCGAGCGGAAGCGTTCAAGAGAACGGGGTTGATGGAGTCGTACTCGTCGTGATCCAAATCACCGATGATCCTAGCGCCGAACGGACGGCACCTCCGTGTTCAACACACATACGGAGCAGCGACGTCTCCTCCTTCTTGATCCAGCAAGGGGGGAGGAGAGGTTGATGGAGATTCAGCAGCACGACGGCGTGGTGGTGGAAGTAGCGGGGATCCCGGTAGGGCTTCGCCAAGCACTAACGGGAGGGAGAGGTGTCACGGGAGGGAGAGGGAGGCGCCAGGGGCTAGGTATTGCTGCCCTCCCTCCCCCCACTATATATAGGGCCAAGGGAGAGGGGGGGTGCAGCCTTGGCCCTTCCTCCAAGGAAGGGTGCGGCTAGGGAGGAGTCCTTCCTCCCCAAGGCACCTCGGAGGTGCCTTCCCCCTTTAGGACTCTCCCTTTTTCTTATCTCTTGGCGCATGGGCCTCTTGGGGCTGGTGCCCTTGGCCCATATAGGCCAAGGCGCACCCCCTACAGCCCATGTGGCCCCCAGGGGCTGGTGGACCCCCTTGGTGGACCCCCGGACCCCTTTCGGCACTCCCGGTACAATACCGATAAAGTGCGAAACTTTTCCGGCGACCAAAATAAGACTTCCCATATATAAATCTTTACCTACGGACCATTCCGGAACTCCTCGTGACGTCCGGGATCTCATCCGGGACTCCGAACTACTTTCGGGTTACCGCATACTAATATCTCTATAACCCTAGCGTCACCGAACCTTAAGTGTGTAGACCCTACGGGTTCGGGAGACAGGTAGACATGACCGAGACGACTCTCCGGTCAATAACCAACAGCGGGATCTGGATACCCATGTTGGCTCCCACATGCTCCTCGATGATCTCATCGGATGAACCACGATGTCGAGGATTCAATCAATCCCGTACCCAATTCCCTTTGTCTACCGGTATAATACTTGCCCGAGATTCGATCGTCGGTATCCCGATACCTTGTTCAATCTCGTTACCGGCAAGTCTCTTTACTCGTTCCATAACACATCATCCCGTGATCAACTCCTTGGTCACATTGTGCACATTATGATGATGTCCTACCGAGTGGGCCCAGAGATACCTCTCCGTTTACACAGAGTGACAAATCCCAGTCTCGATTCGTGCCAACCCAACAGACACTTTCGGAGATACCTGTAGTGCACCTTTATAGCCACCCAGTTACGTTGTGACGTTTGGTACACCCAAAGCATTCCTACGGTATCCGGGAGTTGCACAATCTCATGGTCTAAGGAAATGATACTTGACATTAGAAAAGCTCTTAGCAAACGAACTACACGATCTTGTGCTAGGCTTAGGATTGGGTCTTGTCCATCACATCATTCTCCTAATGATGTGATCCCGTTATCAACGACATCCAATCTCCATGGTCAGGAAACCGTAACCATCTATTGATCAACGAGCTAGTCAACTAGAGGCTTACTAGGGACATGGTGTTGTCTATGTATCCACACATGTATCTGAGTTTCCTATCAATACAATTCTAGCATGGATAATAAACGATTATCATGAACAAGGAAATATAATAATAACCAATTTATTATTGCCTCTAGGGCATATTTCCAACAAATACATGCCTACATTACATTGATGAATTGCAACTAGTTCTGTGTTACCCGATGTTATAACTGTTGCATGAATAATCGCATCCGACATAATTATCCATCATCGATCCAATGCCTACGAGATTTTCACATATTGATCTTCGCTTAGTTACTTTTCCGTTGCCACTATTACAATTGCTACAAAACTGCTACTTTTCCCATTGTTACCGTTACTTCCATACTACTTTGCTACTAAATACTTTGCTGCAGATATTAAGTTATCCAGATGTGGTTGAATTGACAACTCAACTGCTAATACTTGAGAATATTCTTTGGCTCCCATTGTGTCGAATCAATAAATTTGGGTTGAGTACCCTACCCTCGAAAACTATTGCGATCCCCTATACTTGTGGATTATCAATGCTATTTTCTGACGTCGTTGCCGGGGAGCATAACTCTATACTTTGAGTCACTCGGGATTTATATCTGCTAATTACTATGAGGAACTTGAAAGACGAGAAAACCAAAATTTATCCCTCAAGGACGAGGGGAGGTAAGGAACTGCCGTCTAGCTCTACACTTGATTCACCTTCTGTTTTGAGTAAGCTTGCGACACCTGAACCTGCTTCTGCTATTAATTCTGATATGTCGCATGTTATTGACGATGCCACTTCTGCTATGCATGATACTTATGATGAAACTACTTCTATGCTTGATAATACTGTGCCACTAGGTGAATTTCTTGATGAACAACTTGCTAGGGCTAGAGAGAATGAAATTATTGAAACTGATAATATTGATGAAAGTGATGATGAAGATTCTCCCCCTAGATATGAATTGCCTGTTGTGCCTGAGGGCTATGTTATGGATGAAGAAATTGCTAGAGACTTTCTTGCTTGCAATGATAGGAATGATCTTAAGAAATTATTAGCTAAGCTGAAAGAAAAGTCTTTGAATGCTAGAATGAAATATGACCCTGCTTTTGCTACTTCACCTATCTGTGTTACTGATAAGAATTATGATTTCTCTGTTGATCCTGATATAATTACTTTGGTTGAATCTGATCCTTTTTATGGCTATGAATCTGAAACTGTTGTGGCACATCTTACTAAATTAAATGATATAGCCACCCTATTCATTAATGATGAGAAAACTCGCTACTACTATTTCCTTAAATTATTTCCGTTCTCATTAAAGGGTGATGCTAAGACATGGTTTAATTCTCTTGATACTGGTTGTGTGCGTAGTCCCCAGGATATGATTTATTACTTCTTTGCTAAATATTTCCCCGCTCATAAGAAACAAGCTGCCTTAAGGGAAATATATAATTTTGTGCAAATTGAAGAAGAGAGTCTCCCACAAGCTTGGGGGAGGCTTCTTCAATTACTTAATGCTTTGCCTGATCATCCTCTCCAGAAAAATGAAATACTTGATATCTTTTATAATGGACTAACTAATGCTTCCAGAGACCACCTGGATAGTTGTGTTGGTTGTGTGTTCAGGGAAAGAACAGTTGATCAAGCTGAATTGCTATTGAATAATATGTTGACTAATGAAAATAATTGGACACTTCCTGAACCAACTCCTAAGCCAACTCTGAAGAAAAGGGGTATTCTATTTCTCAGTCCTGAAGATATGCAAGAGGAAAACAAATCTATGAAGGAAAAAGGTATTAAAGCTGATGATGTTAAGAATTTACCTCCTATTGAAGAAATACATGGTCTTAATTTGCCACCTGTTGAAGAAATACATGGTCTTGATAACCCGACACAGGTAGTAAAGGTAAACTCTCTCTATAGATTTGATGGAGGTGATATTCCTCATTATAGGTCTGCTAGCCAATGCTTAGATGAGTTTGATAATTTTATTATTAAACAAGAAAACTTCAATGCTTATGTTGATAGACAATTGAAGTAATGCTTATATGATCGAACACTTGAGTGATTATATGTCTACTGTTAAAGGTGAACTTAAACTCATTAGTAAACATGCCTCTATGGTTACCACTCAAGTAGAACAAGTGCTTAAAGCACAAAATGATTTGCTCAGTGAATTAAATAGTAAGAAAATGATAATTCTATTAGAGTTGTAACTAGAGGGGGTAGAATGACTCAGGAACCTTTGTATCCCGATAGCCACCCTAAGAGAATTGAGCAAGATTCTCAGAGAACTAATGCTGATGCACCTAGTCCTTCTAAGAGGAAGGAAAAGAAAAATGATAGGACTTTGCATGCTTCTACTGAACCTGTTGTTAACACACCTAAGAATCCCAATGATATTTCTATTTCTGATGCTGAAACACAATCTGGTGATGAACATGAACCTAGTGATAATATTAATGATGATGTTCATGTTGATGCTCAACCTAGCAATAACAATGATGTAGACATTGAACCCGATGTTGATCTTGATAACCCAGAATCAAAGAATCAACGTTATGATAAGAGAGACTTCGTTGCTAGGAAGCACGGTAAAGAAAGAGAACCACGGGTTCATAAACCCATGCCTTTTCCTCCTAAACCATTCAAGAAAAAGGATGATGAGGATTTTGAGCGCTTTGCTGAAATGATTAGACCTATCTTCTTGCGTATGCGTTTTACTGATATGCTTAAAATGAACCCTTATGCTAAGTACATGAAATATATTGTTACAAATAAAAGAAAGATACCGGAAGCTGAAATTTCCACCATGCTTGATAACTATACTTTTAAAGGTGGAATACCAAAGAAACTAGGAGATCGAGGAGTACCAACTATACCATGCTCCATTAAAAGAAACTATGTTAAAACTGCTTTATGTGATCTTGGAGCCGGTGTTAGTGTTATGCCTCTCTCTTTATATCGTAGACTTGATTTGTATTAGTTGACACCTACTGAAATATCTTTGCAAATGGCCAATAAATCAACTGCTATACCTGTCGGTATTTGTGAGGATGTGCCTGTTGTGGTTGCAAATGTTACTATTTTAACAGACTTTGTTATCCTTGATATTCCCGAGGACGATAGTGTGTCTATTATTCTTGGAAGACCCTTTTGAATACAGCAGTGGCTGTTATTGATTGCAACAAAGGCAATGTCACTTTTCATGTTAATGGTAATGAGCATACAGTACACTTTCCGAGGAAACAACCTCAAGTCGTCAATTCTATTGGAAATTTTCAACTATTAATATTGGAGGTTTTGAATTTCCTCTTCCTACTGTTAAGAAGAGATACGATATTCTTATTGTTGGGGACGTGCATATCCCCGTTGAGGTAACCTAGTGTTATTCGAAATTTCTCCGGTTCCATGTTATTCGAAAAGAGTTTGTTAACATGACTTGATCAACCTTGTTAGTGCATTCCTTTTGATGAGCATGAGATGGATGAAGTTAGAAAGCACAACTCTCTGTACTTTTATTTTTAATTTCTGTTATTTAGATTAAATAAAGCAAAATTAGTATTTTCTATCTGTTTTCTGAATTATCCTTGCAATAAAAAATGCCTAGCTAGGGGCGTTAAACGATAGCGCTTGTTGGGAGGCAACCCAATTTTATTTTTATTCCTTGCTTTTTGTTCCTGTTTAGTAATAAATATTTCATCTAGACTCTGGTTAGATGTGGTTTTTTGTTTTAATTAGTGTTTGTGCCAAGTAAAACCTATAGGATCTTCTTGGGTGATAATTATTTGATCTTGCTGAAAAATGTCAGAAACTTTCTGCTCACGAAAACAATTGTTAAAAATCACCAGAAAGTGATAAAATACTGATTCCAATTGCAGTAGATCAATAATCAAATTATTTAGGTCTTCTTATTTTGGCAGAATTTTTGATTCACGGAAAGTTTGCGTTTGTTACATATTACTACACACTGTTCTGTTTTTGACAGATTCTGTTTTTCGTGTGTTGTTTGCTTATTTTTATGAATCTACGGCTAGTATCGGGGGGGGGGGGGGGGGGTATGAACCATAGAGAAGTTGGAATACAGTAGGTTTAACACCAATATAAATAAAGAATGAGTTCATTACAGTACCTTCAAGTGGTGGTTTATTTTCTTATACTAACGGAGCTCATAAGATTTTCTGTTGAAGTTTCGTGTTGTGAAGTTTTCAAGTCCTTGGGTAAAGATTTGATGGATTTTGAAATAAGGAGTGGCAAGAGCCTAAGCTTGGGGGAGTACGTATTTCTCACCGACATTACATTCATGTTCACACACTCATTCTAGTTGTCGGTGCTCATACTTTTTCATTGTACTATCCATGCTAGTTTATTTTCTTTTCTAGCTTTCTTCTTGTGTGTTTAAAAACCCTTAAGAAAAAAAATAGTTGTAGCTTTTAGCTAGTTTACTTTTCATGCCTGTAGTAGTAGTAATTAAAATAAAACCCAAAAAGATTTCTCGTTCTTCTTTTGCTTGTTGGGAGTTTTCCCGTGTAAATAGTTTTATTTCTTTTCTTTGGGGGTCGAGAGGAGAAGACCATAATGAAAATTTTGAAGTGGATCTGATATGCATTATTGTTGATTTAACAAAGAGCCTATATTACCTTGTCTTCTCCTTTGTATTAAATGCTTGCACATTCTAGCTTAGTCAAATGCACATGCACTATTATTATTATCCAGACCGTTCGGTCGTGCGAGTGAAAGGCAATAATGACGATATATGATGGACTGATTGAGATGAGAGAAACTGGTATGAACTCGATCTCTCTTGTTTTTGTAAATATGATTAGTTCATCATTCCTGATTCAACCTATTATGAATGAAACATGTTTGCAATGACAACTAGAGATTATGGTTGCTTATGCCATGCTTAATTTGCTAGGAGTTTATAATGGTTTACTTTGCGTGCCAACATGCTATTAAAATGGTTGTGATGTGGTATGATAGGGTGGTATCCTCCTTTGAAAGATTCAAGTGGCTTGACTTGGCACATGTTCACACATGTAGTTGAAATAAAATCAACATAGGCTCCACGATATTTATGTTCATGGTGGATTATATCCTACTCATGCTTGCACTCAATGTTTATTAATTTTAATGCATGTTCATGACTGTTGTCGCTCTCTAGTTGGTCGCTTCCCAGTCTTTTGCTAGCCTTCACTTGTACTAAGCAGGAATACTGCTTGTGCATCCACTTCCATAAACCCCAAAGTTATTCCATATGAGTCCACCATACCTTCCTATATGCAGTTTTTACCTGTCGTTCCAAGTAAATTTGTATGTGCCAAACTCTAAACCTTCAAATGAAATTCTGTTTTGCATGCTCGAATAGCTCATGTATCAACTAGGGCTGTTTGTATCTTCCATGCTAGGCGGGTTATTCTCAAGAGGAGTGGACTCTGCTCCTCATTCACGAGAAAATGGCTGGTCACCGGGATGCCCAGTCACATGCTCAAACCAAATCAAAATAATTGCAAACAAAACTCCCCCAGCACTGTTGTTAGTTGGAGGCACCCGTTGTTTCAGACAATCTATGGATTGATGTTTGTTGGTGGAGGGGGAGTATAAACTTTACCATTCTGTTTGGGAACCGCCTATAATGTGTGTAGCATGGAAGATATCGAGATCTCTTGTTTGTTATGTTGACAATGAAAGTATGCCACTCAAAATATTATTTATATCTATTTCAAAAATTGAGCTCTGGCACCTCTACAAATCCCTGCTTCCCTCTGCGAAGGGACTATCTATTTACTTTTATGTTGAGTCATCCTCCTCTTATTAAAAAGCACCAGTTGGAGAGCACCGCTGTCATTTGCATCCATTACTATTAATTTATATTGAGTATGACTGGATCTCTTTTACCATGAATTACAATGTTTAGTCAGTCCTTGATCTTCAGAGGTGCTCTGCATTTATGTTTTGTGGTCTCAAAAAGGGCTAGCGAGATACCATCTTGTTATATCATATTATGATTGTTTTGAGAAAGTGTTGTCATCCGAGATTTATTATTATTGTTCGCTAGTTGATTATGCCATTGATATGAGTAAACATGAGACCTAAATGTTATTGTGAATATGGTTAGTTCATAATCTTTGCTGAAAACTTGAATGATGGCTTTACGTATTTACAACAACAAGAGCAAACAGAGTTTATAAAAGTTTTTCTTTATCACTTTCAGTTTATCAACTGAATTGCTTGACGACAAGCAAAGGTTTAAGCTTGGGGGAGTTGATACGTCTCCATCGTATCTACTTTTCCAAACACTTTTGCCCTTGTTTTGGACTCTAACTTGCATGATTTGAATGGAACTAACCCGGACTGATGCTGTTTTCAGCAGAATTGCCATGGTGTTATTTTTGTGCAGAAATAAAAGTTCTCGGAATGACCTGAAACTTCACGGAGAATATTTTTGGAATTGATAAAAAATACTGGCAAAAGAATCAAGGCCAGGGGGCCCACACCCTGTCCACAAGGGTGGGGGGCGCGCCTACCCCCTGGGCGCGCCCCCCTGCCTCGTGGGCCCCCTGGTGCTCCACCGACCTCAACTCCAACTCCATATATTCACGTTCGGGGAGAAAAAAAATCAAAGAGAAGAATTCATCGTGTTTTACGACACGGAGTAGCCGCCAAGCCCTAAACTCTCTCGGGAGGGCTGATCTGGAGTCCGTTCGGGGCTCCAGAGAGGGGAATCCATCGCCGTCGTCATCATCAACCATCCTCCAGCACCAATTTCATGATGCTCACCTCCGTGCGTTTGTAATTCCATCGTTGGCTTGCTGGACGGTGATGGGTTGGATGACATTTATCGTGTAATCGAGTTAGTTTTGTTAGGGTTTGATCCCTAGTATCCACTATGTTCTGAGATTGATGTTGCTATGACTTTTCTATGCTTAATGCTTGTCACTAGGGCCCGAGTGCCATGATTTCAGATATGAACCTATTATCTTTTCATGAATATATGTGAGTTCTTGATCCTATATTGCAAGTCTATAGTCACCTATTATGTGTTATGACCGTTAACCCCGAAGTGACAATAATCGGAATACTTACCTGTGATGACCGTAGTTTGAGGAGTTCATGTATTCACTAAGTGTTAATGCTTTGGTCCGGTACTCTACTAAAAGGAGGCCTTAATATCCCTTAGTTTCCAATAGGACCCTGCTGCCACGGGAGGGTAGGACAAAAGATGTCATGCGAGTTCTTTTCCATAAGCACGTATGACTATATTTGGAATACATGCCTACATTACATTGGTGAATTGGAGCTAGTTCTGTGTCACCCTATGTTATAACTGTTGCATGAATAATCGCATCCGACATAATTATCCATCACCGATCCAATGCCTACGAGCTTTTCACATGTTGATCTTCGCTTAGCTACTTTTCCGTTGCCACTGTTACAATTGCTACAAAACTGCTACCGTTACTTTTGCCACTGTTACCGTTACTTCCATACTATTTTGCTACTAAATACTTTCTTGCAGATATTAAGTTATCCAGGTGTGGTTGAATTGACAACTCAACTGCTAATACTTGAGAATATTCTTTGGCTCCACTTGTGTCGAATCAATAAATTTGGGTTCAATACTCTACCCTCGAAAACTGTTGCGATCCCCTATACTTGTGGGTTATGAGCCCCCTCCGCGCGGCAAGCGCGGGCGACGTCGCCCCATCCTCGGGTCATGAAGACTTTGCCCGGGGGGATGACCTTGACCTCTGCCCCCGTGGCCAGACTGCAGCACCTGGCGTGTTGCAGGCACAACTCGAGTGGCCCTCTCGGCGGAATCTCTTCGGCGAAGAACCGCGGGAGCTGAATCCACGTGCGCGGGGGCATCGCCGCCCACACCACCAACTCGTGCAAGGATCCTTCAGCGTGGGCTCGCGGGCCAGTAGTCCGCGCAACTTCAACCCGGCCACTGGGGCCGTGGCTGGCGTCGCATGGGGCGCTGCCGCCCCCTCCGGAGCCATGCGCCTGGGCGTACAAAGGAAGCGAGAAGCCGGGTGGAGGTCGCTCAAGCCAAGGCCGCACCACCAGTAGCTTGTCGCTGGTGTCGCGGGGGCGGCTCAGCCTCTTCTTCGGCGGGAGCGGTCCCTGCTCCTCGCGGGAGGTCTTCCCTTTCTCCGCTGCGGAAAACCTCCTGATCGGCGCCATGGGCACCACGGCAAGACAACAAAGCAAAGAGGAAGTGGAGAGAGTGGGCGACGAGAAGAAGGAGATGAGCAAAGGGGGCTCCGCCCCTCTCCTCATTTATAGCCAAGAGAAGGCCAGCCGACGGCCTCCACGATCGCACGTAATAATGATTTTTCTCTGCATGCAGTAGAGTCTCGTCAAGTCGGACGGTTGCCGAGGCAGCGTGGGGAAGCGGAGACGCCCACGTCCCATCGATCGCCACGCGTCAACCAAGGCCGCAGGCGGTTGGGGCCCATGGCGCTCCACACTTGCCCCTTGGCTTCACCTCGAAGCCAAGTGCGAGCGCGCCTTCGGCCCGGGGGCTACTGTCGGCGTCCTGGGGACGGGGGTGCCCAAACTTGCCTGCCTGCGGCCCACGGCGTGGCTCCGTCAACGGCCTGGTATGGCCCAGCTTCAGCAACCACAACTCAAGACCCTCGCGAGGCGGATGACAACAAGACCTCCCTGGGGGGCAGCGTCGCTAGGCTGGCTCTCGAGAAGCGGAGATATCTGTGCAAGGCGCACCTCGCGAGGTTCATGTGACGTGAGCCATGACAGCCAAGGCCAGGCAAGCACCAGCGGGCGCAGTGTACCAATTTCCTCTTTGGTGCTAAGGAGGCAAGCGCATGTGCGCAGTCCTGAGGAATCAAGCAAAGGTTTCCATATCGATGCAACAAGACCAAAGACCACGAGGACGACAGGACGGAGGTCATCGTAGAGCCCACTACGGCGTCACCACGAGAGCCTTTTGCAGGTGAAGACTACTTTTGTCAGGATAGCTTGTACTAGTTGCCCCCCTTCAAATCTGGCTATTGTGGGATCCCTTCCCGCCTACATTTGGGAAGAGGACCAAGGCCACTATAAATAGGACTTAGCCACCACCATAGACAGGGATCGATTCCATTGAGACCACCTCACCAGCTCATCGAGCTCAAGAACACATCACCACTTGAGGCTGTTCCCACACTATACTAGTTCATCCTCAGCCCCTCGAGGCAATCCACCACAAAGCTAGAGTAGGGTATTACACCGCAAGGTGGCCCAAACCAGGATAAACTGCCGTGTCCCTAGTTCTTTGGGTTCGTCGAGCTAGGCCGTGGGATCGTCAAGTAGGCAGACTAGGGAGAGAGAGTTCTTCGCATGCATCCCAGAGTTTGAACCTCTCAAGGGTCTGCGGAACCATGAATCTGACACAATTAACTAAATGATATGTTTTTTCTTATCTTCATCAACTTGCCACACCAGTCTAGCCCTGAAGAAGTCTGCTTTTTTCTTTATTCCAACAGGAATAGAATAAAGGGACATCATAAACATAGGAATGATACACACTACTGGAATCAGGATCTTTCCTGTCAGCCGGCTCTTTGCCGTCCGCTAGCTAATGGCAAAGAAGGTCTTTACCATCAGGTTCAAGAAAACTGATGGCAAAGAAGAAGCTGATGGCAAAGATAATGTTTGCCGTCAGCTACCTCGTTGCCGTCTGCGAGCTGACGACATAGAAGCTCTACTGTCAGGTAGCGGACGGCAAAGAAGGAGGGTGGCGCACTAGCGAGGGCCACCTAATGGCCACTTTCTTTGCCGTTCGCTAGCAGACTGCAAAGAAAGTGGCCAACTAACGTCCGTTAGCTAGGCTCTTTGCCGTCCGCTAGCAGACGACAAAGAGCTATGACCTAAACTAAAAAGCGGCCAGCCCCACGTCCCTCTCTCTCTCCCTCCCTCATCACATCAGCGCCGCCGCCCCCGCTGCTCCGCCTCGCCGCCCCGGCCCGGCCGCCCCGGCGCCCCGCCCCGCCGCCCCGGCCCGGCCGTCCCGGCGCCCCGCCCCGCCGCCCCGGTGCCCTTCTCCTGCACCCCCGTGGCCGCCCCGCCCCAGCGATCCACTCCTCCACCCCCGCGTCCGCCCAGCCGCTCCGGCGCCCCCTCCTCCATCCCAGGCACCCCCTACCGCGCCTGAAGGTGAGACATCCCTCTTTTTTTTGTTTTTTAGATTTAGTTTAATTATGTTTAGTTTAATTTAGGCTTGGTTTAGTTTAGGTTTTGTTTCTGTTTTTAAGATTTAGTTTAGTTTAGTTTAGGTTAAGTTTATTAGGTTTAGT
Organism: Aegilops tauschii subsp. strangulata; assembly: GCF_002575655.3. Classification (NCBI taxonomy): domain Eukaryota; kingdom Viridiplantae; phylum Streptophyta; class Magnoliopsida; order Poales; family Poaceae; genus Aegilops; species Aegilops tauschii. Next base: position 544,960,433 of record NC_053041.3, read on the forward strand.
TTAGGTTAAGAAGAAAGATGAAAAAAATAATAAGAAGAAGATGAAGAAGAAGGAGAGGAGGAAGATGAAGAGGAGGAGGAGGAGGAAGAAGATTAGGGGTGCATCACCGACGAAACCGGGTCGAGCGAGTTAGGGGGTTCCTCGGTGTCGATGGAACCCTAAATAGCAAGTATCATCGGTGCGAGATACATGTGGCCGTCGGTGTCGAACACTACATCCACATCCCACAAGTGGCGCCGACGTGTGGCATCCAACAGCAACAGTTCTCGGCATCGATGGCGGTCGAACACCATTGCGAATTTGTCTTGCAGCCTCTGCGTGACGATTAAAACCCAAGTGTTGAAACTTGAAACACCCAAACTGACTCAAGTCGGTTTGGTTGTTTGAACTTTCAAAACTTGGCTTTAATCCTCATCGCAAAGGCTGCCAAACAAATTCTCCAAGGTGTTCGACCGTCATCGGCCACCAGAACAATTGTTGCGGGACGCCGGGCGCCGGCTTCACTTGTGGGATGTGGATCTAGTGTTCAACACCGAGCGCCACATGTATCTCGCACCGATGATACTTGCTATTTAGGGTTCCATCGACACCGAGGAACCCCCTAACCCGCTCGTCTTGTTGTAAATATTTAGTTAGGTTGACGAAAAAAACAAAATTGCTATGTTACTCATCTTTCGATTTAAATGTGCAGTTTTTTCGTTGCTGCGAGGGTCTAGTGTTTGACGAGCTCCGCCCCTATGTTCGTGGGTGAGAAAAAATGACATCTCCTCCTCCCCCCTTCATTTGCTCTGTTTTGGTCTTCGTGCCGATGAAACTTGCTAGCTATAGGTGTCTTCAATCATCAGTATGCATGACCACTATGCGTCTCCCGTTCGAAAGGGTTACATCTATAAATATGCATGCATTTGCATATTTATAACCGTGATTCTTTTGAATTGTCCAACGTTATCCATGGACAGCCCGAGTATGTGTAGATTGGGTTTGTTTTACCATATGCTCTGCTCCGGATCCGATGCAGAACTTCGTCAGTGCCTCCCTGTTGTTCTCCGGGTACACATCCTCTCTGCTTATTGCCGAGACATGTATCAGGAGAATAGCGGGGAGGTGCTGCCGAAATTTTGCGTCGGATCCAGAGTAGAGCATGGGAAAACGAACCCAATCTACACATACTCGGGTGGGATTAGGACCTATCTTTACCTATTAGCATCTAGGTTGCATGGACGTAATAAAAGTGACAAACTCCATTAACTGATGAATATATACATGCTGATATATATATATATTTCTTATGTGTCCAGTAGCTAGGCAAGATGACTGATCGTGCATCGATGTACACCGACACCCTAGTCAGAAAGATATGACCATTGAATGGTTAACAAAAACCAAGGGGTTCCTAAGAGCCGCATTTGCAAATGGCCAGAGGACAACATGGTGCCCCTGTGCCGGGTGCAACAATTGGCACAAGAGGACAGAGGATGAAATGGGCAAACACCTGCAGAAGAGGGGTTTTACACCAGATTATACGGTCTGGACATTTAATGGCGAGTTGATACGTCTCCAACGTATCTATAATTTTTGATTGTTCCATGCTATTATATTATCTGTTTTGGATGTTTAATGGGCTTTATTATACACTTTTATATTATTTTTGGGACTAACCTACTAACCCAAGGCCCAGTGCAAATTGTTTTTTACCTATTTCAGTGTTTCATAGAAAAGGAATATCAAATGGAATCCAAACGGAATGAAACCTTCGGGAGAGTGATTTTTGGAACAAACGTGATCCAGAGGACTTGGAGTGGACGTCAAGAAAGAAGGAAGGAAGCCACGAGGCAGGGAGGCGCGGTTGCCCCCTAGGCGCGCCACCCACCCTCGTGGGCCCCTCGCAGCTCCACCGACCTACTTCTTCCTCCTATATATACCCATATACCCCGAAAACATCCACGAGCACCACGAAACCCTATTTCCACAGCCGCAACCTTCTGTACCCGTGAGATCCCATCTTGGGGCCTTTTCCGGCGCTCCGCCGGAGGGGGAAACGATCACCGAGGGCTTCTACATCAACACCATAGCCTCTCCAATGATGTGTGAGTAGTTTACCTCAGACCTTCGGGTCCATAGTTATTAGCTAGATGGCTTCTTCTCTCTCTTTGGATCTCAATACAAAGTTCTCCTCGATCTTCTTGGAGATCTATTCGATGTAACTCTTTCTGTGGTGTGTTTCTCGAGATCCAATGAATTGTGGGTTTATGATCAAGATTATCTATGAATAATATTTGAATCTCCTCTGAATTCTTTTATGTATGATTTTTTATCTTTGCAAGTCTCTTCAAATTATCAGTTTGGTTTGGCCTACTAGATTGATCTTTCTTGCAATGGGAGAAGTGCTTAGCTTTGGGTTCAATCATGCGGTGCTCGATCTCAGTGACAGAAGGGGAAACGACACGTATTGTATTGTTGCCATCGAGGATAAAAAGATGGGGTTTATATCATATTGCTTGAGTTTATCCCTCTACATCATGTCATCTTGCCTAATGCGTTACTCTATTCTTATGAACTTAATACTCTAGATGCATGCTGGATAGCGGTCGATGTGCGGAGTAATAGTAGTAGATGCAGAATCGTTTCGGTCTACTTGTCGTGGACGTGATGCCTATATACATGATCGTGCCTAGATATTCTCATAACTATGCACTTTTCTATCAATTGCTCAACAGTAATTTGTTCACCCACCGTAATACTTATGCTATCTTGAGAGAAGCCACTAGTGAAACCTATGGGCCCCGGGTCTATTTTTCATCATATTAATCTCCCGTCAACTAGCTATTTCTGCCACCGTGTATTTTGCAATCTTTACTTTCAAACTTTATCATAAAAATACCAAAAATATTATCCTATCATCTCTATCAGATATCACTTTTGCAAGTGGCCGTGAAGGGATTGACAACCCCTTTATCGCGTTGGTTGCAAGGTTCTTATTTGTTTTTGTAGGTACGAGGGACTTGCGGGTGGCCTCCTACTGGATTGATACCTCGGTTCTCAAAAACTAAGGGAAATACTTACGCTACTTTGCTGCATCACCCTTTCCTCTTCAAGGGAAAACCAACACATGCTCAAGAGGTAGCACGAGTCTGCCCAATGTGCCAGAGCTAAGGTGCTTTGTCGTTGCACCGACGAGCATGGTACCGGGATGCAAGACATGGTGCAATACTTTGATGATGCTCGGGACTCGGACGATGAGATGGAGGAATCTGCAAAGGCCTTCAATGAAATGTCGGAGTCTTCAAACCACCCTCTCCACGAGCACACTGAGCTTTGTCAGCTGGATGCCATCTCACAAATAATGGCTCTGAAGGCTCAATTCAACTTGGGTAGAGAATGCTACGACACAATAATGACAGTATTTGGACGTTTTCTACCCAAAGGCCATGTACTACATGCAAACCTATACCAGTCGGACAAAATCCTCCGTGCTCTTAAGATGCCCTATGAGAAGATACATGCCTATGAGAAAGGATGTGCCTTATTTCAGCTTCAGTATGCGGACTTGAACTATTGTCCCATTTGCAAGTCATCAAGGTATGTTGTGGTAGACAACAGTATGGGTGAGAAGACGCAGACCAAAATCCCCATTAATGTTCTTCGATATATGCCAATCGTACCAAGACTTCAACATCTTTTCATGGTCGAAGAGATAGCCAGACAGATGACATGGCACAAAATGGGCAAAAGAACCCAACTAGATGCAGATGGGAAGCTGATGATGGTGCACACATTGGACGGTGAAGCATGGAAGAGCTTCGATGCATTACATGATGACAAAGCAGCAGATCCGAAGCATCCCTGAGTTGGCATCAGCATGGATGGGTTCGGTGTGTTCGGTCTGACGGCAGCCCAATACATTTGTTGGCCTGTATTTGTCTTTCCACTCAATCTCGCCCCGGACAGATTATGCAAAGAAAGAACATTTTCCTGATGTTGACAATTCCATGGCCCAACTATCCGGGGAAGAATATGAATGTGTACATGCAGCCGCTGACGGACGAATTGCAAGAAGCCTGGGATAATGGGTTCAAGATATACGGCGCCTTTAGCAAACGAAACTTCATAATGCGTGTCTGGTACATGTACTCAACGCATGACTTGCCGGCGTATGCACTATTCATTGGCTGGTGTGTGCATGGAAGGTTCCCGTGCCCCACATGCAAGGGATCTCTTGAGTTTTGTTGGCTTCAGGCCGGTCGCAAGTTTTCTTGCTTCGAGATGCATAGACAGTTCCTGGATCCTCGCCATAAGTTCAGGAAAGACAAGAAGAACTTCATCAGAGGTAGAGTTCTCGAAAACTCTACACCACCTATGTTGGCAGGCCAAGAGACCCTGGATCAGTTAAACGCTCTCGAGCCAGATCCAGAGCGTCCGGGGTATTTCAAGGGTTATAATTCGAAACACGCCTAGACTCACAAGACATGCTTGTGGGATCTGCCTTACTTCAAAGACCTCCTTTGCCCACACAACATCGACATGATGCACACTGAGAAGAATATCGCCGAGGCACTTTTTGGTACATTGTTCGGCATAGATGGGAAGTCAAAGGATAATACTAAGGCTAGAATCGATCTGGAGGCGCTATGTGATAGGCCGTTACAAAACATGAAAGAAACGAAAGGAAAGCAGAACTAGACGAATCCAAAGGCACGGTTCAATCTTGGAAGGCCAGCTATGAGGGAAATTATCTTGTGGCTGCAACAACAGTTGATGTTCCCCGATGGGTATGCAACGAATCTAAAGAGGGGAGCGAGTCTTGATAAATTGAAGATATTTTGTCTCAAGAGTCATGATTGGCACATATGGATTGAGCGGGTAATGCCGGTGATGTTGCGTGGCTTCATCCCTAAGGATGAACGGCTAGTACTTGGCAGAGCTGAGCTATTTCTTCCGGGGAGCGAGTCTTGATAAATTGAAGATATTTTGTCTCAAGAGTCATGATTGGCACATATGGATTGAGCGGGTAATGCCGGTGATGTTGCGTGGCTTCATCTCGAAGGATGAATGCTAGTACTGGCAGAGCTGAGCTATTTCTTCCATGTTCTTTGTGCGAAAGAACTATCGCCCGGCCTGCTAGAAGAAATGGAAGAGTTGGCGCCGGAGTTGATCTGCAAGTTAGAGAAGATCTTTCCGCCGGGCTTCTTAAATCCAATGCAGCACTTGATTTTGCATCTCCCAACCGAGGCAAGATTGGGGGGCCCGTGCAAAATCATTGGTGCTATGCAACTGAGAGGATGCAGAAGACGCTAGAAAAATGTAAAAATAAACGTAGAATTGAAGCATCGATGGCTGAGGCATTCATTACTGAGGAGGCGGCAAACTTCGTGACAGCACACTACGAAGCGAAAAATCGTCATTTGCATAATCCGAAGCCTTGATACAATGCTGACGACCCTAAAAAGGGTGGATCCAACCTCAGCCTATTCAATGGGGATCTCGCACCACCTAGTGCTTCTAATTCCATAACATTGGATTTCGAAGAATGGCAGATCATTTCGTTGTATATCTTCACCAACCTAACAGTAGTGCGGCCGTACATTGAGTAAGTTCTCGGTACATTATTTCGCAACTTCTAATTCCTTTGAACTGCTCTTATTCCCGGATAAATTTGATACAGTCGATACGTCGCCAAATTCTCGGATGGAATGGTGATCCAAAAGGATTCCGTCGTAGAGTATGAGCTTTTGGCAAAGCATGGAGGCGGCTATCCCAGTTTCATCTCTTGGTTCAAACAAACGGTAATTTCCATTAGACCATTTCATTTCTTTGTCTAATTTGTGGCTAATGCAACAATCCCTTTCATATTAAACTTGCAGGCTAATTCAGAGTCTATGGACGCCGAATTGAGACAAGTCGCTAATGGTTTTGACTTTAAGGTCCGTTCATTTGACAAATACGATATCAACGGGTATCGCTTTCGTACCTATGGCAAAGAGCTATCTATGGCCGACCGAAAGTCTACAAATTGTTGTGTCTCTGCTATCGGCGAAGGAGATACCTAGCATTATGGAAGAGTTGAAGCAATTTATGAACTTCAATTCTATGGTGCAAACCCACCAAACGTCGTAGTCTTCAAATGTTATTGGTTCCAGCCGAAGGAGACTAGAAGGACTCCTGAACACTTCGGGCTAGTGGAAATCAAACAAAGCACCCATTTGGATGTTCCCCATGTCTATATTATGGCTCAACAGGCAACCCTAGTTTTCTATCTACCATGGGCCTGTCAAAGTGATCCAAATCTCAATGGTTGGGATGTCGTTCATGAAGTGCCTCCACGTGTTAGACCACCTCTCCCCAATAAAGAGAATTATGAAACTCACATTAACCCGGACACATATGAAGGAGAATTCTTCCAGGAAACACGTCTTTCCAAAAGACGTTTCAAGAACCGCTCTACTTCACCCCAGAACATTGAAGTAGACACCGACAGTGAACCCGACTTCACCCCTGAGCCGGAACAAGAAGAGCCTGACCTAGAAGAGGTTACTACTGCGGATGACCTATCAATGCTTGACCAATTACGTAAAGGTGGCCTTCCACATGATCATTTCTTAATGATGATGATAAGCACGTCATTACTGATAGTGATGATGATGATGATGCATTTATTGATCCCGGAGCATTTATTGAACCCAATGATCCAGATTATTAGGTATTCAATTTTTTATGTTGTACTTGATTTATATAGTTACTTGTATGATTGTATGATTTATATAGTTACTTGTATAATTTTCTTACTTTGTATGATTGTTTCTTATACATAGTGCCATGCTCTTGATTTCTATCCCCGTCGGCCCTCGCCCACTTTATGATTCAGAAGTGGTAAATTCTCTTTTATAACTATTTGTTGCATTTCGCATTTATGACAATTATGGCCATCAAGTTGACATAGAGATATTCTACTCTAGGAGGTACGTGACCCGGAATTTGAAACCGACCCTCTTGTTGAGAAGTTAAATTTAGTTGAAAAAGAAAATGAGTATTTGAAAGAAAAAATTAAAAGAATTGAAGAAGAGATGATGACATTGGAGTTGTATGTTGTCGATGTCGTCGATGATCACAAGATGAAGATGAATGCAATGCGCATGAAGATGGATGCAATGCGCCTGAAGTTTAAGAAGATTAGAAAATATGCCATTGATAATGAGGCTTGGTATCATTATGCCGTTGGATCAATTGTTACCTTTGTTGCGATCTTCATCACATTTGTTGTGATGAGGGTAAGTTTTCTCTAGGGTTTTTCCTTAACAAATGCATACTTAGCTTATTTTCCTCCTAATGACATAATTACCTAAGTTAGATAAAATGGCATTTTACCTACGTTAGTTAGAAGAAGAAGAAGATAAAGAAGAGGAGAGGAGAAAGAGAAAGAGAAGAACATTTCTTCTTCTTCTTCTTCTTCTTCTTCTTCTTCTTCTTCTGCTTCTTCTTCTTCTTCTTCTTCTTCTTCTTATTCTTCTTCTTCTTCTAGCTAGTCTTCTTCTTCTAGTCTTCTTCTTCTTCTTCTTCGAACTTTCTTCTTTCCCAATTTACAGATTTGCTTTCGATGAGGAAGCTTGCGTTGATGGAGTCTACTCTTGTCCTTGTGCTTCCTTTTTGTTTTGATTTCGTAGGATGAACAATGTGAAACTTGCTACCTATATATGTATGTATGGATGAAACCATTGTATGCTTGTTGTTGGATATGTTGGCTAGCTATATATGTTGCATATGGACTTTTCATTGGTATGTATATGTGTTGGATGATCATATCCATATGGCAGGGATACGATTTGGTATGTATATGTGTTGTTATGCTTGTTAAAAGTATCTTCAAATGTGTGTATATATATATATATCTGAAATTCTGTCAAACTGAATGAATTTAAGGAAAAATAGGGGCTGTACAGGCTCTTTGCCGTTAGCTGGCAGACGACAAAGAGGTTTACCATCAGCGAGCAGACGGCAAAGCTACCACGTGGCAGCTACCTGTGCAACCTGGGGGCACTATGGCTGGCCTATTTGGTCAGTTTGCCGTCCGCTGGCAGACGGCAAAGACTTTTGCATCTTTGCCGTCTACTATCAGACGGCATAGCATGCCATGTTGCAGCTACCTGGTCTAGCCTATTTAGGCACTTTGCCGTCTACTGGCAGACAGTAAAGCACACCGTTAACCACCTAATGGAACTAACCTGCCATGTGTGCTGTCCAGGCCCTTTGCCATCTGCCAGCGGACGATGAAGGCCTCGACATCTTTGCCGCCAGCTAGCAGACGACAAAGTGCGCTTTGCCGTAGTTCGTTCAGCCGGATGGTTTGCCGTCTGCTGGTTGACGGCAAAGGTCTTTGCCGTCCACCAGACATGCCTTTGCCGTCTGCCATGGCAGACGGCAAAGATCCTGATTCCTGTAGTGACGTCTCCAACGTATCTATAATTTTGGGTTGTTCCATGCAGTTATATTATCATTCTTGGATGTTTTACAATCATTTCAAAGAAACTTTATATCATTTTTTGGGACTAACTTATTGACATAGTGCCCAGTGCCACTTGCTATTTTTTGCTTGTTTTTTACTCCACAGAAAATCAATACCAAACGGAGTCCAAAGGCAGCAAAACTTTTTGGAGATTTTTTCCTGACCAGAAGACACTTGTTGGGCCAAAGAAGTACCAGAGGGGGCTCCGAGTGTTGGGGAACGTAGTAATTTCAAAAAAATTCCTACGCACACGCAAGATCATGGTGATGCATAGCAACGAGAGGGGAGAGTGTTGTCCACGTACCCTCGTAGACCGAAAGCGGAAGCATTATGATAAGGCGGTTGATGTAGTCGTACGTCTTCACGATCCGACCAATCCAAGTACCGAACACACGGCACCTCCGAGTTCTGCACATGTTCAGCTTGGTGACGTCCCACGATCTCATGATCCAGCAGAGCTTCATGGGATAGTTCCGTCAGCACGACGGCGTGATGACGGTGATGATGATGCTACCTGTGACGCCCCCGATTTGACCGTACACTAATCATGCACGCAAATGTGTACGATCAAGGTCAGGGACTCACGGGAAGATAACACAACACAACTCTACAACATAAATAAATCATACAAGCATCATAATACAAGCCAGGGGCCTCGAGGGCTCGAATACAAGTGCTCGATCACAGACGAGTCAGCGGAAGCAACAATATCTGAGTACAGACATAAGTTAAACAAGTTTGCCTTAAGAAGGCTAGCACAAACTGGGATACAGATCGAACGAGGCGGAGGCCTCCTGCCTGGGATCCTCCTAACTACTCCTGGTCGTCGTCAGCGGCCTGCACGTAGTAGTAGGCACCTCCAGTGTCGTAGGAGTCGTCGTCGACGGTGGCGTCTGGCTCCTGGGCTCCAACATCTGGTTGCGACAACCAGATAGAAAGGAAAGGGGGAAAAGAGGGAGAGAAGCAACCGTGAGTACTCATCCAAAGTACTCGCAAGCAAGGAGCTACACTACATATGCATGGGTATATGTGTAAAGGGGCATATCAGTGGACTAAACTGCAGAATGCCAGAATAAGAGGGGGATAGCTAGTCCTGTCGAAGACTATGCTTCTGGACATCTCCATCTTGCAGCATGTAGAAGAGAGTAGATTGAAGTCCTCCAAGTAGCATCGCATAGCATAATCCTACCCAGCGATCCCCTCCTCGTCGCCCTGTTAGAGAGCGATCACCGGGTTGTATCTGGCACTTGGAAGGGTGTATTTGATTCATTATCCAGTTCTAGTTGTCATAAGGTCAAGGTACAACTCCGGGTCATCCTTTTACCGAGGGACACGGCTATTCGAATAGATAAACTTCCCTGCAGGGGTGCACCACATAACCCAACACGCTCGATCCCATTTGGCCGGACACACTTTTCTGGGTCATGCCCGGCCTCGTAAGATCAACGCGTCGCAGCCCCACCTAAGCACAACAGAGAGGTCAGCACGCCGGTCTAACCCTATGCGCGCAGGGGTCTGGGCCCATCGCCCTATGCACACCTGCACGTTGCGTACGCGGCCGGAAGCAGACCTAGCCTAGTGGCGTTCCAGTCCAATCCGGCGCGCGCCACTCAGTCGCTGACGTCAAGAAGGCTTCGGCTGATACCACGACGCTGGGATACCCATAACTACTCCCGCGTAGATGGCTAGTGCGTATAGACCAAATGGCCAGACTCAGATCAAATACCAAGATCTCGTTAAGCGTGTTAAGTATCCGCGAACGCCGACCAGGGCCAGGCCCACCTCTCACCTAGGCGGTCTCAACCTGCCCTATCGCTCCGCCACAAAGATCCACTTGCGGGTACTCCTACGAGCCGACCCGACTTTAGTCATCACATGTGTCATGTATATAGTATATAAGTATATACCCATGATCACCGCCCAGGTGTTCACGACCCGATAGTGTAGCACAGCAGACGGACAAGAATGTAGGGCCACTGATGGAAATCTAGCATCCTATACTAAGCATGTAGGATTGCAGGTAAAGGTATCAACAGTAGTAGCAAGGATAGGCTATGCATCAGGATAGGATATCGAAAAGCAGTAACATGCTACACTACTCTAATGCAAGCAGTATAGAGAAGAGTAGGCGATATCTGGTGATCAAGGGGGGGCTTGCCTGGTTGCTCTGGCAAGTAGGAGGGGTCGTCAACACCGTAGTCGAACTGGGCAGCAGCAGTGTCGGTCTCGTAGTCTACCGGAGAGGAGAGGGGGAAGAAACAGTAAATACAATGCAAACATAAGCATGACGATGCGTGACATGACAATGAGCGGTGCTAGGTGTGTCCTAACGCGACAGTAGGTGGTACCGGTGAAGGGGGGGAACATCCGGGAGGTATTCCCGATGTTTCGCGTTTTCGGACAAACGGACCGGAGGGGGAAAGTTGCTAGTTCGATAGGTTAGGGAGGTGTGGTGGACGAACGGACGGACTATTCGGATTCGTCTCGTCGTTCTGAGCAATTTTCATATAGAAAACATTTTCATCCGAGTTACGGTTTAAAAGATATGAATTTTCAAAGTTTATTTGAATTTCTGGAATTATTTAATTAACAGAAAAAGGGGTATGACGTCAGCATGACGTATGAGCGACGTCAGCGGTCAACAGTCCGGGTTGACTGGTCAAAACTGACACGGGGGACCCACCTGTCATAGACAGTGGGTTAACAAACGATTAAACTAATTAATTTTTAGTTAACTAACTACTGGGCCCACCTGTCAGTGAGTGATTAGATTAATTAATTAGTTTTAATTATAAAAACTTTTCTTTTTTGCGGCGGGGCCCGCATGTCAGTGGCTGGGCCTGCCCAGTCAGCACGTTGACTGGGTGGACCCAGTCAACGGGGCCCACGGGCAGTGGCACTGGGGGTGGCCCCAGGCCAGCCACGTCGGCGGCCGGCGCCGGAGCAACTCCGACGAGCCAAACGCGGCGGCGCGGCTCGGGAGGGATGCGGGTTTCACGCACAGGGGGTCTGCGGGGGCGTGGCTGGGCGTGTTCGACGCGGCTCGGCGCCGCGCGTCCAACGGTGGTGGTCGGAGGGGCTGGAACGGGCGGGGGCGAGCGCTACGAGCTCGCCGGCGGCGAGGTGCTTCGGGCTGGGATGGGTGCGGCGTTAGAGCGCGCGAGCGGCCGAACTATCTAGCCAGGCGGGTGCGGCACGATGCGGTCGAGCTAACGGGCCTAAGCCCATGACCAAATGATCACCGGAGACCCGCCGGCGGCGAGCTCCGCGGCGCGGCGTTCGGGCGCGCGTGGGGAAGTGGCTAGGGGGCGCGCGAGAGAGAATGGACAGGTGAGGAGGGGGAAGAGGCTCACCGCGCGGCACACGGAGGCCGGTGAGAGCTTAGGAGCAGCAGGTCGGCGCCGGGGAAGAAGGGGGTCGCCGACGTCCGAAGGTTGAAGACGAGCTCGGGGAGGCCGTTGCAGTGGCTCCGAGCTTCAACGGAGAGGCGGAGGTGGTGTAGTCGAGGGCTGCGATGGCGTACAACACGACGAGGTGGCGATTGGGGCTCGGTGGCCGCGGGAACGACATGAACGGCGGCGAGCGCGTCGGGCGCGAGGAAGGGGAGAGCGGCGTGGATCTGGGGGGGAAGAGGGAGGCGCAGAGGCCGAGAGGAGAGCGGGGGCGAGTGGGAGAGAGGCCCGAGGAGGCGGGGGAGCTGGCGCCCTTATCCTCCCCGTCGCCGGCGAGGTGGTGCGGCGGGGACGGCCCCTGTTCCGACCCCGGTCTGGGGAACAGGGAAGGGGAGAGCGAGTGGGAGAGGTGGGCCGGGGTGGAGCTGGGCCTTTCGGCCGGGGGGGGGGGGGAATGGTGCTGGCCGGCTGGGCCTGGGGCTGGCCTAGTTGGGCCAAGGGTCTAGTGGGGGGGGGGGCTTCTCCCCTTTTCTTTTTTTCTTTTGTTCTGTGTTCTTTTGCATTTTCTTTTTATTTGTTTATTTTCTTTTCTGTTTTATTTCATTTAAAAGTATTTAGGTATTTTATAAAAATGTGTTTTCTCCACCATAATTATCAGTGCTATTTCTGGCATGGCCCGAACATTTTTGTTTAAACTTTTGAAAACTTTTATTTTCCACTTTAAATTTAATTGAAGTTTGAATTAGGAGTTTGAAAAAAAATGTGTTCCAAATGTGATCAAGCCCTGTTTAGCAACATGATTAGCTTAATCACAGAGGGTTACTGTAGCATGATTCTCGGGGTGTTACAAATCTCCTCCACTACAAGAAATCTCGTCCCGAGATTTAGGAGGTAGAAGGAAACAGGGCGGGGTATTCTTCGTGCAGACGATCCTCTCGTTCCCAAGTGGCCTCATCTTCAGAATGGTGCGACCACTGGACTTTGAGAAACTTGATCGCCTTCTGACGTGTGCGGCGTTCAGCTTGGTCGAGAATGCGGACCGGATGCTCCTTATAGGAGAGGTCTTGCTGCAATTCAAGCACTTCATGATCCACGGCTCGGATTGGGTCCTTGAAGCAACGGCGGAGCTGTGACACATGGAACACATCATGAACCTGAGAAAGGTTCGGCGGTAGCTCCAGTTGGTATGCCACTTTTCCACGCCTTTCGAGAATAGTGAATGGGCCAATATAGCGAGGAGCTAGTTTGCCCTTGATCCCGAAGCGGTGAGCACCCTTCATAGGTGTGACTCGAAGATAAGCCTTTTCGCCAGGTTGATAGACCATGTCTTTATGATGACGGTCATACTGACTCTTCTGACGTGACTGAGCAGCCTTGAGATTCTCGCGAATAATGCGTACTTGTTCTTCGGCATCTTGGATAATATCCGGACCGAAGAGTGGACGTTCCCCAGTTTCTGACCAGTTCAGAGGGGTTTGGCACTTTCGTCCATATAACACTTCGAAGGGGGCCATCTTCAGACTAGCTTGATAGCTATTATTATAAGAGAACTCAGCATACGGGAGAGATTCCTCCCATTTCTTGCCGAAAGAAATAACACAAGCGCGAAGCATGTCTTCGAGAACTTGATTGACGCGTTCAACTTGACCTTGCGATTGAGGATGAAACGCAGTACTGAATGACAGATGAGTTCCCATAGCTTCTTGGAAACTTGCCCAGAATCTTGAAGTGAATAAGCTGCCACGGTCTGAGCTGATAACCAATGGAATACCGTGGAGTGAAACAATCCTGGACATATAGAGCGTTGCCAACTGGCTAGCAGTGATCGTTTCTTTGACTGCCAGGAAATGTGCAACTTTGGAAAGTCGGTCAATGACGACAAGAATAGCATCATTACCTTTCTGTGATTTGGGAAATCCAGTGACGAAGTCCATCTCAACATGGTCCCATTTCCATTCAGGAATAGAGATAGGTTGCAGAGTTCCAGCAGGCCTTTGATGTTCTGCTTTGATACGACGGCAAACGTCACACTCAGCAACATAACGAGCAATGTCTTGCTTCATATTAGACCACCAGAATCTCTGACGGATGTCTTGGTACATCTTTGTACTACCAGGATGGATACATAGAGGCGTATCATGAGCTTCTTTCATAACTTCCTGTGTCATATCCAGGTTTTTCTCTGGACATGGTACCACTAGGCGGCCCTTGAAGTATAGGGTGCCATCTTCAGCAATGGTGAAGAATGAGGGCTTTCCTTCTACGAGGTAGCGCTTAATCTTGTGGGCTTCAGAGTCATACTTCTGTAGCCTTTTGATGCTGTCCTCGAGATCTGGTTTAGCAACTAGGGTATTGAGGGAACCCTAGGTAACAACGTGGAGGTTCACCTTGCCAAACTCCTTAGGAGGGGGAGCGAGTGCACCCGGAGGAACAATATGGAGGTTCAGCTTCCTGAATTCTTCAACAAGCGAGGGCTGAACTTTGTGAACCTGGAGGTGGTTGCAGTAAGACTTGCGGCTCAAGGCATCAGCCATTACATTAGCCTTGCCTGGCGTATAGGAAATACCCAAGTCAAAGTCTGCAACAAGCTCCATCCATCTCTGCTGACGGAGGTTCAGATCTGGCTGAGTAAACAGATACTTCAGGCTTTGGTGGTCAGTGAAGATCTCGCAACGATTACCGAGAAGGTAATGTCGCCACTGCTTCAGCGCATGAATGACAGCAGCAAGTTCGAGGTCGTGAACTGGGTAGTTCTCTTCGTGAGGGCGCAATTGTCGAGAGGCATAAGCAATCACTTTGTGGTCTTGCATTAGGACACAGCCTAATCCTTGCGGGAAACGTCGCAGTAAATGACGAAGTCCTTCTTAGTATCAGGTGGAGCTAGAACTGGGGAAGAAGTCAACTTGTCTTTGAGTGCCTGGAAACTTTCCTGACATTTGTCTGTCCATTGGAACTTGACACCCTTATGCAATAGGTTAGTCAGAGGCCTGGCGATCTTAGAGAAGTTCTCGACGAATCGACGGCAATAGTTGGCGAGACCGAGAAAACTTCTGACTTGCTTAACGTTCTTGGGAGGAGTCCAATCAAGAATAGCCTGAACTCGCTCGGGGTTGACGGCAATACCATCCTTAGAGATGACATGCCCAAGATAGGTTACTTCGGGTAGCCAGAATTCACATTTAGAGAACTTGGCATATAGGTGATGCTCTCGTAGCTTTTCCAGCACAAGTCGAAGATGTTCAGCATGTTCTTCTTCGTTCTTGGAAAATACCAGGATATCATCCAGATAAACCACGACGAACTTGTCGAGGTAATCCATGAATATATAGTTCATCAGATGAGAGAAGGTGGCTGGAGCATTGGTTAAACCGAAAGACATGACGGTGTACTCGTATGAACCATAGCGAGTCACGAAGGCGGTCTTTGGGATAGCCTCTTCGCGAACACGGATCTGGTGGTAGCCCAACCTCAAGTCGAGCTTAGAGAACACTGACGAACCCGCCAGTTGATCATACAGATCATTGATCCGAGGAAGAGGGTATTTATTCTGAATGGTAGCTTGGTTTATAGGACGGTAGTCTTGAACTAACCGGTTTGTCCCATCCTTCTTCTTGACAAAGAGAGAAGGTGCTCCCCAAGGAGAGCAACTTGGGCGAATGAATCCTTTGCGAAGAGATTTGTCGATTTCCTCCTTAAGCTCAAGGAGTTCATGCGGCGGCATTTTGTAGGGTCGCTTGGCTATAGGAGTGGTGCCTGGTTTCAAGTCGATGATGAATTCGACAGCTCTAGCAGGGGGAATCCCTGGAAGTTCTTCAGGAAAGACATCGAGGAATTCATGCACGACGGGAACGTTTTCAATGCCCTCGAGTGGCGCAGCGTTCAATGCATTCAATGCATAGAGCCTTGCCTCGGCATTTTGCACCAGATGAGCTTGGTAAGCAACTATTTCATCTGAAGGGTGTAGCAGATGGACGGTCTTAGTGGCGCAAACTATAGAAGCAGTATGCGCTTTCAACCAATCCATACCCAAAATGAGGTCGATGTTAGACGTCTTCAGGATAATGGGAGAGGCATAGAATTCCAGCCCTTCGATTTCCACGGGGACATCGATGCCAACCAAGGAGGTTTGACACTGTCCCACGGGGGTTTTGACCAATACAGAGGTGTTCATCTCCTCACATTTAACGTCGTGCTTGTATGCAAAATCTTCTGACATGAATGAATGCGATGCACCTGTATCAAATAAAACGGATGCTGGTACTGAATTTACGAGGAGTGTACCCATCACAGTAGCAGGCTGGTCTTGAGCTTCGTTGAGATCAACGTGGTTGGCATGAGCACGACCATAAGACTTAGCATTGTTGTTGCGGGGCTGATTGTTACCACGGCCAGTTGCTGGAAGGGCCAGTTGATTCTGGTTCTGGTTGCACTCTTTAGCGCGGTGTCCTGGTTGACCACACCTGAAGCACAAGCCATTATTCGGAGTGGGAACAGGAGCTTGGGATGGTGGAGCTGGAAGTCTTGACTGCCTAGATGGTGGTGGAGGCAGACGAGGTGCAGCATAGGTCTGCCTTGGGGCAGATGCATTTGGACGGTACATGCTGTTCGGGATCCATATCTTACGCTTCTGTGAGGGCGGGCCCGAAGATGAGCCCGTGTCACGGTTGCGCCTGTGAGAGCTCTGGTATTCCTGCAGACCAGTTTCGACATTGATGGCCTTGTTCACCAAGGTGGCGAAATCAGCAAAGTCATGCACTAGAAGTGCGAGCTTGATGTCAGCTTGAAGGCCATCAAGGAACTTCTCCTGTCTGCGTGCATCAGTCGCAATGTCTTCTTCAGCATAGCGGGACAAGTCCAGAAACTCCCGCTGATAAGCTTCGACGGTTTTGTTGCCTTGGGTGAGGTTGCGGAACTCACGCTTCTTCCGGTCCATGACTCCTTGAGGAATGAAGCGGGCACGGAAAGCTGCTTGGAAGTCTGGCCATGTGATGATTGTTCCAGCTGGCAGAGTACGCCTGTGGCTGTCCCACCATTGAGCTGCGGGTCCCTTCAAGAAGAAGGAAGCAAAAGTGACATAGCTGGCAGGGGCTACATCAGCAGACTCCATCTCATAGGTGATGTCACGGAGCCAGTCATCAGCATCCAGAGGCTGAGTTGAGCTGCGGTAGATGGTTGGGTTGAGGCGTATGAAATCTTGAAGAGTCACTTGAGTTGGCTGCTGGTTCATATTGGGGCGAGGAAACTGAGCCATCATATTTTCCATGAATTGGCGGTTCAGTTCAAACTGTTGGATCATACCAGCCATGTACTCAGGTGGTGGTGGGGCATCGCCACCACGACCACGACCACCTGGTCTAACCATCCTGCTAATATATAACAGGGGTAGTTCAGCATTGGAAAATAGTTGCAAAGACAAGAATCATTCATGATGAAACATGCATAAAGAAAGGAGCACGATAGCTACTACATGGTAGTCGGCATAACTTACAAAGGGGTCATGCATAGAGTTCAGTGCACAGAGTTCAGTACATAGACTAAAACAACATAGGCGGCACACAGGCTCGCGGCGAATGCATCTAATACTAACTAAGCAAGACTACATCAGTCCCAAGAGGTACTGTGGAGGTAATCGTAGCCCGACAGCTGGTAGTGAGGCAACGGATAGCCCTCCACGTCAGCAGACTGGGGGCCGCGGATACTCCGGTGTAGAGCCCGACGCTCAGGTGGCAGAAGAGGACCAAGTGCGGGAGAGTAGCCTCCCACCTCTGGCCAACCGACACCATGGGGCATCACGGTCCTGGCTGGGTAGATCGCAGTACGCGGTACCTGTCCAGATCGGACAAAGGGGTGCAGCAGCGTCAGAGCACGGTAAAGGTGCTGACGGGTGGTGTACATCTCGTGGCGAAGAGCTCGGTTAGCTAGATCCAGCCCATCAGCATGCAGAACCAGGTGCTGATGGTAGAAGGGCTCTCGGGTGACAGTGGAGTAGGCAGCAGTATAGTATCCCTCCGCACCAACATCAGATGCGATAGCAATGTGCCTGAAAGGGGAGGTGTCCAACTCCTGATACTCTCCACGAAGACGTGTCAGAGCAGCATAGGCAGCATCGTGGACAGCCATATCGATGGTCACACCAACACCATGTGCGGTGTGCAGCACAGTAGTGGAGTCGTACTCCCGAGAGTAGAGGTGGACGATGGCACGGTACTGCTCCTGGTTAAAATCCTGGTACTCATCGTAGACGGTGTACTCAGGGTGCCAGCGATAACCCAGATAGGTCATCATCTCAGCTAGCACCGCAGGTGATCCCGAGGCACCAATGGCCGTCGTGTGGCGAACGACCTGCCTCGTGGGTTCCATCTGAAAGCAAAGACGTTTCAAAGGAGTCAAATGACAGTGTGTGAATTGTTCAAAATACTATTCTAAGAAACAACTATGGCTTATCCAACTTTGGGGTGAATACGGTCACGGGATCCTAGTGTTAGAGTTAGTAATTGCGTTTAACCCGAGTAGAAGAGAGTTCAGAGTCCCAGAGTAAAGGTCGAGGAGTAAAAGATACTAGTACCACCCAATGGCGACGTGGGCCCGTAAGACACACAGCCATGTTAGTAGAAGTTTTCGTAATGTCTAGACTCGACTTCGGCCAAGGAGTGTGGAAAGGGGGATACCTACAGGCAGTCGGCTCTGATACCAACTTGTGACGCCCCCGATTTGACCGTACACTAATCATGCACGCAAATGTGTACGATCAAGGTCAGGGACTCACGGGAAGATATCACAACACAACTCTACAACATAAATAAATCATACAAGCATCATAATACAAGCCAGGGGCCTCGAGGGCTCGAATACAAGTGCTCGATCACAGACGAGTCAGCGGAAGCAACAATATCTGAGTACAGACATAAGGTAAACAAGTTTGCCTTAAGAAGGCTAGCACAAACTGGGATACAGATCGAACGAGGCGGAGGCCTCCTGCCTGGGATCCTCCTAACAACTCCTGGTCGTCGTCAGCGGCCTGCACGTAGTAGTAGGCACCTCCAGTGTCGTAGGAGTCCTCGTCGACGGTGGCGTCTGGCTCCTGGGCTCCAACATCTGGTTGCGACAACCAGATAGAAAGGAAAGGGGGAAAAGAGGGAGAGAAGCAACCGTGAGTACTCATCCAAAGTACTCGCAAGCAAGGAGCTACACTACATATGCATGGGTATATGTGTAAAGGGGCATATCAGTGGACTGAACTGCAGAATGCCAGAATAAGAGGGGGATAGCTAGTCCTGTCGAAGACTACGCTTCTGGACATCTCCATCTTGCAGCATGTAGAAGAGAGTAGATTGAAGTCCTCCAAGTAGCATCGCATAGCATAATCCTACCCGGCGATCCCCTCCTCGTCGCCCTGTTAGAGAGCGATCACCGGGTTGTATCTGGCACTTGGAAGGGTGTATTTTATTCAGTATCCAGTTCTAGTTGTCATAAGGTCAAGGTACAACTCCGGGTCATCCTTTTACCGAGGGACACGACTATTCGAATAGATAAACTTCCCTGCAGGGGTGCACCACATAACCCAACACGCTCGATCCCATTTGGCCGGACACACTTTTCTGGGTCATGCCCGGCCTCGTAAGATCAACGCGTCGCAGCCCCACCTAAGCACAACAGAGAGGTCAGCACGTCGGTCTAACCCTATGCGCGCAGGGGTCTGGGCCCATCGCCCTATGCACACCTGCACGTTGCGTACGCGGCCGGAAGCAGACCTAGCCTAGTGGCGTTCCAGTCCAATCCGGCGCGCGCCACTCAGTCGCTGACGTCAAGAAGGCTTCGGCTGATACCACGACGCCGGGATACCCATAACTACTCCCGCGTAGATGGCTAGTGCGTATAGACCAAATGGCCAGACTCAGATCAAATACCAAGATCTCGTTAAGCGTGTTAAGAATCCGCGAACACCGACCAGGGCCAGGCCCACCTCTCACCTAGGCGGTCTCAACCTGCCCTGTCGCTCCGCCACAAAGATCCACTTGCGGGTACTCCTACGAGCCGACCCGACTTTAGTCATCACATGTGTCATGTATATAGTATATAAGTATATACCCGTGAACACCGCCCAGGTGATCACGGCCCGATAGTGTAGCACAGCAGACGGACAAGAATGTAGGGCCACTGATGGAAATCTAGCATCCTATACTAAGCATGTAGGATTGCAGGTAAAGGTATCAACAGTAGTAGCAAGGATAGGCTATGCATCAGGATAGGATATCGAAAAGCAGTAACATGCTACACTACTCTAATGCAAGCAGTATAGAGAAGAGTAGGCGATATCTGGTGATCAAGGGGGGGGGCTTGCCTGGTTGCTCTGGCAAGTAGGAGGGGTCGTCAACTCCGTAGTCGAACTAGGCAGCAGCAGTGTCGGTCTCGTAGTCTACCGGAGAGGAGAGGGGGAAGAAACAGTAAATACAATGCAAACATAAGCATGACGATGCGTGACATGACAATGAGCGGTGCTAGGTGTGTCCTAACGCGACAGTAGGTGGTACCGGTGAAGGGGGGAACATCCGGGAGGTATTCCCGATGTTTCGCGTTTTCGGACAGACGGACCGGAGGGGGAAAGTTGCTAGTTGGATAGGTTAGGGAGGTGTGGTGGACGAACGGACGGACTATTCGGATTCGTCTCGTCGTTCTGAGCAATTTTCATATAGAAAACATTTTCATCCGAGTTACGGTTTAAAAGATATGAATTTTCAAAGTTTATTTGAATTTCTGGAATTATTTAATTAACAGAAAAAGGGGTATGACGTCAGCATGACGTATGAGCGACGTCAGCGGTCAACAGTCCGGGTTGACTGGTCAAAACTGACACGGGGGACCCACCTGTCATAGACAGTGGGTTAACTAACTACTGGGCCCACCTGTCAGTGAGTGATTAGATTAATTAATTAGTTTTAATTATAAAAACATTTTTCTTTTCTTTTTTTTTGCGGCGGGGCCCGCATGTCAGTGGCTGGGCCTGCCCAGTCAGCACGTTGACTGGGTGGACCCAGTCAACGGGGCCCACGGGGCCCACTGGTAGTGGCACTGGGGGTGGCCCCAGGCCAGCCACGTCGGCGGCTGGCGCCGGAGCAACTCCGACGAGCCAAACGCGGCGGCGCGGCTCGGGAGGGGCGCGGGTTTCACGCACAGGGGGTCTGCGGGGGCGTGGCTGGGCGTGTTCGACGCGGCTCGGCGCCGCGCGTCCAACGGTGGTGGTCGGAGGAGCTGGAACGGGCGGGGGCGAGCGCTACGAGCTCGCCGGCGGCGAGGTGCTTCGGGCTGGGACGGGTGCGGCGTTAGAGCGCGCGAGCGGCCGAACTATCTAGCCAGGCGGGTGCGGCACGATGCGGTCGAGCTAACGGGCCTAAGCCCATGACCAAATGGTCACCGGAGACCCGCCGGCGGCGAGCTCCGCGGCGCGGCGTTCGGGCGCGCGTGGGGAAGTGGCTAGGGGGCGCGCGAGAGAGAATGGACAGGTGAGGAGGGGGAAGAGGCTCACCGCGCGGCA
Organism: Aegilops tauschii subsp. strangulata; assembly: GCF_002575655.3. Classification (NCBI taxonomy): domain Eukaryota; kingdom Viridiplantae; phylum Streptophyta; class Magnoliopsida; order Poales; family Poaceae; genus Aegilops; species Aegilops tauschii. Next base: position 544,981,854 of record NC_053041.3, read on the forward strand.
CACGGAGGCCGGTGAGAGCTTAGGAGCAGCAGGTCGGCGCCGGGGAAGAAGGGGGTCGCCGGCGTCCGAAGGTTGAAGACGAGCTCGGGGAGGCCGTTGCAGTGGCTCCGAGCTTCAACGGAGAGGCGGAGGTCGTGTAGTCGAGGGCTGCGACGGCATACGACACGGCGAGGTGGCGATTGGGGCTCAGTGGCCGCGGGAACGACGTGAACGGCGGCGAGCGCGTCGGGCGCGGGGAAGGGGAGAGCGGCGTGGATCTGGGAGGGGGGAAGAGGGAGGCGCAGAGGCCGAGAGGAGAGCGGGGGCGAGTGGGAGAGAGGCCCGAGGAGGCGGGGGAGCTGGCGCCCTTATCCTCCCCGTCGCCGGCGAGGTGGTGCGGCGGGGACGGCCCCTGTTGCGACCCCGGTCGGGGGAACAGGGAAGGGGAGAGCGAGTGGGAGAGGTGGGCCGGGGTGGAGCTTGGCCTTTCGGCCGGGGGGGGGGGGGGGGGAAATGGTGCTGGCCGGCTGGGCCTGGGGCTGGCCCAGTTGGGCCAGGGGTCTAGTGGGGGGGGCCTTCTCCCCTTTTCTTTTTTTCTTTTGTTCTGTGTTCTTTTGCATTTTCTTTTTATTTGTTTATTTTCTTTTCTGTTTTATTTCATTTAAAAGTATTTAGGTATTTTATAAAAATGTGTTTTCTCCACCATAATTATCAGTGCTATTTCTGGCATGGCCCGAACATTTTTGTTTAAACTTTTGAAAACTTTTATTTTCCACTTTAAATTTAATTGAAGTTTGAATTAGGAGTTTGAAAAAAATGTGTTTCAAATGTGATCAAGCCCTGTTTAGCAACATGATTAGCTTAATCACAGAGGGTTACTGTAGCATGATTCTCGGGGTGTTACAAATCTCCTCCACTACAAGAAATCTCGTCCCGAGATTTAGGAGGTAGAAGGAAACAGTGCGGGGTATTCTTCGCGCAGACGATCCTCTCGTTCCCAAGTGGCCTCATCTTCAGAATGGTGCGACCACTGGACTTTGAGAAACTTGATCGCCTTCTGACGTGTGCGGCGTTCAGCTTGGTCGAGAATGCGGACCGGATGCTCCTTATAGGAGAGGTCTTGCTGCAATTCGAGCACTTCATGATCCACGGCTCGGATTGGGTCCTTGAAGCAACGGCGGAGCTGTGACACATGGAACACATCGTGAACCTGAGAAAGGTTCGGCGGTAGCTCCATTTGGTATGCCACTTTTCCACGCCTTTCGAGAATAGTGAATGGGCCAATATAGCGAGGAGCTAGTTTGCCCTTGATCCCGAAGCGGCGAGCACCCTTCATAGGTGTGACTCGAAGATAAGCCTTTTCGCCAGGATGATAGACCATGTCTTTATGATGACGGTCATACTGACTCTTCTGACGTGACTGAGCAGTCTTGAGATTCTCGCGAATAATGCGTACTTGTTCTTCGGCATCTTGGATAATATCCGGACCGAAGAGTGGACGTTCCCCAGTTTCTGACCAGTTCAGAGGGGTTCGGTACTTTCGTCCATATAACACTTCGAAGGGGGCCATCTTCACACTAGCTTGATAGCTATTATTATAAGAGAACTCAGCATACGGGAGATATTCCTCCCATTTCTTGCCGAAAGAAATAATACAAGCTCGAAGCATGTCTTCGAGAACTTGATTGACGCGTTCAACTTGACCTTGCGATTGAGGATGAAACGCAGTACTGAATGACAGATGAGTTCCCATAGCTTCTTGGAAACTTGCCCAGAATCTTGAAGTGAATAAGCTGCCACGGTCTGAGCTGATAACCAATGGAATACTGTGGAGTGAAACAATCCTGGACATATAGAGCGTTGCCAACTGGCTAGCAGTGATCGTTTCTTTGACTGCCAGGAAATGTGCAACTTTGGAAAGTCGGTCAATGACGACAAGAATAGCATCATTACCTTTCTGTGATTTGGGAAATCCAGTGACGAAGTCCATCTCAACATGGTCCCATTTCCATTCAGGAATAGAGATAGGTTGCAGAGTTCCAGCAGGCCTTTGATGTTCTGCTTTGATACGACGGCAAACGTCACACTCAGCAACATAACGAGCAATGTCTTGCTTCATATTAGACCACCAGAATCTCTGACGGATGTCTTGGTACATCTTTGTACTACCAGGATGGATACATAGAGGCGTATCATGAGCTTCTTTCATAACTTCCTGTGTCATATCCAGGTTTTTCTCTACACATGGTACCACTAGGCGGCCCTTGAAGTATAGGGTGCCATCTTCAGCAATGGTGAAGAATGAGGGCTTTCCTTCTGCGAGGTAGCGCTTAATCTTGTGGGCTTCAGAGTCATACTTCTGTAGCCTTTTGATGCTGTCCTCGAGATCTGGTTTAGCAACTAGGGTATTGAGGGAACCCTGGGTAACAACGTGGAGGTTCACCTTGCCAAACTCCTTAGGAGGGGGAGCGAGTGCACCCGGAGGAACAATATGGAGGTTCAGCTTCCTGAATTCTTCAACAAGCGAGGGCTGAACTTTGTGAACCTGGAGGTGGTTGCAGTAAGACTTGCGGCTCAAGGCATCAGCCATTACATTAGCCTTGCCTGGCGTATAGGAAATACCCAAGTCAAAGTCTGCAACAAGCTCCATCCATCTCTGCTGACGGAGGTTCAGATCTGGCTGAGTAAACAGATACTTCAGGCTTTGGTGGTCAGTGAAGATCTCGCAACGATTACCGAGAAGGTAATGTCGCCACTGCTTCAGCGCATGAATGACAACAGCAAGTTCGAGGTCGTGAACTGGGTAGTTCTCTTCGTGAGGGCGCAATTGTCGAGAGGCATAAGCAATCACTTTGCGGTCTTGCATTAGGACACAGCCTAATCCTTGACGGGAAACGTCGCAGTAAATGACGAAGTCCTTCTTAGTATCAGGTGGAGCTAGAACTGGGGCAGAAGTCAACTTGTCTTTGAGTGCCTGGAAACTTTCCTGACATTTGTCTGTCCATTGGAACTTGACACCCTTATGCAATAGGTTAGTCAGAGGCCTGGCGATCTTAGAGAAGTTCTCGACGAATCGACGGCAATAGTTGGCGAGACCGAGAAAACTTCTGACTTGCTTAACGTTCTTGGGAGGAGTCCAATCAAGAATAGCCTGAACTCGCTCGGGGTTGACGGCAATACCATCCTTAGAGATGACATGCCCAAGATAGGTTACTTCGGGTAGCCAGAATTCACATTTAGAGAACTTGGCATATAGGTGATGCTCTCGTAGCTTTTCCAGCACAAGTCGAAGATGTTCAGCATGTTCTTCTTCGTTCATGGAAAATACCAGGATATCATCCAGATAAACCACGACGAACTTGTCGAGGTAATCCATGAATATATAGTTCATCAGACGAGAGAAGGTGGCTGGAGCATTGGTTAAACCGAAAGACATGACGGTGTACTCGTATGAACCATAGCGAGTCACGAAGGCGGTCTTTGGGATATCCTCTTCGCGAACACGGATCTGGTGGTAGCCCAACCTCAAGTCGAGCTTAGAGAACACTGACGAACCCGCCAGTTGATCATACAGATCATTGATCCGAGGAAGAGGGTATTTATTCTGAATGGTAGCTTGGTTTATAGGACGGTAGTCTTGAACTAACCGGTTTGTCCCATCCTTCTTCTTGACAAAGAGAGAAGGTGCTCCCCAAGGAGAGCAACTTGGGCGAATGAATCCTTTGCGAAGAGATTTGTCGATTTCCTCCTTAAGCTCAAGGAGTTCATGCGTCGGCATTTTGTAGGGTCGCTTGGCTATAGGAGTGGTGCCTGGTTTCAAGTCGATGTTTTGATGAATTCGACAGCTCTAGCAGGGGGAATCCCTGGAAGTTCTTCAGGAAAGACGTCGAGGAATTCACGCACGACGGGAACGTTTTCAATGCCCTCGAGTGGTGCAGCGTTCAATGCATTCAATGCATAGAGCCTTGCCTCGGCATTTTGCACCAGATGAGCTTGGTAAGCAACTATTTCATCTGAAGGGTGTAGCAGATGGACGGTCTTAGTGGCGCAAACTATAGAAGCAGTATGCGCTTTCAACCAATCCATACCCAAAATGAGTTCGATGTTAGACGTCTTCAGGATAATGGGAGAGGCATAGAATTCCAGCCCTTCGATTTCCACGGGGACATCGATGCCAACCAAGGAGGCCGGTGAGAGCTTAGGAGCAGCAGGTCGGCGCCGGGGAAGAAGGGGGTCGCCGGCGTCCGAAGGTTGAAGACGAGCTCGGGGAGGCCGTTGGAGTGGCTCCGAGCTTCAACGGAGAGGCGGAGGTGGTGTAGTCGAGGGCTGCGACGGCGTACGACACGGCGAGGTGGCGATTGGGGCTCGGTGGCCGCGGGAACGACGTGAACGGCGGCGAGCGCGTCGGGCGCGGGGAAGGGGAGAGCGGCGTGGATCTGGGGGGGGAAGAGGGAGGCGCAGAGGCCGAGAGGAGAGCGGGGGCGAGTGGGAGAGAGGCCCGAGGAGGCGGGGGAGCTGGCGCCCTTATCCTCCCCGTCGCCGGCGAGGTGGTGCGGCGGGGACGGCCCTTGTTGCGACCCCGGTCGGGGGAACAGGGAAGGGGAGAGCGAGTGGGAGAGGTGGGCCGGGGTGGAGCTGGGCCTTTCGGCCGGGGGGGGGGGGGAATGGTGCTGGCCGGCTGGGCCTGGGGCTGGCCCAGTTGGGCCAGGGGTCTAGTGGGGGGGGCCTTCTCCCCTTTTCTTTTTTTCTTTTGTTCTGTGTTCTTTTGCATTTTCTTTTTATTTGTTTATTTTCTTTTCTGTTTTATTTCATTTAAAAGTATTTAGGTATTTTATAAAAATGTGTTTTCTCCACCATAATTCTCAGTGCTATTTCTGGCATGGCCCGAACATTTTTGTTTAAACTTTTGAAAACTTTTATTTTCCACTTTAAATTTAATTGAAGTTTGAATTAGGAGTTTGAAAAAAAATGTGTTTCAAATGTGATCAAGCCCTGTTTAGCAACATGATTAGCTTAATCACAGAGGGTTACTGTAGCATGATTCTCGGGGTGTTACACTACCGACACAGGGCTTCGCCTAGTCACCGCTACGATATTACCGAGGTGGATTATGGTGGAGTGGGGCACCGCACAAGGCTAAAAGATGAACTGGTCAACTTGTGTGTCCTAGGGTGCCCCCCTCCCCACGTATATCAAGGAGGGATGGGAGGCCGGACGACCTTTCTAGGCGCACCAAGGGGGGGAGGAATCCTCCTCCTAGTAGGAGTAGGATTCCTCCTTTCCTAGTCCTACTAGGAGGGGGAAGGAAGGAGAGGGGGAGGAGAAGGAAAGAGGGGGCGCAGCCCCTCCCCTAGTCCAATTCGGACTAGGCACATGGGGCGCGCGCGGCCAGCCCTCGTGGCTTCTCCTCTTTTTCCCTAAAGCCCACTAAGACCCATATGTACTCTCGTATTCCCGTAACTCCCCCAGTACTCCGAAAAATATCCGGATCACTCAAAACCTTTCCGAAGTCCGAATATAGCCTTCCAATATACCGATCTTTACAGCTCGATCATTTTGAGACTTCTCGTCATGTCCCTGATCTCATCCGGGACTCTGAATAAACTTCGGTACATAAAACACATAAACTCATAATACCGATCGTCATCGAACGTTAAGCGTGCGGACCCTACGGGTTCAAGAACTATGTAGACATGACCGAGACACGTCTCTGGTCAATAACCAATAGCGGAACCTGGATGCTCATATTGGCTCCCACATATTCTACGAAGATCTTTATCGGTCACACCGCATAACAACATACGGTGTTCCCTTTGTCATTGGTATGTTACTTGCCCGAGATTCGATCGTCGGTATCTCAATACCTATTTCAATCTCGTTCCCGGTAATTTTCTTTACTCGTTCCGTAATACATCATCCCGCAACTAACTCATTAGTTGCATTGCTTGCAAGGCTTATAGTGATGTGCATTACCGAGAGGGACCAGAGATACCTCTCCGACAATCGGAGTGACAAATCCTAATCTCGATCTATGCCAACTCAACAAGTACCATCGGAGACACCTATAGAGCACCTTTATAATCACCCAGTTACGTTGTGACATTTGGTAGCACACAAAGTGTTCCTCCGGTATTCGGGAGTTGCATAATCTCATAGTCATAGGAACATGTATAAGTCATGAAGAAAGCAATAGCAATATACTAAACGATAAAATTGTAAGCTAACGGAATGGGTCAACTGAATCACATCATTCTCTAATGATGTGATCCCGTTAATCAAATGACAACTCATGTCTATGGCTAGGAAACTTAACCATCTTTGATTCAACGAGCTAGTCAAGTAGAGGCATACTAGTGACACTTTGTTTGTCTATGCATTCACACATGTACTAAGTTTCCGGTTAATACAATTCTAGCATAAATAATAAACATTTATCATGATATAAGGAAATATAAATAACAACTTTATTATTGCCTCTAGGGCATATTTCCTTCAGTCTCCCACTTGCAATAGAGTCAATATTCTAGTTCACATCGCCATGTGATTTAACACCAATAGTTCACATCACCATGTGATTAATATCCATAGTTCACATTGCCATGTGGCCAACACTCAAAGGGTTTACTAGAGTCAGTAATCTAGTTCACATCGCTATGTGATTAACACCCAAAGAGTACTAAGGGGTGATCATGTTTTGCTACTGAGAGAAGTTTAGTCAACGGGTCTGCCAAATTCAGATCCGTATGTATTTTGCAAACTTCTATGTCTACAATGCTCTGCGCGGAGCTACTTTAGCTAATTGCTCCCACTTTCAATATGTATCCAAATTGAGACTTAGAGTCATCTGGATCAGTGTCAAAACTTGCATCGACGTAACCCTTTACGACAAACCTTTTGTCACCTCCATAATCGAGAAACATATCCTTATTCCACTAAGGATAATTTGACCGCTCTTCAGTGATCTACTCCTAGATCACTATTGTACTCCCTTGCCAAACTCAGTGTAGGGTATACAATAGATGTGGTACACAGCATGGCATACTTTATAGAACCTATGGCTGAGGCATAGGGAATGACTTTCATTCTCTTTCTATCTTCTGTCGTGGTCGGGCTTTGAGTCTTACTCAATTTCACACCTTGTAACACATGCAAGAACTCTTTCTTTGACTGTTCCATTTTGAACTACTTCAAAATCATGTCAATGTATGTACTCATTGAAAAAACTTATCAAGCGTATTGATCTATCTCTATAGATCTTGATGCTCAATATGTAAGCAGCTTCACCGAGGTCTTTCTTTGAAAAACTCCTTTCAAATACTCCTTTATGCTTTCCAGAAAATTCTACATTACTTCAGATCAACAATATCTCATTCACATATATTTATCAGAAATGTTGTAGTGCTCCCACTCACTTTCTTGTAAATACAGGCTTCACCGCAAGTCTGTATAAAACTATATGCTTTGATCAACTCATCAAAGCGTATATTCCAACTCCGAGATTCTTGCATCAGTCCATAGAAGGATCGCTGGAGCTTGCACATTTTGTTAGCACCTTTAGGATCGACAAAACCTTCTGGTTGCATCATATACATCTCTTATTTAAGAAATCCATTATGGAATGTAGTTTTGACATCCATTTGGCTGATTTCATAAAATGTGGCAATTTACTAACATGATCCGGACAGACTTAAGCATCGCTACGAGTGAGAAAGACTCATCGTAGTCAACTCCCTGAACTTGTCGAAAACCTTTCGCAACAAGTCGAGCTTTGTAGACAGTAACAACACCGTCAGCGTCAGTCTTCTTCTTGAAGATCCATTTATTTTCTATGGCTTGCCGATCATCGGGCAAGTCAACCAAAGTCCACACTTTGTTCTCATACATGGATCCCATCTTAGATTTCATGGCCTCAAGCCATTTCGCGGAATCTGGGCTCATCATCGCTTCCTCATAGGTCGTAGGTTCGTCATGGTCAAGTAACATGACCCCCAGAAGAGGATTACCGTACCAGTTTCGTGCGGATCTCACTCTGGTTGACCTACGTGGTTCGGTAGTAACTTGATCTGAAGTTACATGATCATCATCATTAGCTTCCTCACTAATTGGTGTAGAAGTCATAGGAACAGATTTCTGTGATGAACTACTTTCCAATAAGGGAGCAGGTACAGTTACCTCATCAAGTTCTACTTTCCTCCCACTCACTTCTTTCGAGAGAAACTCCTTCTCTAGAAAGGATCCATTCTTAACAACGAATGTCTTGCCTTCGGATCTGTGATAGAAGGTGTACCCAACTGTCTCCTTTGGGTATCCTATGAAGACACATTTCTTCGATTTGGGTTTTAGCTTATGAGGATGAAACTTTTGCACATAAGCATCGCAACCCCAAACTTTAAGAAACGACAACTTTGGTTTCTTGCTAAACCACAGTTCATATGGTGTCGTCTCAACGGATTTAGATGGTGCCCTATTAATGTGAATGCAGCTGTCTCTAATGCATAACCCCAAAACGATAGTGGTAAATCGGTAAGAGACATCATAGATTGCACCATATCTAATAAAGTGCGGTTACGACGTTCGGACACACCATTACGCTGTGGTGTTCCAGGTGGCGTGAGTTGTGAAACTATTCCGCATTGTTTCAAATGAAGACCAAACCCATAACTCAAATATTCTCCTCCACGATCAGATCGTAGAAACTTGTATTTTCTTGTTACGATGATTTTCCACTTCACTCTGAAATTCTTTGAACTTTTCAAATGTTTTAGACTTGTGTTTTATCAAGTAGATATACCCATATCTGCTCAAATAATGTGTGAAGGTCAGAAAATAACGATATCCGCCGCGAGCCTCAACACTCATCGAATCACATACATCAGTATGTATTATTTCCAATAAGTCAGTTGCTCGCTCCATTGTTCCGGAGAACGGAGTCTTAGTCATCTTGCCCATAAGGCAAGGTTCGCAAGCATCAAGTGATTCATAATCAAGTGATTCCAAAATTCCATCAGCTTGGAGTTTCTTCATGGGCTTTACACCAATATGACCTAAATGGCAGTGCCACAAATAAGTTGGACTATCATTATTAACTTTGCATCTTTTGGCTTCAATATTATGAATATGTGTATCACTACGATCGAGATCCAACAAACCATTTTCACTGGGTGTATGACCATAGTAGGTTTTATTCATGTAAACAGAACAACAATTATTCTCTAACTTAAATGAATAACCGTATTGCAATAAATATGATAAAATCATATTCATGCTAAACGCAAACACCAAATAATACTTATTTAGGTTCAACACTAATCCCGAAAGTATAGGGAGTGTGCGATGATGATCATATCAATCTTGGAACTACTTCCAACACACATCGTCACCTCGCCCTTAACTAGTTTTTGTTCATTCTACAACTCCCGTTTCGAGTTACTACTCTTAGCAACTGAACCAGTATCAAATGTCGAGGGGTTGCTATAAACACTAGTAAAGTACACATCAATAACATGTATATCCAATTTACCTTTGTTCACTTTGCCATCCTTCTTATCCGCCAAGTATCTAGGGCAGTTCCACTTCCAGTGACCATTTCCTTTATAGTAGAAGCACTCAGTTTCAGGCTTGGGTCTAGCTTTGGGCTTCTTCATGGGAGCAGCAACTTGCTTGCCGTTCTTTTTGAAGTTCCCCTTCTTCCCTTTGCCCTTTTCTTGAAACTAGTGGTCTTGTCAACCAGCAACACTTGATGCTTTTCTTGATTTCTACCTTCATTGATTTTAGCATCACGAAGAGCTTGGGAATCGTTTCCGTTATCCGTTGCATATTATAGTTCATCATGAAGTTCTAGTAACTTGGTGATAGTGACTAGAGAACTCTGTCAATCACTATATTATCTGGAAGATTAACTCCCACTTGATTCAAGTGATTGTAGTACTCAGACATTCTGAGCACATGCTCACTAGCTGAGCTATTCTCCTCCATCTTGTAGGCAAAGTACTTGTCAAAGGTCTCATACCTTTTGACATGGGCATGAGTCTGAAATACTAATTTCAACTTTTGGAACATCTCATATGCTCCGTGGCGTTTCAAAAACGTCTTTGAAGCCCCGATTCTAAGCCGTAAAGCATGGTGCACTAAACTATCAAGTAGTCATCATATCGAGCTTGCCAAACGTTCATAACGTCTGCATTTACTCCTGTAATCGATCTGTCACCTAGCGGTACATCAAGTACATAATTCTTTTGTGCAGCAATGAGGATAATCCTCAGATCATGGATCCAATCCGCATCATTGCTACTAACATCTTTCAACTTAGTTTTCTCTAGGAACATATCAAAAATAAAAGAGGGGAGCTAAATGCGAGCTATTGATCTACAACATAGATATGCAAATACTACCAGGACTAAGTTATAAATTAAAGTTCAATTAATCATATTACTTAAGAACTCCCACTTAGATAGACATCCCTCTAATCATCTAAGTGATCATGTGATCCATATCAACTAAACCATGTCCGATCATCACGTGAGATGGAGTAGTTTTAAATGGTGAACATCACTATGTTGATCATATCTACTATATGAATCACGCTCGACCTTTCGGTCTCAGTGTTCCGAGGCCATATCTGCATATGCTAGGCTTGTCAAGTTTAACCCGAGTATTCTGCGTGTGCAAAACTGGCTTGCACCCGTTGTATGTGAACGTAGAGCTTATCACACCCGATCATCACGTGGTGTCTCGGCACGGCGAACTTTCGCAACGGTGCATACTCAGGGAGAATACTTGTACCTTGAAATTTAGTGAGAGATCATCTTATAATGCTACCGTCGATCTAAGCAAAATAAGATGCATAAAAGATAAACATCACATGCAATCAATATAAGTGATATGATATGGCCATCAACATTTTATGCCTTTGATCTCCATCTCCAAAGCACCGTCATGATCACCATCGTCACCCGCACGACACCTTGATCTCCATCGTAGCATCGTTGTCGTCTCGCCAACTATTGCTTCTACGACTATCGCTACCACTTAGTGATAAAGTAAAGCAATTACATGGCGATTGCATTTCATACAATAAAGCGACAAACATATGGCTCCTGCTAGTTGCCGATAACTCTGTTACAAAACATGATTATCTCATACAATAAAATCTAGCATCATGTCTTGACCATATCACATCACAACATACCCTGCAAAAACAAGTTAGACGTCCTCTACTTTGTTGTTGCAAGTTTTACGTGGCTTCTACGGGCTGAGCAAGAACCGTTCTTACGTACGCATCAAAACCACAACGATATTTCGTCAACTATGTGATGTTTTAACCTTCACAATGACCGGGCGTAGCCACACTCGATTCAACTAAAGTTGGAGAAACTGACACCCACCAGCCACCTGTGTGCGAAGCACGTCGGTAGAACCAGTCTCGCGTAAGCGTACACGTAATGTCCGTCCGGGCCGCTTCATCCAACAATACCGCCGAATCATAGTATGACATGCTGGTAAGCAGTATGACTTGTATCACCCACAACTCACTTGTGTTCTACTCGTGCATATAACATCTAGGCATAAACCAGGCTCGGTTGCCACTGTTGGGGAACGTAGTAATTTCAAAAAAATTCCTACGCACACGCAAGATCATGGTGATGCATAGCAACGAGAGGGGAGAGTGTTGTCCACGTACCCTCGTAGACCGAAAGCGGAAGCATTATGACAACACGGTTGATGTAGTCGTACGTCTTCACGATCCGACCAATCCAAGTACCGAACACACGGCACCTCTAAGTTTGGCACACGTTCAGCTCGGTGACGTCCCACGAACTCACGATCCAACAGAGCTTCGTGGGAGAGTTCCGTCAGCACGACGGTGTGATGACGGTGATGATGATGCTACCGACGCAGGGCTTCGCCTAAGCACCGCTATGATATTACAGAGGTGGAATATGATGGAGGGGGGCATCGCACATGGCTAAAAGATCAACTGGTCAACTTGTGTGTCCTAGGGTGCCCCCTCCCCACATATATAAAGGACGGAGGGGAGGCCGGCCGGCCTCTCTAGGCGCGCCAAGGGGGGCGGAGGAATCCTCCTCCTAGTAGGAGTAGGATTCCTCCTTTCCTAGTCCTACTAGGAGGGGGAAGGAAGGAGAGGGGGAGGAGAAGGAAAGAGGGGGCGCAGCCCCTCCCCTAGTCCAATTCGGACAAGGCCCATGGGGGCGCGCGCCAGCCCTCATGGCTTCTCCTCTTTTTCCCCTCAAGCCCACTAAGACCCATATGTACTCCCGTATTCCCGTAACTCCCCCGGTACTCCGAAAAATACCCGGATTACTCGGAACCTTTCCGATGTCCGAATATAGCCTTCCAATATATCGATCTTTATGGCTCGATCATTTCGAGACTCCTCGTCATGTCCCTGATCTCATCCGGGACTCCGAACAACCTTGGGTACATCAAAACACATAAACTCATAATACCGATCGTCACCAAACGTTAAGCGTGCGGACCCTACGGGTTCGAGAACTATGTGGACATGATCGAGACACGTCTCCGGTCAATAACCAATAGAGGAACCTTGATGCTCATATTGGCTCCCACATATTCTACGAAGATCTTTATCAGTCAAACCGCATAACAACATACGTTGTTCCCTTTGTCATCGGTATGTTACTTGCCCGAGATTCGATCGTCGGTATCTCAATACCTAGTTCAATTTCGTTACCGGCAAGCCTCTTTACTCGTTCCGTAATACATCATCCCGCAACTAACTCATTAGTTGCATTGCTTGCAAGGCTTATAGTGTTGTGCATTACCGTGAGGGCCCAGAGATACCTCTCCGACAATCGAAGTGACAAATCCTAATCTCGATCTATGCCAACTCAACAAGTACCATCGGAGACACCTGTAGAGCACCTTTATAATCACCCAGTTACGTTGTGATGTTTGGTAGCACACAGGGTGTTCCTCTGGTATTCGGGAGTTGCATAATCTCAGTCATAGGAACATGTATAAGTCATGAAGAAAGCAATAGCAATATACTAAACGATCAAATGCTAAACTAACGAAATGGGTCAAGTCAATCACATCATTCTCTAATGATGTGATCTCGTTAATCAAATGACAACTCATGTCTATGGCTTGGAAACTTAACCATCTTTTATTCAACGAGCTAGTCAAGTAGAGGCATACTAGTGACACTCGGTTTGTCTATGTATTCACACATGTGCTAAGTTTCCGGTTAATACAATTCTAGCATGAATAATAAACATTTATCATGATATAAGGAAATATAAATAACAACTTTATTATTGCCTCTAGGGCATATTTCCTTCAGTCTCCCACTTGCACTAGAGTCAATAATCTAGTTCACATCGCCATGTGATTTAACACCAATAGTTCACATCACCATGTGATTAATATCCATAGTTCACATTGCCATGTGGCCAACACTCAAAGGGTTTACTAGAGTCAGTAGTCTAGTTCACATCGCTATGTGATTAACACCCAAAGAGTACTAAGGTGTGATCATGTTTTGCTATTGAGAGAAGTTTAGTCAACGGGTCTGCCAAATTCAGATCCGTATGTATTTTGCAAACTTCTATGTCTACAATGCTCTGCACAGAGCTACTTTAGCTAATTGCTCCCACTTTCAATATGTATCCAGATTGAGACTTAGATTCATCTGGATCAGTGTCAAAACTTGCATCGACGTAACCCTTTACGACGAACCTTTTGTCACCTCCATAATCGAGAAACATATCCTTATTCCACTAAGGATAATTTTGACCGCTGTTCAGTGATCTACTCCTAGATCACTATTGTACTCCCTTGCCAAACTCAGTGTAGGGTATACAATAGATGTGGTACACAACATGGCATACTTTATAGAACCTATGGCTGAGGCATAGGGAATGACTATCATTCTCTTTCTATCTTCTGCCGTGGTCGGGCTTTGAGTCTTACTCAATTTCACACCTTGTAACACATGCAAGAACTCTTTCTTTCACTGTTCCATTTTGAACTACTTCAAAATCATGTCAAGGTATGTACTCACTGAAAAAACTTATCAAGCGTATTGATCTATCTCTATAGATCATGATGCTCAATATGTAAGCAGCTTCACCAAGGTCTTTCTTTGAAAAACTCCTTTCAAATACTCCTTTATGCTTTCCAGAAAATTCTACATTACTTCCGATCAACAATATGTCATTCACATATATTTATCAGAAATGTTGTAGTGCTCCCACTCACTTTCTTGTAAATACAGGTGTCGGTGTCAAAACCGGCGGATCTCGGGTAGGGGGTCCCGAACTGTGCGTCTAAGCCGGATGGTAACAGGAGGCGGGGGACACAATGTTTACCCAGGTTCGGGCCCTCTCGATGGAGGTAATACCCTACTTCCTGCTTGATTGATCTTGATGATATGAGTATTACGAGAGTTGATCTACCACGAGATCGTAGAGGATAAACCCTAGAAGCTACCCTATGGTATGATTGTTGTTGTCCTACGGACTAAACCCTCCGGTTTATATAGACACCGGAGGGGGCTAGGGTTACACAGAGTCAGTTACAAGGGAGGAGATCTACATATCCGTATTGCCAAGCTTGCCTTCCACGCCAAGGAGAGTCCCATCCGGACACGGGACGAAGTCTTCGATCTTGTATCTTCATAGTCCAACAGTCCGGCCAAAGAATATAGTCCGGCTGTCCGAGGACCCCCTAATCCAGGACTCCCTCAGTAGCCCCTGAACCAGGCTTCAATGATGATGAGTCCGGCACGCAGATTGTCTTCGGCATTGCAAGGCGGGTTCTTCTCCAAATTCTGAATACTTGTTGAGTAGTGTCCGACTTCCATAAATGTTGCGCTCCTTGGCTTCCGCGCCTAATAATGGATGTCCTCCACGCGTCGAGCGAATGCTAGAAGTCGGGGCATTTTTACATTTGCCACCCTAGCCATGTGGGTAAATCGCCTATTAAAGAGACGGGGATTCTCATATCCAGATCACACCATCCTCCCACAACGAGTATCCATCGGAGCGCGCCCGGAAAAAATCCATTCCAACATGGCCGGTCGTCGCAGCTCCTCCTCTCGCTCCCGTAGCCCTAAGCCCGGCGATTGGAAGAAGTGTTCCGTCCCTCACAGCCAATTAGTAGAGTTACAGACCCAAAGGTTTCTCCCTCCAGCGTATATGGTCCCCGTTCGAGCCGGGCTCGCCACCTATAACGGCGGGGAGCAAGCGGAGATCTTTCCCAACCCATCCATGGGGGAGCGGGTATGCCTCGTCCCTTACTTATTAAGAGGGCTTGGATTTCCAATTCATCCGTTCCTCCGTGGGCTCCTGGAGTTCTATGGCCTCCTGCTGCATAATTTCACCCCGCCTCCATATTACACATTGCTGGCTATGTCGCCCTTTGCGAGCTGTTTCTGGGCTGTGAAGCTCATTTCGAGCTATGGAAGAGGTTATTCTGCCTCGTACCCCGTACACAGGAGGGGTCACTATACCAAGTGGGCGGAGCCGAAATATGGCGCATCGCCAGGACCGGATACCTGTCTGGTACTCCGAAGAAGACATCCGAGGACTGGCCTTCGGAGTGGTTTTATATGGAGGACTTCCCCCTTCCGGACCCTATTCGGATGGGCCTCCCTGAGTTCGACAACGTTCCCCTGAAGAAACGCCGCAGCTGGCGCCCTCGGAGCCCCCAGGAGGAAGATAACAGAGAAGTCCTTTACCTGATGGGCCGGATAAAAATGCTGACTCAATCAGGATTGACAATAATCGAGGTTATGTCAATATGTATAATGCGGGGGGTACAGCCACTTCAATATCGAGGGCACCCCATGTGGCATTTTAACGGGGAAGATGATGCCACCCGATGCGGGCGTAAGGGACCGGACTCAGTCGCTGCTCTGGCAAAAATCCTGTCCGATCTGTACAAGGGAGAGGAAGAGGAGTTCATCCGTATTAAGCCACGGGATGGATTCTCCATGTACAACCCTCCAAGCTGGGTGAGCTGTCACTTTTTACTCCCAACCTTCCCGCATTCTTCGTCATAAGTATTTACCTTGCCGTTTCATGGCAGGAACTACAAAAAGCTGTAAGGGAGATCCACAGCCCGCCTCCACAACCGGAGGACCCTGACCGGGCCCTTGATCCCGGACTCGAAGAGGATCCGGACATATTTGTGGAGCTGATCGACAGGACATTCTATCAATTAAGCTGCGATGATGCCATGGTGGCCATCATAGCCGACTATCCTGGACTACTCCCTGCATCACATGTAAGTAAAACCGGAGTCCCAACTTCCGAGAAGGATCCCCTTTTCTGCACTTCACCTACCGTACACATATGGTGTCTTATAGGGAAGGCCATCGGGGCGCCATGCCGAACCCGCCGTGACTCGCCAACAAGGGGCACCGAAGTCGGGTAGGCTAAAAAGGAAGGCGGTCAGGACTGAGACGCCGTCGCAGAGGTATGATACAGAACCTCGCTCCGTGTTTCTCGTCTTTTAAAATATAATAACGTCCATGTTTCCTAGTAGGAAAAATGCTCGCCGGACTATATCCGGGGAGGTTGCCGTTCACGCCTCCACCAGTCGGGCTCCAGGGCCGGACATGGAGGCGGAAGCTAACATGGGGCGAACGCCGGATGTTCCTCCTACAGAGGATGCGGATAGGCTATCCGCTACAAATTCCGAAGTGGAGAGCGCTATGAATCACAGGCGTCGCCGGGCCATACTCTGTGACGCTTGTTTCTCCCAAGAGGCGTTTGATGCCTTCAACTCAGGAGGCGCGTACATCCGTGCTGCTCAAAATGGTCTCGCCAGAGCCACGGACCAATATGTAAAGGATATACGGGTAAGAAAATCTGATAATTATATATATTAGTAGCCCCTGAGACTTGAAACAGTTGACACAACTGATTTAAGGATCATTATTTGTGCAGGTTCTTACATAGAAGAATACCCAATTGTCTCAAGAGCTGGAATAGTGCAAAGCCCGGCTACGGGCCGCAGTTTCCGCGCGGAAGGAGTCCGAGAAGGCCCCCTCTGGTAACACTTGTCTCTATTGCAAAAAATGATAGGTACCAGATAGTATGCGGCATGCATGCAAATCTTACAATATAATCTTCAGATGACTCTGGAGTGAATCCGGAGGTCGTGACAGGGAACGAGCCGCATGCCCAACGACAGCTAAATGCTGGTGAGCGCGTGCTTAAAAGGTTTAGGGAGGAGAAAAACAATCTCCAAGATACCAATATCCAGCTGGGCGTGGAACTGAAGGATGTTCGGGCCCAGCTTGCTGACTCCGTAAAGGAGAATAAGAGGCTTCGACGCGGCATTTTTAGTAAGTGCTTGAACGAACTTTTAAAGAGTTCGGCGAAGAAACCGGCTAACAGACTATATCTGCAGGTATGCTGACGGGTCGTCCCGAGGAGGAAATGCCCGGGTCCGTGGGTGATCTTCTGCCAGAGCTCTCACAACTGCACGAACAAGTTCGGCAGGTGATGCAGGGCATTACCCAAGCCTTGTGGCCATCCGTCTCCCGGCCAAGAGGCATGGGGGAGCTTGTAGAGAAGCTCAAGGGAGCGCGGCGGCGCTTCCTATTATGGAAGATATCAGCCTGCCGACAAGGTGCGAAGGAAGCCTGGGCCATGGTGAAGACGCGGTATACCAAGGCTGACCCTACCCACATGGCCAAGGTCGGACCTATGGGGCCTGACGGGAAGGAGATCCCCGTCAGTTTGGTGTATGACCAAGTAGAATTAGCCGCAAAGTATTCCCAACAGGATTGTAGGCTAGACAGCCTGTTGGATGGTATAAAAGAAGAATTTAGTCAGTCTATGTGACTATGTACTTCAGGTGACATATATTGTCTCTAGCCGGATTGTAAATCATTTTTCATGGCGGACCTTTTCGCTTCGACCTCTGGACCCGATAGTCCGGAGTGTATCCGAATACCCGCTCAGTTATGTAAAAACCGGGGTACGCGTGGAACCAGGCGTAGGGATCATAAGTGCTTGAACAGACAAGTACCCAACTAGCTATGTTATATTACATGGATAGTAAGAAACATCTTCCAGGGAGAATAGTTCCGTTAAGGGTTCCTTTCCCTGGGTACGCATGCCCTAATGTGCATGTCCGAACTGCGAAAAGAGACGCAAGCTATAAACATCTAGGGGCATGTATTGAAATAAATAAAAGTCGTCTTTTGTTCACCGACCGAGTATTCCCTTAAGAACGCTAGCTTTCGGCTTCACCCAGTCTGAGGTACACATCCGGCTGACCCGGCAGTAACAATCGCAGAGGTGCTCCCCTTATGCCCTAGCCGAATTAACGGGAACGTAGGGCATAAACACAAGAGCCAGGCAACCCAGCTTGGCCAAAACTTAAGTCATATCGATGCATATAATGGCGAAAAAGGTACATGTGGAAGAATAACACATGTGTGGGGCATAGAGCCCGAAAAATAGTTATATTAAGCTTCTGTATAAGAAGCCCCGAGGTATAATGAGCGCGGTTAGCGCGTCAAGATTGTGTATTCAAGACACAATTTAGCCTTTTAAGGCCTTGAAGAAAAGGAAAAAACAAAAAGATAAAAGACAGATAACGGATATTTAAAAAATTGACGGAGGTAAGGAGACGAACATAGAGTCCGGCACTAGGCGTAGAACCTCCGGAGTCTGGCTGCGTTCCATGGATTTGGCTCGAGTCGATTGTCCGATCCATCCCGCGGACGGTACGCTCCACCGGTCAGAACTTGGTCAATAATGAAGGGACCTTACCATTTGGGCTTGAGCTTGTTCTTTTTCTTCTCCGGTAGGCGTAGAACGAGTTCACCAACGTTATAGGTTTTGGCCCGTACTTCTCTGCTTTGATACCTTCGAGCCTGTTGCTAATAGAATGCGGAACGGGCTTTTGCCACGTCATGCTCCTCCTACAGGGCGTCCAAACTGTCCTGCCGATCAAGCTCGGCTTCTTTCTCTTCGTACATGCGCAGTCGAGGTGAGTCATGAATTATGTCGCAGGGCAGTACCACCTCTGCGCCGTACACCATAAAAAAGGTGTGTATCCGGTAGTGTGATTCGGCGTCGTCCGCAGCCCCCATAGTACGGAGTCGGGCTCCTCTACCCAGTGCGTGTTTGTTTCCTTCAAGGACCGCACTAATCTGGGTTTAATGCCGCTCATGATAAGACCATTTGCTCGCTCGACTTGACCGTTAGTTTGCGGGTGATAGACAGAAGCATAATCGAGCTTGATGCCCATGTTGCTGCTGTTGGAAATATGCCCTAGAGGCAATAATAAAATGGTTATTATTATATTTCCTTGTTCATGATAATTTTCTATTGTTCATGCTATAATTGTGTTATCCGTAAATTGTAATACATGTGTGAATACATAGACCACAACATGTCCCTAGTGAGCCTCTAGTTGACTAGCTCGTTGATCAACAGATAGTCATGGTTTCCTGACTATGGACATTGGATGTCATTGATAATGGGATCACATCATTAGGAGAATGATGTGATGGACGAGACCCAATCCTAAGCATAGCACAAGATCGTGTAGTTCGTTTGCTAGAGCTTTTCCAAATGTCAAGTACCATTTCCTTAGACCATAAGATTGTGCAACTCCCGGATACCATAGGAGTGCTTTGGGTATGCCAAACGTCACAACGTAACTGGGTGGCTATAAAGGTGCACTACAGGTATATCCGAAAGTGTCTGTTGGGCTGGCACGAATTGAGACTGGGATTTGTCACTCCGTATGACGGAGAGGTATCTCTGGGCTCAATGTGACCAAGTGTTTGGTCATGGGATCATGCATTACGGTACGAGTAAAGTGACTTGCCAGTAACGAGATTGAACAAGGTATTGGGATAGCGACAATCGAATCACGGGCAAGTAACGTACCGATTGACAAAGGGAATTGTATACGGGATTGATTGAATCCTCGACATCGTGGTTCATCCGATGAGATCATCGTGGAACATGTGGGAGCCAACATGGGTATCCAGATCCCGCTGTTGGTTATTGACCGGAGAGTCGTCTCGGTCATGTCTGCATGTCTCCCGAACCCGTAGGGTCTACACACTTAAGGTTCGGTGACGCTAGAGTTGTAGAGATGTTAGTATGCGATTAAACGAAAGTTGTTCGGAGTCCCGGATGAGATCCCGGACGTCACGAGGAGTTCCGGAATGGTCCGGAGGTAAAGATTTATATATGGGAAGTCCTATTTTGGCCACCGGAAAATGTTCAGGATTTTTCGGTATTGTACCGGGAAGGTTCTAGAAGGTTCTGAAGTGGGGCCCACCTGCATGGGGGGACCCACATGAACGTGGGTAGTGGGGGCAAGGCCCCACACCCCTGGTCAAGGCGCACCAAGATCCCACCTTAGAAGGAATAAGATCATATCCCGAAGGGATAAGATCAAGATCCCTAAAAAAGGGGATAACAATCGGTGGGGAAGGGAAATGATGGGATTTCTTTCCCCCACCTTTGCCAACGCCCCAATGGACTTGGAGGGCAAGAAACCAGCCCCCTCCACCCCTATATATATTGGGGAGGCGCATGGGAGCAGCACCCCAAGCCCCTGGCACCTCCCTCTCCCTCCCGTGACACCTCTCCCTCTCGCTGAGCTTGGCGAAGCCCTGCCGAGATCCCCGCTGCTTCCACCACCACGCCGTCGTGCTGCTAGATCTCCATCAACATCTCCCTCCCCTTGCTGGATCAAGAAGGAGGAGCCGTCTTCCCCAACCGTACGTGTGTTGAACGCGGAGGTGCCGTCCGTTCGGCGCTCGGCCATCGGTGATTTGGATCACGACGAGTACGACTCCATCAACCCCGTTCACTTGAACGCTTCCGCTCGCGATCTACAAGGGTATGTAGATGCACTCTTTTCCCTCTCGTTGCTAGAAGACTCCATAGATTGTTCTTGGTGATGCGTAGAATTTTTTTTAATTTCTGCAATGATCTCCAACGGTGGCATCATGAGCCAGGTTTATGTGTAGTTTCTATGCACGAGTAGAACACAAACTTGTTGTGGGCGTAGATGTTGTCAATTTTCTTGCCACTACTAGTCTTATCTTGTTTCGGCGGCATCGTGGGATGAAGCGGCCCGGACCGACCTTACACATACGCTTACGTGAGACAGGTTCCACCGACTGACATGCACTAGTTGCATATGGTGGCTAGCGGGTGTCTGTCTCTCCCACTTTAGTCGAATCGGATTCGATGAAAAGGGTCCTTATGAAGGGTAAATAGAAGTTGGCATATCACGTTGTGGTTTTACGTAGGTAAGAAACTTTCTTGCTAGAAACCTATAGAAGCCACGTAAAAACATGCAACAACAATTAGAGGACGTCTAACTTGTTTTTGCAGCATATGCCTTGTGATGTGATATGGCCAAAAGGATGTGATGAATGAAATATATGTGATGTATGAGATTGATCATGTTCTTGTAATAGGAATCAAGACTTGCATGTCGATGAGTATGACAACCGGCAGGAGCCATAGGAGTTGTCTTTATTTTTTGTATGACCTGCGTGCCATTGAATAACGCCATGTAAATTACTTTACTTTATTGCTAAACACGTTAGCCATAGAAGTAGAAGTAATCGTTGGCGTGACAACTTCATGAAGACACGATGATGGAGATCATGGTGTCATGCCGGTGACGAAGATGATCATGGCGCCCCGAAGATGGAGATCAAAGGAGCAATATGATACTGGCCATATCATGTCACTATTTGATTGCATGTGATGTTTATCATGTTTTACATCTTATTTGCTTAGAATGACGGTAGCTTAAATAAGATGATCCCTCGCAATAATTTCAAGAAAGTGTTCCCCCTAACTGTGCACCGTTGCGAAGGTTCGTTGTTTTGAAGCACCACGTGATGATCGGGTGTGATAGATTCTAACGTTCGAATACAACGGGTGTAAGCCAGATTTACACACACAATACACTTAGCTTGACTTGACGAGCCTAGCATGTACAGACATGGCCTCGGAACACGGAAGACCGAAAGGTCGAGCATGAGTCGTATAGAAGATACGATCAACATGAAGATGTTCACCGATGTTGACTAGACCGTCTCACGTGATGATCGGACACGGCCTAGTTGACTCGGATCATGTTTCACTTAGATGACTAGAGGGATGTCTATCTGAGTGGGAGTTCATTGAATTATTTGATTAGATGAACTTAATTATCATGAACTTGGTCTAAAATCTTTACAATATGTATTGTAGATCAAATGGCCCACGCTAATGTTGCCCTCAACTTCAACGCATTCCTAGAGAAAACCATACTGAAAGATGATGGCAGCAACTATACGGATTGGGTCTGGAACCTGAGGATCATCCTCATAGCTGCCAAGAAAGATTATGTCCTAGAAGCACCGCTAGGTGACGCACCCATCCCAGAGAACCAAGACGTTATGAACGCTTGGCAGCAGCGTGCTGATGATTACTCCCTCGTTCAGTGCGGCATGCTTTACAGCTTAGAACCGGAGCTCCAAAAGCGTTTTGAGCAACACGGAGCATATGAGATGTTCGAAGAGCTGAAAATGGTTTTCCAAGCTCATGCTCGGGTCGAGAGATATGAAGTCTCCGACAAGTTCTTCAGTTGTAAGATGGAGGAAAATAGTTCTGTAAGTGAGCACATACTCAAAATGTCTGGGTTACACAACTGCTTGACTCAGCTGGGAGTTAATCTCCCGGATGACGCGGTCATTGACAGAATCCTTCAGTCGCTTCCACCGAGCTATAAGAGCTTTGTGATGAACTTCAATATGCAGGGGATGGAAAAGACCATTCCTGAGGTATATTCAATGCTGAAATCAGCGGAGGTGGAGATCAAAAAGGAACATCAAGTGTTGATGGTGAATAAAACCACTAAGTTCAAGAAAGGCAAGGGTAAGGAGAACTTCAAGAAGGACGGCAAGGGAGTTGCCACGCCCGGTAAGCCAGTTGCCGGGAAGAAGCCAAAGAATGGACCCAAGCCTGAGACTGAGTGCTTTTATTGCAAGGGAAGTGGTCACTGGAAGCGGAACTGCCCCAAGTACTTAGCGGACAAGAAGGCCGGCAACACCAAAGGTATATGTGATATACATGTTATTGATGTGTACCTTACCAGCACTCATAGTAGCTCCTGGGTAATTGATACTGGTGCGGTTGCTCATATTTGTAACTCAAAGCAGGAGCCGCGGAATAAACGGAGACTGGCAAAGGACGAGGTGACGATGCGCGTCGGGAATGGTTCCAAGGTCGATGTGATCGCCGTCGGCACGCTACCTCTACATTTACCTATGGGATTAGTCTTAAACCTCAATAATTGTTATTTAGTGCCAGCTTTGAGCATGAACATTGTATCAGGATCTTGTTTAATTCGAGATGGCTACTCATTTAAATCCGAGAATAATGGTTGTTCTATTTATATGAGAGATATGTTTCATGGTCATGCCCCGCTGGTTAATGGTTTATTCTTAATGAATCTCGAACGTAGTGTTACACATATTCATAGTGTGAAGACCAAAAGATGTAAGGTTGATAATGATAGTCCCACATACTTGTGGCACTGCCGTCTTGGTCACATTGGTGTCAAACGCATGAAGAAGCTCCATGCAGATGGACTTTTGGAGTCTCTTGATTACGAATCATTTGACACGTGCGAACCATGCCTCATGGGTAAGATGACCAAGACTTCGTTCTCCGGAACAATGGAGCGAGCAACCAACTTATTAAAATCATACATACTGATGTGTGCGGTCTAATGAGTGTTGAGGCTCGTGGTGGCTATCGTTATGTTCTCACTCTCACTGATGACTTGAGTAGATATGGGTATGTCTACCTAATGAAACACAAGTCTGAGACCTTTGAAAAATTCAAGGAATTTTAGAGTGAGGTTGAGAATCAACGTGACAGGAAAATAAAGTTCTTACGATCAGATCGTGGAGGGGAATATTTGAGTCACGAATTTGGCACACACTTAAGGAAATGTGGAATAGTTTCACAACTCACGCCGCCTGGAACACCTCAGCGAAATGGTGTGTCCGAACGTCATAATCGCACTCTATTGGATATGGTGTGATCTATGATGTCTCTTACCGATCTACCGCTCTCATTTTGGGGCTATGCTTTAGAGACTGCCGCATTCACTTTAAATAGGGCTCCGTCGAAATCCGTTGAGACGACACGGTATGAATTATGGTTTGGGAAGAAACCTAAGCTGTCGTTTCTAAAAGTTTGGGGATGCGATGCTTATGTCAAGAAACTTCAACCTAAAAAGCTCGAACCCAAGTCGAAAAAATGCGTCTTCATAGGATACCCTAAGGAAACCATTGGGTATACCTTCTACCTCAGATCCGAAGGCAAGATCTTTGTTGCCAAGAACGGGTCCTTTCTGGAGAAAGAGTTTCTCTCGAAAGAAGTAAGTGGGAGGAAAGTGGAACTTGATGAAGTACTACCTCTTGAACCGGAAAGTAGCGCAGCTCAGGAAGATGTTCCTGTGGTGCCTGCACTGACTAGAGAGGAAGCTAATGATGATGATCAAGGTACTTCGGATCAAGTTACTACTAAACTTCGTAGGTCCACGAGGACACGTTCCACACCAGAGTGGTACGGCAACCCTGTCCTGGAAATCATGTTGTTAGACAACGGTGAGCCTTCGAACTATGAAGAAGCAATGGCGGGCCCAGATTCCAACAAATGGCTCGAAGCCATGCAATCCGAGATAGGATCCATGTATGAAAACAAAGTGTGGACTTTGACAGACTTGCCCGATGATCGGCGAGCGATAGAAAACAAATGGATCTTTAAGAAGAAGACGGACGTGGATGGTAATGTTACCATCTATAAAGCTTGACTTGTCACTAAGGGTTATCGACAAGTTCAAGGGGTTGACTACAATGAGACTTTCTCACCCGTAGCGAAGTTGAAGTCCGTCCGAATCATGTTAGCAATTGCCGCATACTATGATTATGAGATATGGCAAATGGACGTCAAAACGGCATTCCTTAACGGCTTTCTTAAGGAAGAATTGTATATGATGCAGCCGGAAGGTTTTGTCGATCCTAAGAATACTAACAAGGTATGCAAGCTCCAGCGCTCCATCTATGGGATGGTGCAAGCATCTCAGAGTTGGAACATTCGATTTGATGAGATGATCAAAGCGTTTGGGTTTACACAGACTTATGGAGAAGCATGTGTTTACAAGAAAGTGAGTGGAAGCTCTGTAGCATTTCTCGTATTATATGTGGATGACATACTGTTGATGGGAAATGATATAGAATTCTTGGGAAGCATAAAGTCCTACTTGAACAAGTGTTTTTCAATGAAGGACCTTGGAGAAGCTGCTTATATATTAGGCATGAACATCTATAGAGATAGATCAAGACGCCTCATTGGTCTTTCACAAAGTACGTACCTTGACAAGATATTGAAGAAGTTCAATATGGATCAGTCCAAGAAGGGGTTCTTGCCTGTATTGCAAGCTGTGCAATTGAGCATGGCTCAATGCCCAACCACGGTAGAAGATAGAGAAAAGATGAATGTCGTCCCCTATGCCTCGGCCATAGGATCTATTATGTATGCCATGCTGTGTACCAGACCTGATGTAAACCTTGCCGTAAGTTTGGTAGGAAGGTACCAAAGTAATCCCGGCATGGAACACTGGACAGCGGTCAAGAATATACTTAAGTACCTGAAGAGGACTAAGGATATGTTTCTCGTTTATGGAGGTGACGAAGAGCTCGTCGTAAAGGGTTACGTCGATGCTAGCTTCGACACAGATCTGGATGACTCTAAGTCACAAACCAGATAGGTGTATATTTTGAATGGTGGGGCAGTAAGCTGGTGCAGTTGCAAGCAAAGCGTTGTGGCGGGATCTACATGTGAAGCGGAATACATGGCGGCCTCAGAGGCAGCACAAGAAGCAATCTGGGTGAAGGAGTTCATTACCGACCTAGGAGTTATTCCCAATACGTCGGGCCTGATGACTCTCTTCTGTGACAACACTGGAGCTATTGCCCTTGCCAAGGAGCCCAGGTTTCACAGGAAGACCAGGCATATCAAGCGTCGCTTCAACTCCATTCGTGAAAATTTTCAAAATGGAGACATAGATATTTGTAAAGTACATACGGACCTGAATGTAGCAAATCCGTTGACTAAACCTCTCCCTAGAGCAAAACATGATCAACACCAGAACTCTATGGGTGTTCGATTCATCACAATGTAACTAGATTATTGACTCTAGTGCAAGTGGGAGACTGTTGGAAATATGCCCTAGAGGCAATAATAAAATGGTTATTATTATATTTCCTTGTTCATGATAATTGTCTATTGTTCATGCTATAATTGTGTTATCCAGAAATCGTAATACATGTGTGAATACATAGACCACAACATGTCCCTAGTGAGCCTCTAGTTGACTAGCTCGTTGATCAACAGATAGTCATGGTTTCCTGACTATGGACATTGGATATCATTGATAACGGGATCACATCATTAGCAGAATGATGTGATGGACAAGACCCAATCCTAAGCATAGCACAAGATCGTGTAGTTCGTTTGCTAGAGCTTTTCCAAATGTCAAGTATCATTTCCTTAGACCATGAGATTCTGCAACTCCCGGATACCATAGGAGTGCTTTGGGTGTGCCAAACGTCACAACGTAACTGGGTGGCTATAAAGGTGCACTACGGGTATCTCCGAAAGTGTCTGTTGGGTTGACACGAATCGAGACTGGGATTTGTCACTCCGTATGACGGAGAGGTATCTCTGGGCCCACTCGGTAATGCATCATCATAATGAGCTCAATGTGACCAAGTGTTTGGTCACGGGATCATGCATTACGGTACGAGTAAAGTGACTTGCCGGTAACGAGATTGAACAAGGTATTGGGATACCGACGATCGAATCTCGGGCAAGTAACGTACCGATTGACAAAGGGAATTGTATACGGGATTGATTGAATCCTCGACATCGTGGTTAATCCGATGAGATCATCGTGGAACATGTGGGAGCCAACATGGGTATCCAGATCACGCTGTTGGTTATTGACCGGAGAGTCGTCTCGGTCATGTCTGCATGTCTCCCGAACCCGTAGGGTCTACACACTTAAGGTTCGATGATGCTAGAGTTGTAGAGATATTAGTATGCGCTTAACCGAAAGTTGTTCGGAGTCCCGGATGAGATCCCGGACGTCACGAGGAGTTCCGGAATGGTCCGGAGGTAAAGATTTATATATGGGAAGTCCTATTTTGGCCACCGGAAAATGTTCAGGATTTTTCGGTATTGTACCGGGAAGGTTCTAAAAGGTTCTGAAGTGGGGCCCACCTGCATGGGGGACCCACATGAACGTGGGTAGTGGGGGCAAGGCCCCACACCCCTGGTCAAGGCGCACCAAGATCCCACCTTAGAAGGAATAAGATCATATCCCGAAGGGATAAGATCAAGATCCTTAAAAAAGGGGTTAACAATCAGTGGGGAAGGGAAATGATGGGATTTCTTTCCCCCACCTTTGCCAACTCCCCAATGGACTTGGAGGGCAAGAAACCAGCCCCCTCCACCCCTATATATAGTGGGGACGCATGGGAGCAGCACCCCAAGCCCCTGGCGCCTCCCTCTCCCTCCCGTGACACCTCTCCCTCTCGCTGAGCTTGGCGAAGCCCTGCCGAGATCCCCGCTGCTTCCACCACCACGCCGTCGTGCTGCTGGATCTCCATCAACCTCTCCCTCCCCTTGCTGGATCAAGAAGGAGGAGACTTCTTCCCCAACCGTACGTGTGTTGAACGCGGAGGTGCCGTCCGTTCGGCGCTCGGTCATCGGTGATTTGGATCACGACGAGTACGACTCCATCAACCCCGTTCACTTGAACGCTTCCGCTCGCGATCTACAACGGTATGTAGATGCACTCTTTTCCCTCTCGTTGCTAGAAGACTCCATAGATTGTTCTTGGTGATTTGTAGAATTTTTTTTTAATTTCTACAACGATCTCCAACAGCTGCACCACAGTTTTACCTCGTCGGCTGTAAAGTTCGAGCCGTTGTCGGTGATGATGCTGTGGGGGATGCCATAATGGTGTACAACCCCAGATATGAAGTCTATCACTGGTCCGGATTCAGCCGTTTTGCTGGTTTGGCTTCTATCCGTAGGTGAATTTGTCCACCATGACCAATAGGTATTTTTTCTTGTGGGTTCCCCCTTTGAGGGGTCCGACCATATCAAGCCCCTAGACCACAAAGGGCCAAGTAATGGGGATTGTTTGGAGAGCGGTAGGCGGCATATGGCTTTGGTTTGCAAAAAGCTGGCAACCGACGCAACGTTGAACAAGGTCATGTGCGTCTGCTCGGGCCGTCGGCCAATAGAAACCTGTACGGAAGGCCTTGCTTACAAGGGCCCGGGCTGCGGCGTGGTGGCCGCCGAGTCCAGCATGGATTTCTGCCAAAAGCTTCCGCCCTTCCTCTTCGGAGATGCACCTTTGAAGGACTCCGGTAGTGCCTTTCTTATAAAGCTCTCCCTCGTGGACCTTGTAGGCTTTAGACCGCCGCACTATGCAGCGTGCCTCATTTTGGTCCTCGGGTAGTTCCTGCCTAGTTAGGTAGGCGAGGAATGGTTTTGTCCACGGGGCGATGACGGCCATTATCACGTGGGCTGAAGGTGTTATTTCGGTGGCAGAGCCTCCGATTGCGTCAGAGTGTTTGGTATCTGGTGTTGTGGCCGGGTCCGGACTATTGTTACCGGTGTCCCCTTCCCATACCATGGATGGCTTAAACAGCCTTTCCAAGAAGATGTTAGGTGGGACAGGGTCGCGCTTAGCACCGATACGGGCGAGGATATCCGCCGCCTAATTGTTTTCCCGAGCCACGTGGTGGAATTCAAGCCCCTCGAACCAAGCTGACATTTTGAGGACGGCGTTGCGATAAGCCGCCATTTTCGAATCCTTGGCGTCGAAGTCTCCATTTATTTGGGATATTGCGAGGTTCGAGTCCCCACGCACCTCCAGGCATTGAATGCCCATGGAAACTGCCATCCGGAGACCATGTAACAGGGCCTCGTATTCGGCTGCGTTGTTGGAGTATGTGTATAGTATTTGGAGTACGTATTGGACTGTATCTCCGGTGGGGGACGTCAGGACGACGCCAGCCCCCAGACCAGCCAGCATTTTAGAGCCGTCGAAGTGCATGATCCAATTGTAGTATGCGCCGTATTCTTTAGGGAGTTCGGCTTCTGTCCACTCGGCGACAAAATCGGCCAGTACTTGCGACTTAATGGCTCGCCATGGTCTATATGTTATGTCGAACGGGAGGAGCTCGATAGCCCATTTGGCAATCCGGCCCGTGGCATCGCGGTTGTTTATTATGTCGTTATGTGGTACTTCCGAGGGCACCGTAATTGAACACTCTTGAAAGTAGTGTCGTAACTTCCGGGATGCCATAAATACCGCGTAAGCTATCTTTTGATAATGTGGGTACCGTGATTTGCATGGAGTGAGGACAGTGGATACATAGTATACCGGCTTTTGAAGTGGGAATTTATGTCCGTCCGTCTCTCGTTCGACGACGAGCACTACGCTTACAACTTGGTGAGTTGCCGCTATATATAACAGCATTGGTTCGCCGACATTTGGCGCGGCCAAGATTGGGTTGGTGGCCAGGATGGCTTTTATTTCTTCCAATCCGGTCGTGGCCACATCCGTCCACTCGAAGTGTTCGGTCCACCGAAGAAGGCGGTAAAGGGGTAGTGCCTTTTCTCCTAATCGGGAGATAAAGCGGCTTAAGGCCGCCACACATCCAGTTAATTTATGGATTTGCTTGAGCTCAGCTGGGATAGCCAACTGTGACAGAGCTCGGATTTTAGCCGGATTTGCTTCCATTCCTCTACTGGAGACGATGAAGCCCAGGAGCTTTCCGGCGGGCACGCCAAAAACGCATTTTTCCGAATTGAGCTTGATGTCGTACGTTCGGAGATTGTCGAACATGAGCCTCAAGTCGTCTATTAAGGATTCGACGTGTCTGGTTTTAACGACCACATCGTCTACGTATGCCTCCACTGTTTTGCCGATCTGTTTTTCCAGGCATGTCTGAATCATGCGTTGATACGTTGCACCAGCGTTCTTAAGCCCGAAAGGCATGGTGTTAAAACAGAAGGGGCCGTATGGGGTGATAAATGCCATTGCGTCTTGGTCGGACTCCGCCATCTTAATTTGATGGTATCCGGAGTATGCGTCGAGGAAACACAATGAGTCGTGTCCTGCAGTAGCGTCGATAATTTGATCGATGCGGGGGAGGGGGAAGGGATCCTTGGGGCAAGCCTTGTTAAGGTCCTTGAAATCGACACATAGGCGCCAGGATTTATCCTTCTTTGGTGCCATCACTAGGTTTGCTAGCCAGTCCGGATGTTTTATTTCTCTAATGAATCCGGCCTCCAGTAAGTTGGCTAGCTCATCTCCCATGGCTTGTCGCTTAGGTTCAGAGAAACGCCGAAGAGTCTGCTTGACCGGCTTCAATCCCTTTAGAATGTTAAGGCTATGCTCGGCCAGCCTGCATGGGATTCCTGGCATGTCTGAAGGATGCCAGGCGAATATGTCCCAATTCTCGCGCAGGAACTCCCGTAGTGCGGCGTCTACAGTGGGGTTTAACTGTGCCCCGATGGATACTGTTTTTGTAGGGTCCGTTGGGTGGACTTGGAATTTGACTATTTCATCCGCTGGTTTAAAAGAGGTGGACTTTGATTTTTGTCGAGTATCACGTCGTCCCTGTCCACTATGGAGCGCAGCGCAGTTAATTCCTCGGCCGCGAGGGCTTCAGATAACGCCTCGAGGGCCAGTGCGGCTGTTTTGTTTTCGGCGCGAGGGAGGGGGAAGGCATCTTTGGGGCAAGCCTTGTTAACGTCCTTGAAGTCGACACATAGGCGCCAGGATTTGTCCTTCTTTGGTACCATCACGAGGGTTGCTAGCCAGTCCGGATGTTTTATTTCTCGGATGAATCTGGCCCCCAGTAGCTTGGCTAGCTCCTCTCCCATGGCTTGTCCCTTAGGTTCAGAGAAACACCGAAGAGTCTGCTTGACCGGCTTGAACCCCTTTAGAATGTTAAGGCTATGCTCGGCCAGCCTGCGTGGGATTCCTGGCATGTCTGAAGGATGCCAGGCGAAGATGTCCCAATTTTCGCGCAAGAACTCCCTTAGTGCGGCGTCTACTGTGGGGTTTAATTGTGCCCCGATGGATGTTGTTTTGGTCGGGTCCGTTGGGTGGACTTGGAATTTGACTATTTCCTCCACTGGTTTAAAAGAGGTGGATTTGGATCTTTTGTCGAGTATCACGTCATCCCTGTCTACTGTGGAGCGCAGCGCCGTCAGTTCTTCGGCCACGAGGGCTTCGGATAACACCTCGAGGGCTAGTGTGGCGGTTTTATTCTCGGTGCGGATTGCTATGTCCGGATCACTAGCTAGAGTGATGATTCCATTGGGCCCGGGCATTTTGAGCTTCATGTACCCGTAATGGGGTATAGCTTGGAAGATCGTGAATGCCTCCCGCCCTAAAAGGGCGTGGTATCCTCTACTGAATGGGGCCACTTGGAATGTGATTTCTTCGGACATATAATTCTCCGGCGTGCCGAATACCACGTCTAGTGTGATTTTTCCCGCGCAGCGCGCCTCCCGACTAGGGATGATTCCTCTGAAGGTCGTGCTCCTTTGCTCAATGCGGCTCATGTCTATTTCCATTTTTCGAAGAGTCTCCTCATAGATGAGGTTTAATCCGCCGCTGCCGTCCATGAGCACTTTAGTAAGCCAGTAGCCGTCCACAATTGGACTAAGGACCAAGGCGGCTGGTGCTCGGGCTGTTCGGAATTTAGGTTCGTCACTGGCATTGAAGGTGATAGCCGTATCCCTCCATGGATTTATTGCTGCCACGTGGCAGACTTCGACAAGGCTGCGGAGTGCTCGCTTACGCCTATTATTTGAGGTGAAGGTCTCGAAGACTATCAATACTGTATTGTTGTTATCCACGGGATGGTGCTCTGCGGTATTTCTAACGAGGGGATCCTTACCGCTCTTCGCCACCTGCCGGAGTACCCAACATGCTCTAAGGCTGTGTGTTGGTATGGTATCCGTTGTACTGTGAATTTTGCACGGCCCATTAAGCCATCCCTCCAATACGATTCCACGCCCTGTAGTGGGCTTTTGCTTATTTGTAATTGGGTTGGGCGACTTGCGAGAGTGCACCCTTTTAGTTGGGACTGGGGTTTTGTCAGAGCCGGAGCATCCCAAAATTTTGTTTGGGTTTTCCAGGTGCTTTCCATCGCACAGTATTTCTGTACTATGGCCGCCAAGTCAGCGAAGTGTGCTATGTCACGGCGACTTATGGCGTTGAGGATTCCCTTGTCAGTGCAATTATTGCAAAAGAATGAAATTGCGTCTTCCTCGCGACAGTCCTTGACCTTGTTCATTACAAGGAGGAATTTGGCCCAATAGTGGTGTACTGTCTCCTGGGGCTCTTGTCTAATGTGGGAAAGATCGTTTATATCTGGGTGGGTGGGTGCATTTAAGTCCGAACCTTGACCCGATCTGAGACCCAAGGGCGGAGGAGTTTCCGATCTTGGAAGTTCGGGCTCAGGGATGTTGCCCGTTAGGTCTGGCCCGCTGCCTGATTCTAGGTTCAGGGTTTGGGCGGTGTCCTCCTGTAGACGGGTATCCGGCTCAGAGAGCTCGGGAATCCGGACATAGTTTGGCCTCAAGATAGAGGAAGAATCGCCGCATTGCTCCTCCACCACCGCTATCTGATGGGTGACCGGCGCGGAGTTAATCTCCCTTTGGTCGGGTTTAAGCCCGATCTGATCATAGTCTGTAGCGACTCCCAAAGCGGCGATGCGATCCAAGAGCTCGTTCAAAGAAGAGAGTTCTATTGGATCCAACTGCTCGGCGAGTCCCGAGCTGACGTGGAGGCTGTTTTCGATGACCCGAGAAGTCATCGTCGGCGCAGCGGCCGAATAGGCGGTCATGACGAAACTGCCTAGTCGGAGAGTTTGGCCTACAGCCAGGGCTCCCCCAGTAGTGATGTTGTCCTTGACAACGAGGCGAGCCATCCAGCCTTATGATGACGGCACAGTGGAACTCTCAATGAAAGCACCAATGTCGGTGTCAAAACCGGCGGATCTCGGGTAGGGGGTCCTGAACTGTGCGTCTAAGGCGGATGGTAACAGGAGGCGAGGGACACAATGTTTACCCAGGTTCAGGCCCTCTCGATGGAGGTAATACCCTACTTCTTGCTTGATTGATCTTGATGATATGAGTATTACAAGAGCTGATCTACCACGAGATCTTAGAGGCTAAACCCTAGAAGCTAGCCTATGGTATGATTGTTGTTGTCCTACGGACTAAACCCTCTGGTATATATAGACACCGGAGGGGGCTAGGGTTACACAGAGTCGGTTACAAGGGAGGAGATCTACATATCCGTATTGCCAAGCTTGCCTTCCACGCCAAGGAGAGTCCCATCCGGACACGGGACGAAGTCTTCGATCTTGTATCTTCATAGTCCAATAGTCCGGCCAAAGAATATAGTCCGGCTGTCTGAGGACCCCCTAATCCAGGACTCCCTCAACAGGCTTCATCGCAAGTCTATATAAAACTATATGCTTTGATCAACTCATCAAAGCGTATATTCCAACTCTGAGATGCTTGCACCAGTCCATAAATGGATCGCTGGAGCTTGCACATTTTGTTAGCACCTTTAGGATCGACAAAACCGTCTTGTTGCATCATATACAACTCTTCTTTAAGAAATCCATTAAGGAATGTAGTTTTGACATCCATTTGGCAGATTTCATAAAATGTGGCAATTTACTAACATGATTCGGACAGACTTAAGCATCGCTATGAGTGAGAAAGTCTCATCGTAGTCAACTCCTTGAACTTGTCGAAAAACTTTCGCAACAAGTCGAGCTTTGTAGACAGTAACATTACCGTCAGCATCAGTCTTCTTCTTGAAGATCCATTTATTTTCTATGGCTTGCCGATCATCGGGCAAGTCAACCAAAGTCCACACTTTATTCTCATACATGGATCCCATCTCAGATTTCATGGCCTCAAGCCATTTCGCGGAATCTGGGCTCATCATCGCTTCCTCATAGTTCGTAGGTTCGTCATGGTCAAGTAACATGACCTCCAGAACAAGATTACCGTACCACTCTGGTGCAGATCTCAGTCTGGTTGACCTACGAGGTTCGGTAGTAACTTGATCTGAAGTTACATGATCATCATCATTAGCTTCCTCACTAATTGGTGTAGGAGTCACAGGAACAGATTTCTGTGATGAACTACTTTCCAATAAGGGAGCAGGTATAGTTACCTCATCAAGTTCTACTTTCCTCCCACTCACTTCTTTCAAGAGAAACTCCTTCTCTAGAAAGGATCCATTCTTAACAATGAATGTCTTGCCTTTGGATCTGTGATAGAAGGTGTACCCAACTGTCTCCTTTGGGTATCCTATGAAGACACATTTCTCCGATTTGGGTTTCAGCTTATGAGGATGAAACTTTTTCACATAAGCATCACAACCCCAAACTTTAAGAAACAACAACTTTGGTTTCTTGCTAAACTACAGTTCATATGGTGTCGTCTCAATGGATTTAGATGGTGCCCTATTAACGTGAATGCAGCTGTCTCTAATGCATAACCCCAAAACGATAGTGGTAAATCGGTAAGAGACATCATAGATTGCACCATATCTAATAAAGTATGGTTATGATGTTCGGACACACCATTACGCTGTGGTGTTCCAGGTGGCGTGAGTTACGAAACTATTCCGCATTGTTTCAAATGAAGACCAAACTCGTAACTCAAATATTGTCCTCCACGATCAGATCGTAGAAACTTTTATTTTCTTGTTATGATGATTTTCCACTTCACTCTGAAATTCTTTGAACTTTTCAAATGTTTCAGACTTGTGTTTTATCAAGTAGATATACCCATATCTTCTCAAATAATCTGTGAAGGTCAGAAAATAACGATACCCGCCACGAGCCTCAACACTCATCGAATAACATACATCAGTATGTATTATTTCCAATAAGTCAGTTGCTCGCTCCATTGTTCCGGAGAACGGATTCTTAGTCATCTTGCCCATAAGGCATGGTTCGCAAGCATCAAGTGATTCATAATCAAGTCATTCCAAATTCCATCAACATGGAGTTACTTCATGCGCTTTACACCAATATGACGTAAACGGCAGTGCCACAAATAAGTTGCACTATCATTATTAACTTTGCTTCTTTTGGCTTCAATATTATGAATATGTGTATCACTATGATCGAGATCCAACAAACCATTTTCATTGGGTATATGACCATAGAAGGTTTTATTCATGTAAACAGAACAACAATTATTCTCTAACTTAAATGAATAACCGTATTGCAATAAACATGATCAAATCATATTCATGCTCAATGCAAACACCAAATAACACTTATTTAGGTTCAACACTAATCCCAAAGTATAGGGAGTGTGCGTTGATGATCATATCAATCTTGGAACTACTTCCAACACACATCGTCACCTCGCCCTTAACTAGTTTCTGTTCATTCTGCAACTCCTATTTCGAGTTAGTACTCTTAGCAACTGAACCAGTATCAAATGTCGAGGGGTTCCTATAAACACTAGTAAAGTACACATCAATAACATGTATATCCAATATACCTTTGTTCACTTTGCCATCCTTCTTATCCGCCAAGTATCTAGGGCAATTCCACTTCCAATAACCATTTCCTTTGCAGTAGAAGCACTCAGTTTCAGGCCTGGGTCTAGCTTTGGGCTTCTTCACGGGAGCAGCAACTTGCTTGCCGTTCTTTTTGA
The DNA here is from genome assembly GCF_002575655.3 of Aegilops tauschii subsp. strangulata. Classification (NCBI taxonomy): domain Eukaryota; kingdom Viridiplantae; phylum Streptophyta; class Magnoliopsida; order Poales; family Poaceae; genus Aegilops; species Aegilops tauschii. Next base: position 545,017,673 of record NC_053041.3, read on the forward strand.
AGTTCCCCTTCTTCCCTTTGCCCTTTTCTTGAAACTAGTTGCCTTGTCAACCAGCAACACTTGATGCTTTTCTTTATTTCTACCTTCGTTGGTTTCAACATCACGAAGAGCTTGGGAATCGTTTCCGTTATCCCTTGCATATTATAGTTCATCACGAAGTTCTAGTAACTTGGTGATAGTGACTAGAGAACTCTGTCAATCACTATATTATCTGGAAGATTAACTCCCACTTGATTCAAGTGATTGTAGTACTCAGACATTCTGAGCACATGCTCCCTAGCTGAGCTATTCTCCTCCATCTTGTAGGCAAAGTACTTGTCAAAGGTCTCATACCTTTCGACATGGGCATGAGTCTGAAATACTAATTTCAACTTTTGGAACATCTCATATGCTCCGTGGCGTTTCAAAAACGTCTTTGAAGCCCCGATTCTAAGCCGTAAAGCATGGTGCACTAAACTACCAAGTAGTCATCATATCGAGCTTGCCAAACGTTCATAACGTCTGTATTTACTCCTGCAATCGATCTGTCACCTAGCGGTACATCAAGTACATAATTCTTCTGTGCAGCAATGAGGATAATCCTCATATCACAGATCCAATCCGCATCATTGCTACTAACATCTTTCAACTTAGTTTTCTCTAGGAACATATTAAAAATAAAACAGGGGAGCTAAACGCGAGCTATTGATCTACAACATAGATACGCTAATACTATCAGGACTAAGTTCATGATAAATTAAAGTTCAATTAATCATATTACTTAAGAACTCCCACTTAGATAGACATCCCTCTAATCATCTAAGTGATCACGTGATCCATATCAACTAAACCATGTCCGATCATCACGTGAGATGGAGTAGTTTTCAATGGTGACATCACTATGTTGATCATATCTACTATATGATTCACGCTCGACCTTTCAGTCTAGGTGTTCCGAGGCCATATCTGCGTATGCTAGGCTCGTCAAGTTTAACCCTAGTATTCTGCGTGTGCAAAACTGGCTTGCACCCATTGTATGTGAACGTAGAGCTTATCACACCCGATCATCACGTGGTGTCTCGGCACGACAAACTTTCGCAACGGTGCATACTCAGGGAGAACACTTGTACCTTGAAATTTAGTGAGAGATCATCTTATAATGCTATCATCGATCTAAGCAAAATAAGGTGCATAAAAGATAAACATCACATGCCCAGTGCCAGTTGCTGTTTTTTGCTTGTTTTTTACTTTGCAGAAAATCAATACCAAACGGAGTCCAAAGGTAGCAAAACTTTTTGGAGATTTTTTCCAGACCAGAAGACACTTGTTGGGCCAAAGAAGTACCAGAGGGGGCTCCGAGTGTTGGGGAACGTAGTAATTTCGAAAAATTTCCTACGCACATGCAAGATCATGGTGATGCATAGCAACGAGAGGGGAGAGTGTTGTCCACGTACCCTCGTAGACTGAAAGCGGAAGCGTTATGACAACGCGGTTGATGTAGTCGTACATCTTCACGATCCGACTGATCCAAGTACCGAACACACGGCACCTCCGAGTTCTGCACACGTTCAGTTCAGTGACGTCCCATGAACTCACGATCCAACAGAGCTTCGCGGGAGAGTTCTGTCAGCACGACGGCGTGATGATGGTGATGATGATGCTACTGACGCAGGGCTTCGCCTAAGCACCGCTACGATAGTACCAAGGTGGATTATGGTGGAGGGGGGCACCGCACACAGCTCAAAGATCAACTGATCAACTTGTGTGTCCTAGGGTGCCCCCTCCCCACGTATATAAAGGAGGGACGGTAGACCGGCCGGCCTCTCTAGGCGCGCTAAGGGGGGGGAGGAATCCTGCTCCTAGTAGGAGTAGGATTCCTCCTTTCCTAGTCCTACTAGGAGGGGCAAGGAAGGAGAGGGGGAGGAGAAGGAAAGAGGGGACGCAACCCCTCCCCTAGTCTAATTCGGACTAGGCCCATGGGGGCGTGCGGCCAGCCCTCGTGGCTTCTCCTCTTTTTCACCTAAAGCCCACTAAGACCCATATGTACTCCTGTATTCCCGTAACTCCCCCTGTACTCCGAAAAATACCCGGATCACTCGGAACCTTTCCGATGTCCGAATACAGCCTTCCAATATATCGATCTTTATGGCTCGATCATTTTGAGACTCCTCGTCATGTCACTGATCTCATCCGGCACACCGAACAACCTTCGGTACATCAAAACACATAAACTCATAATATCGATCGTCACCGAACGTTAAGCGTGCGGACCCTACGGGTTCGAGAACTATGTGGACATGACCGAGACACGTCTCCGGTCAATAACCAATAGCGGAACCTGGGTGCTCATATTGGCTCCCACATATTCTACGAAGATCTTTATCGGTCAAACTGCATAACAACATACGTTGTTCTCTTTGTCATCGGCATGTTACTTGCCCGAGATTCGATCGTCGGTATCTCAATACCTAGTTCAATCTCGTTATCGGCAAGTCTCTTTACTCGTTCCGTAATACATCATCCCGCAACTAACTCATTAATTGCATTGCTTGCAAGGCTTATAGTGATGTGCATTACCGAGAGGGCCCAGAGATACCTCTCCGACAATCGGAGTGACAAATCCTAATCTCAATCTACGCCAACTCAACAAGTACCATCGGAGACACCTGTAGAGCACCTTTATAATCACCCAGTTACGTTGTGACGTTTGGTAGCACACAAAGTGTTCCTCCGGTATTCGGGAGTTGCATAATCTCATAGTCATAGGAACATGTATAAGTCATGAAGAAAGCAATATCAATATACTAAACGATCAAATGCTAAGCTAACGGAATGGGTCAAGTCAATCACATCGTTCTTTAATGATGTGATCCCGTTAATCAAATGACAATTCATGTCTATGGCTAGTAAACTTAACCATCTTTCATTCAACGAGCTAGTCAAGTAGAGGCATACTAGTGACACTTTGCTTGTCTATGTATTCACACATGTACTAAGTTTTCGGTTAATACAATTCTAGCATGAATAATAAACATTTATCATGATATAAGGAAATATAAATAACAACTTTATTATTGCCTCTAGGGCATATTTCCTTCACCGAGGGGAGCACAACCCACCTGGGCACGCCTGAAGGCCCAGGCGCACCCTGGTGGGTTGTGCCTACCTTGGCCGCCTCCCGAACCGCCTCTTTGCTCTATAAATACCCCGAAAATCCAAAAACCCTAGGGGAGTCGAAGAAACACAATTCCAGCCACCGCAAGTTCCAGAACCACCAGATCCAATCTAGACACCATCACGGAGGGGTTCCTCATCCTCATTGGTGCCTCTCCGATGATGCGTGAGTAGTTCATTGTATACCTTTGGGTCCATAGTTAGTAGCTAGATGGCTTTCTCTCTCTCTCTCTCTCTCTCTCTCTCTCTCTGTCTCTCTTGATTCTCAATACAATTGTCTCTTGGAGATCTATTTGATGCAACTCTTTTTGTGGTGTGTTTGTTGGGATCCAATGAACTTTGAGTTTATGATCAGATCTATTTTATCCATGAAAGTTATTTGAGTTTTGGTCTCTTATATGCATGATTACTTACAACCTAGTATTTCTTCTTCGAATCTTTGGTTTAGTTAGGCCAACTAGATCGATTTTTCTTGCCATGGGAAGAGGTGCTTTGTGATGGGTTCGGTCGCACGGTGTTCTTTGCCATTGACAGAAGGGGCAACAAGACACGTATTGATCGTTGCCATTAAGGATAACAAGATGGGGTATATTCCTACATGAATAGATCTTGTCTACATCATGTCATCGTTCTTATTGCATTACTCCATTTCTCCATGAACTTAATACACTAGATGCATGCCGGATAACAGTTGATGTGTGGACTAATAGTAGTAGATGCAGGCAGGAGTTGGTCTACTGTAGCGATCCAACCTCAAACGGTCGAATCTCTATGCTTAAGTGTCATCCCTGGATTGGTAATGCAGACACACACAGTACTTGAAGGATTTATAACAGAGTACAATCACACACTTATAATATCGAATGTCTGAAAAGAGAACTTATTACAATAAATATGGCTTAAGGCCATCTAAATAAGATAACAGCGAAAGTCTTGGAAGATAAAGTGAGTCCATCAAATCCAACGGCATAGCTGAGTGCATGACAACGACCTAGCGCACCTTACTCTTCGTTTGAAAAGTCTGCAACATGGTATGTTGCAGCCCAAAACGGGTCAGCACATGGAATATGCTGGCAATATAACACAGTAGAGCAATGAACAGAATAACTGCTATCACCACATGCATATATGGTTGGTGGAGGCTCTATGGTTATAATGTTTTGCGAAAAGCCAATTTTTCCCTACAACAAAGGAATATATTTTTATTTAACTATCATGGTGGTTGAAACATTGAGAATGGAAACCCCATCTCAATCCCAATTAAAAAGTAATTAACAACCCAGCAAATTAATTTAGAGTGATGAGATCAACATGATAATCCAAGAACCATATACTCAAGATGTCCATAACTGGGGACACGGCTAACCATGATTAGTTTGTACACTCTGCAGAGGTTTGCGCACTTTTCCCCACAAGACTCGATCTCCTCCATTGAATTTCTTGCACTACACGATGTTCGAGAAACGGATGACCGAGACACAGTCATTCTGAATCATTAACTCCTTACTCTGGGTGGACAGTTACACCTACTTTCCCCTACATCTGCTAGCCCACCACTGAAAGAGGTCATGCAACATATTCAACTATGCTAGAGCCCATAATAGCTTGTGGCTGCACACGGAAGTTTCAAGCATGAATAATCTTATGATACCTTTGAGCCTGGGTGGCAAACCAAAGGACAACACTGTTATATCCCCAGGTGCCCGCAACCAATCAATCCAGATGTGTATTTAAGTAGCCACCTTAAGTTAACCATTAATTAACAATCTCACATCTGTCATGGATACACTCAAACCCAATCCACGTCTATGAGCATAGCAGTGCAATATCAGCATAACGGAGAAGTACCTCCCAAGGGTCTGATAATAAAAGGCAATAGGTTCTACGTCATCATCTACTTCCCAATACCCACAAGTTAATCACATCCTAATCATGCAGTGTTTGAGGGTGGTTGCTAATGCATAAAAACTGGGTAATAAAGAGGTATGATCAATGTCTTACTTGCCTTGCTGACGATCCGCAAATCCTAGGGACTCGTAGTAGCACGCTTCGCACTCTGGAAATTCTATCGCAAACAAACAATAGCATACATAAGCACTCAAGCATAGATGCAAGGGTAAAACTCAATAAGAAGATCCAATCTGAAAGTTCAACTGAAGAGATTCGATTTGCAAAAAGGAACAATTGAATCGGAGCTACGGAACTGAAACTACGGTCAAAAGAACTTCAAATTCAAATCTGCTTGAAACCAAATTTTAAGTTGTCAAAACCATGTTCAAGTTGATTAACCAGAAAGGGGGACTTGAGACGAAGATTTTGGCGTTGGTTTCACTCGATTTGGACAAACGGTTAAAAAGTTGCGAGGGTTTGAAGATCAGGGGCTAATCTACGATAAAAATAATCGCGGATAGGTCCCTGGCCGAAAATAAACGGAAAAAGAAAAATCTACCGGACGAACGTCCGCTAACAGAGACGAACGGGCGAATTCGTTCGTTAGAACGAACGAACGAATGTTCGCAAAGTAACCTAAACCGAAGAAAACCGAGAAAACCGAACCGATCTAAATAAAATAAAATAAAAAACCGAACTAGGGGTTTAATAAAAACCGAGTGGTTTTATACCTAAAACCAAAAAAACGGCGACGAGAAAATCCGGCGGCGGCTCGGCGTGGCGGCGAGGCAAGGCGACGACGGTGGCTAGCACAGGCGGCGGCGGCTGCTAGCGCGGGCGGCGGGGCTGGCAGCGGCGGCGGCTTCTAGCGGCGGCGCGGCTCGGTGGGAGGAGGCGGCAGTCCTCGACCCTATTTAAAGGCCGGGGGGCGAGGCGGCTTTGGGAGGGGGCCGCCGGGAGGAGGAGTCCTCCCCGGACTCGGCTGCGGCAGCGTGCGCCGGCCGGACTCCCGCCCGGAGTAGGTCGGGGTGAGGGGGTGGGCTGCGGCGGCGGCCTGGCTCAGCTAGGCCGTTGGCCCAGTCGGGCGCGCGACTTTTTTTTAGATAAATCCGCCGAAAAAAATCCTAAATAAATATAAAGAAATTCTAAAAATGCCAAAAACAATTTTTACCGTCTAAATAAAATATTTAGAACGTAGTGAACATTTTCTTGGCCTAAAAATGTAATTTTGTAAAATGCATAATTTTTCTATTCAAATAAAATAGCAATAAAATCCAAATAAAATTATTTATTTGATTTTAATATTTTTCCTCCAGTATTTCTTTTATTTTGGAGAAGTCATATTATCTCCTCTCCTTTATCTTTTTATTGGAAATATTTTCGGAGAGAAAAATAGTTAAAATCAAGTTTATCCTCTTTTCAATATTTGGGAAAAATTTAAATATGAAAATGTATGAAATCCCCAACTCTCTCTGTGGGTCCTTGAGTTGCTTAGAATTTCTAGGATCGAAACCAAAATGCAGATAAAATATGATATGCATATGATGACCTATGTATAACATTCCAAATTGAAAATTTGGGATGTTACAAACCTACACCCCTTAAGATGAATCTCGCCCTCGAGATTCGGGTTGGCTAGAAAATAGGTGTGAGTGGTCTTGGCGTAGGTCTTCTTCTCGTTCCCAGGTGGCTTTATCCTCGGTATGGTGGCTCCACTGTACTTTGCAAAACTTGATAACCTTGCTGCGTGTAACTCGGTTGGCAAACTCGAGAATCTTGACTGGTTTCTCCTTGTAGGTTAGATCACTATCCAACTAAATTGCCTCCAGGGGCACTGTATCTCTCAGAGGTATGTCGGCCATCTTAGAATGGCACTTCTTCAACTGGGAAACATGAAACACATCATGAACTCCTGACAGTCCTTTGGGTAACTCCAACTTGTAGGCTACTTCTCCCATTCGTTCCAAAACTCGGTATGGTCCTACAAATCTCGGGGCTAATTTTCCCTTAACTCCAAATCATTTAACTCCTTGCAGAGGTGACACACGTAGATATGCTCTATCTCCGATTTCATAGACTACCTCCTTGCGCTTTGAGTCTGCATAACTCTTCTGTCTGGACTGAGCTACCTTCTGTCTATCTTGAATCAACTTAACCTTCTCTTCGGACTCTTTGATCAAATATGGTCCAAACAACTGACGGTCTCCAACTTCTTCCCACATCAACAGTGTTCTGCATCTCCTTCCATATAAAGCTTCGAAAGGTGCCATCTTCAAACTGGTCTGGTAGTTGTTGTTGTATGAGAACTCCGCGTAAGGCAAATTATCATCCCAGCTAGATCCATAATCTAGTGCACAAGCTCCCAACATGTCCTCCAGAATCTGATTGACTCTCTCGGTCTGCCCATCTGTCTGCGGATGAAAGGCTGTACTAAACTCTAGCGTGGTACCCAAAGTCTGGTGCAGCTGGTGCCAAAACTTTGAAGTAAACTGTGTTCCTCTATCTGATGCGATGGTCCTCGGAACTCCATGCAGACATACGATTCTGGTCATATACATCTTGGCCAACTTTGCACTCACCTGTGGTCTTCATTGGGATAAAGTGAGCCACTTTGGTCAAACGATCCACTACTACCCAGATAGAATCATATCCCGATCGGGTCCTGGGTAATCTGATGATGGAATCCATGCCAAGCTTATCCCACATCCATTCGGGTATCGGCATAGGCTGCAGCAATCCTGCTGGCTTCTGATGTTCTGCCTTCACTCTCTGACATACATCACATACGGCTACATACTCGGCAATATCCTTCTTCATACCAGTCCACCAGAAACGCTCCTTCAAATCCAAATACATCTTGGTGTTTCCGGGGTGTATCGAGTATGGCGAGTCATGAGCTTCCTGAAGTATCAACTTCCTGATCTCTGCATTATTGGGTACATAAACACGGTCCTCAAACCATAAGGTGTCGTGCTCATCTTCACGAAAAACTTTGGCTTTTCCTTTGCTCATCTTCTCCTTTATCTCAGCAATTTCTTTATCATCCTTCTGAGCTTCTCGGATCTTTCCCAATAATGTTGACTGAACTTCCAATGCTGCTACAAAACCTCTAGGGACTATCTCCAGACGTTGTTCCCTGAGATCTTCGGCTAACTCCTTTGGTAATCCTCCGCTCACGAGGATATTGGCATAACTCTTCCGGCTCAAAGCGTCCGACATTGGCCTTGCCTGGATGATAATGCAACTTCATATCATAATCCTTTATAAGCTCCAACCATCTGCTCTGCCTGAGATTCAGCTCCTTCTGTGTGAAAATGTACTTCAAACTCTTATGATCCGTGTACACATCACAACGGTTTCCAATAAGAAAATGTCTCCGGGTCTTGAGTGCATGAACTACAGATGCTAACTCCAAATCATGTGTGGCATAATTCAACTCATGCGGTCGAAGCTGACGTGAGGCATATGAAACCACTCTTCCATCTTGCATAAGTACACCTCCAAGTCCTAAGCGAGAAGCATGGCAATATACTTGGAAATCCTTGCGTATATCCGGCAGAATCAACACTGGGGCTGTAACCAAACGTTTCTTCAGCTCCTGAAAACTTGCTTCACATTCATCCGTCCACTTGAACTTGGTGTCCTTCTTCAACAACTCCATCATGGGCTTCGCAATCTTAGAAAAATTCTTAATGAATCTTCGGTAATATCCCGCGAGTCCAAGAAAACTGCGGATCTCTCCAACTGAGGTGGGTGCCAACCACTCAGTGACAGACTGAACCTTGGTAGGGTCTACTGCTATACCTTCACCTGATATAACATGTCCAAGAAAATCCAACTTCCTTCAACCAAAACTCACACTTGCTGAACTTGGCATATAGCTGATGCTCCCTGAGCTTCTCGGGAACTAGACGCAAATGCTCCTTGTGTTCCTCTTCATTCTTTGAGTACACCAAAATATCATCAATCAACACCACAAAAAACTTATCCAGGAACTCCATGAACACCTTATTCATCATGCTCATGAAATAGGCAGGGGCATTAGTCAATCCAAATGACATAACCGTATACTCATACAACCCGTACCTTGTGGTGAAAGTTGTCTTAGGTATATCCTGTTCTCGGATCTTCAGCTGGTGGTATCCTGATCGCAGATCTATCTTGGAGAATACTTTAGCTCCTTGCAGCTGGTCAAACAAATCATTGATCATCGGCAATGGGTACTTGTTCTTGATCGTCACTTCATTCAATGCCCGATAATCAACAACCATTCTCAACGATCCATCCTTCTTCTCAACCAAGAGCACCGGGGCTCCCCACGGTGATGAACTTCGTCGAATGTAACCTTTCTCCAATAACTCCTTAATCTGCTTCTTAATCTCCTCCAGATCATTTGCGGGCATCCGGTATGGTCTCTTAGATATCGGTCCGGTGCCTGGCAACAACTCTATAAAAAACTCAATGTCTCGATCTGGCGGCATGCCTGGTAGCTCCTCTGGAAATACATCCGGTAATCCTTCACTACGGGCACTTCCTCCTGAACAACTCCTGAAGGGAATTCACTTGGGTCCTCCTCGGTGCATGCCTAGATACATACTTAATCCTTTTTCCCTCCGGGGTGGTGAGCAGAATTGACTTACTGGCGCAATCGATGTTTCCTCCATACATCGATAGCCAATCCATGCCTAGTATCACATCGAGTCCTTGCGACTCCAGAATTATTAAGTCCCAGGGGAAAACATGCCTACCTATGATCAATGGCATCTGAAAACATCCTTGGCTTGCCATATACTCTGCTCCTTGCGAGATTACTAACATAGGTGTCCTAAGAACTTTAGTGGGCAACTTATACTTATCCACAAATCCCCTTGAAATGTATGAATGCGATGCACCAGTATAAAAAGGAACGATTCCAGTAAATGACTTAACCAAAAACTTATCGATAACTGCATCTGGCTGCTCTTCAACCTCCTCCACGTTCACGTGGTTCACTTGTCCCCTGTTAAAAGGGTTGGGCTTCTTCCCAGAGCTTCCATTTCCATTACCATTCTTTGATTCAGGACACTCATTGGCATAATGTCCAGTCTTCCCGCACTTGAAACAAGTAATGTGACTTTGGTCCTTCTTGGCGGGTGTGGCTGGGTTAGAGCGGTTCTGATTGCTACCTGCTCCATTCCCATTCCCATTCTTGGAGCTATTGTGGTTATGCAAACTTCCTCCATTGTGGGTATGGCCTCCATGGTTATGAGTGTATCCTCCCGAGTTCGGGGTAAAACGAGGCTTTTGCTGGGCTCCCGAATTGTACTTCCCTTGTCCATACTTCCTTTTGCGGCTCTCAATTTGCTGCTGCTTCTCTTCAATCGTAAGAGCCCTATCTACCAAGTCCTGGTAGGTAGCAAATGTTGCTACCATCAACTGCATACTCAGCTCATCATTCAGCCCTTCCATAAACTTCTCCTGCTTCGCGGCGTCTGTGGCGACATCATCCGGGGCATAGCGAGCTAACTTACTGAACTCATCCACATATTGCCCCATAGTACGATTTCCCTGGCGTAAGTTGCGAAACTCACGCTTCTTCATGCTCATAGCTCCAGCTGAAACATGTGCTGTGCGGAATGCTTGCTGAAACTGCTCCCAAGTGACATTGGCTATAGGGAAAGTGGCTGTGTAATTCTCCCACCATGAGGCTGCGGGTCCATCCAATTGATGTGCGGCCAAATGCACCTTCTCAGCATCTGTGCAACCGGCGGTGGTCAACTCCCTTCCAATCCTGTGTAGCCAGTCATCAGCAACTATTGGCTCGGTGCTACTAGAAAACACCGGCGGTTGCAACCTCATAAAACGGGCTAAGTTGTCAATTGGAGGTGGTGGCGGTGGGTTGTTGTTGCCTTGGTTCTGGACTAGTAGCTGCATCAAGGCATTCTGCTGTTGGATCAACTGAGTGAGCTCCGGTGGGAAGACAAATCCAGGGTCACGTCTTGGAGGCATCTGATGCGTTTAGAGGGGAGAGATTAGAATAGAGTGAGGTCTAGTGAGAAAGCACTACCCATATGCACATGAGACAAACACATTTATATCACACCAAAACAATTCAAGCAAGGGCATACAATCGATCTAACTAACGTTACAGAAGTGCTCGGACTACTACTATATACATGGGGAAATACTACTAATAATATGGTGGTCTACCAAAAAATTTGATCGGTGGAAGACTCCATGATATCCGCTCCAGCTTCGTCTTCATAATCATCATCACTACTGTCGGGGTCGGAGTCGGTGTCGTCGATGATGATGTAGTCCTCGGGATGGTCGTCATCTCCTCCTGGCGTGGGGTCTCCCATGAATTGTCCTAGCTTCCTTGTCAGGTTGTCATTCTTCTCCACTAGTAGTGCGATTTCCTTCTCGTATCTGTCGCGTGTAGACTTGAGTTCCTCTTCTAGCTCCGTGTTCCTGGTCATGACCTTCTTCAGATCTATCATACTTGTGCACATTTGGTTCTCCTATCGGCGAATCTGCTGGTTTAACTCCTGGATGAAAGCTGCAATGGACCCGTCCCTCCTGGTGCCGATCATCTCCCATTGTTCATTTCGGTGCCCACATATCTGGTAGATGGTGTCCTAAAGATCCTTGTGATAAACTTCACTGATGCGTCCCATGGTGATGTGGGCTGCCATGCTCTTAACTAGACTCCAAGTTGGTGTATCAAAGGAAAACTCTATGGGTTCAGTAACTGGCGTGAATGTCCTTCCTGGGACTTGAACTCGAATCATCCAACACTTCTCTTCTAGTAAAGTGGAGGTGTAGGTCCCGGTGAAGCTTGGTATTCCGATGTTCAGGTACCTAGTAACCTCCTTCAAGTGTCTCCCAAATGGTGTGTCTTCATCCGGTTGTGCAAACATGTTCCTTGAGTCCGCCATCCTATAGAGTAGAAAATGGAGAGGAGTCAGAAATGAGTAGAGAAGAGTGACCTATGGCTCATCTTAGTGGTCGTGTCCTACAATCAGCGTGTGCTCTGATACCATCTTGTAGCAATCCAACCTCAAACGGGCGAATCTCTGTGCTTAAGTGTCATCCCTGGATCGGTAATGCTGACACACACAGTACTTGAAGGATTTATAACAGAGTGCAATCACACACTTATAATATCGAATGTCTCCAAAGAGAACTTATTACAATAAATATGGCTTAAGGCCATCTAAATAACATAACCGCGGAAGGCTTGGAAGATAAAGTGAGTCCATCAACTCCAACGGCATAGCTGAGTGCACGACAACGACCTAGCGCACCTTACTCTTCGTCTTAAAAGTCTGCAACATGATATGTTGCAGCCCGAAACGGGTCAGCACATGGAATATGATGGCAATATAACATAGTAGAGCAATGAACGGAATAAATGCTATCACTACATGCATATATGGTTGGTGGAGGCTCTATGGTTATAATGTTTTGCGAAAAGCCAATTTTTCCCTACAACAAAGGAATATATTTTATTTAACTATCATGGTGGTTGAAACATTGAGAATGGAAACCCCATCTCAATCCCAATTAAAAAGTAATTAACAACCCAGCAAATTAATTTAGAGTGATGAGATCAACATGATAATCCAAGAACCAGATACTCAAGATGTCCATAACCGGGGACACGGCTAACCATGATTAGTTTGTACACTCTGCAGAGGTTTGCACACTTTTCCCCACAGAACTCGATCTCCTCCATTGAATTTCTCGCACTACATGATGTTTGAGAAACGGATGACCGAGACACAGTCTTTCAGAAGCATTAACACCTTACTCTGGGTTGACAGTTACACCTACCTTCCCCTACATCTGCTAGCCCACCACTGAAAGAGGTCATGCAACATACTCAACTATGCTAGAGCCCATAATAGCTTGTGGCTGCACACAGAAGTTTCCAGCATGAATAATCTTATGATCCCTTTGAGCCTGGGTGGCGAACCAAAGGACGACACTGGTATATCCCCAGGTGCCCGCAACTAATCCACCCAGATGTGTATTTAAGTAGCCACCTTAAGTTAACCATTAATTAACAATCTCACATCAGTCATGGATACACTCAAACCCAATCCACGTCAACGAGCATAGCATGGCAATATCAGCATAACGTAGAAGTAACTCCCAAGGGTTTGATAATAAAAGGCAATAGGTTCTACCTCATCATCTACTTCCCAATACCCACAAGTTAATCACATCCTAATCATGCAGTGTTTGAGGGTGGTAACTAATGCATAAAAACTGGGTAATAAAGAGGTATGATCAATGTGTTACTTGCCTTGCTGACGATCCACAAATCCTAGAGACTCGTAGTAGTACGGTTCGCGCTCCGGAAATTCCATCGCAAACAAACAATAGCATACATAAGCACTCAAGCATAGATGCAAGGGTAAAACTCAGATAAAAAGATCCAATCTGAAAGTTCAACTGAAGAGATTCGATTTGCAAAAAGAAACAATCGCATCGGAGCTACGGAACTGAAACTACGGTCAAAAGAACTTCAAATTCAAATCTGCTTGAAACCAAATTTTATATTTTCAAAACCATGTTCAAGTTGATTAACCAGATTTTGGCGTTGGTTTCACTGGATTTGGACAAACGGTTAAAAAGTTGCGAGGGTTTGAAGATCAGGGGCTAATCTGCGATAAAAATAATCGCGGATAGGTCCCTGCCCAAAAATAAACGGATAAAGAAAAATCTATCGGACGAACATCCGCTAACAGAGACGAACGGGCTAATTCATTCATTAGAACGAATGAACGAACGTTCGCAAAGTAACCTAGACCGAAGAAAACCGAGAAAACCGAACCTATCGAAATAAAATAAAAAAACCGAACTAGGGGTTTAATAAAAACTGGGCGGTTTTATACCTAAAACCAAAAAAAACCGGCAGCGGCATGGATCCGGCGGGCGGCGGCGAGGCGACGGCGCGACGCGGGTGCGGCGGCGGCTAGCTCGTGCGGCAGGGATGGCAGCGGCAGCGGTGGCGCGGCTCGGTGGGAGGAGGCGGCGGGCCTCGGCCCTATTTAAAGGCCGGGGGGCGAGGCGGCTTGGGGAGGGGGTCGCCGGGAGGAGGAGTCCTCCCCGGACTCGGGTGCGGCGGCGTGCGCCGGGCGGACTCCCGCCCGGAGTCGGTCGGGGTGAGGGGGTGGGCTGCGGCGGCGGCTGGCTTGGCTGGGCCATTGGCCAAGTTGGGAACGCGACTTTTTTTAAAATAAAAATTCCACCGAATAAAAATCCTAAATAAATAGAAAACAAATTCTAAAAATGCCAAAAACAATTTTCAACGTCTGAATAAAATATTTAGAACATAGTGAACATTTTCTTGGCCTAAAAATGCAATTTTGTAAAATGTATAATTTTTCTATTCAAATAAAATAGCAATAAAAAATAAAATTATTTATTTGATTTTAATATTTTTCTTCCAATATTTCTTTTATTTTGGAGAAGTCATATTATCTCCTCTCCTTTATCTTTTTATTGGAAATATTTTCGTAGAGAAAAATAGTTAAAATCAAGTTGATCCTCTTTTCAATATTTGGGAAAAATTCAAATATGAAAATGAATGAAATCCCAAACTCTCTCTGTGGGTCCTTGAGTTGCTTAGAATTTCTAGGATCAAAACAAAAATGCAAATAAAATATGATATGCATATGATGACCTGTGTATAACATTCCAAATTGAAAATTTGGGATGTTACACTACTAATCTTGGACGTGATGCCTATATAATGATCATTGCCTGGATATCGTCATAATTATTTGAAGTTCTATCAATTGCCCAACAGCAATTTGTTCACCCACCGTATGCTATTTTTCTCAAGAGAAGCCACTAGTGAAATCTACGGCCCGTGGGTCTATACTTAATCATATTTGCTTTGAGATCTATCTTTATTTTCTTTTATTTTCAGATCTATCATTCCAAAAACCCAAAAACACCTTGCTGCACTTTTTCTTTATTTATTTTATTTTGTTTTATCGAGAGATCTATTTATCCAAAATTATACAAATCTATCTATCTTTTTACCCGGGAGGGATTGACAACCCCTCTTTCGCGTCGGGTTGCAAGTATTTGTTCTTTGTGTGCAGGTACCGTTTACATAGTGTTGCTCGGTTCTCCTACTGGTTCGATAACCTTGGTTTCATCACTGAGGGAAATACCTACCATAGCTGTGCTGCATCATCCCTTCCTCTTTGGGGAAATACTGACGTAGTTCAAGCGACATCAAGGAATATTTGTGAGACAAGATTGCACCATTGATACGTCTCCAACGTATCTATAATTTTTTATTGTTTCACGCTATTATATTATCACTTTTAGATGCTTTATATGCAATTTTATATCAATTTTGGGAACTAACCTATTAACCCAGTGCCAGGTGCCAATTGCTTTTTTTTGCATGTTTTTGGTTTTTCAGGAAATCAATAACAAATGAAGTCCAAACATGATAAAACTTTACGATAATTTTTTCTAGACCAGAAGGGACCCTAGGAGCCTCTGGAGGAGACCAGTGGAGCTACGAGAGCGCCACAGGCTCACCAGGTGCGCCCCCAAGGACCCACGGAGCTTCGTTTGACCTAGTTCCAACTCCATAAATCCTGAAACCAATAGAGAGACACCCGAAACACTTTTTGCGCAGCTGCAAGCTTCTATTCTTTTGTGATCCCATCTGGAGGCCTTTTCCAGTAATCTGTCGGAGGTGGAATCGATCACGGAGGGCTTCTACATCAACCTTGTTGCCCTCCAATGATGTGAGTAGTTTACCACAGACCTACGGGTCCATAGATGGTAGCTAGATGGCTTCTTCTTTTTCTTTGATATTCGATACAAAGTTCTCCATGATATCCATGGAATTCCATCCGATGTGATCTTCTTTTGCGGTGTGTTTGTTGGGATATGATGAATTGTAGGTTTATGATCAGATTATTCATTGAAAGTAATTGAGTCTTTATTGTACTTTATTATGCATGATTATTATAGCTTTGTATTTCTCTCTGATCTATCCGTTTGGCTTGGCCAACTAGATGGATTTATCTTCGGTGGGAGAGGTGCTTTGTAATGGGTTTAATCTTGCGGTGTCCGCACCTCGTGACAGAAGGGGTAGCGAGGCACGTATTTGTACTGTTGCCGTTAAGGGTAAAACAACGAGGTTCATTCATATTGCTTGAGTTTATTCTGTCTACATTATGCCATCTTGCTCCATGCATTAATTTGTTTCTTATGAACTTAATACGATAGATGCATGCTAGTTAGCGGTCGATTGGTGGAGTAATAGTAGTAGATGCAGAATCGTTTTGGTCTACTTGTCACGACCTAATGCCTATATACATGATCATTGCAATGAATAACATCATAACTATGGGCTTTTCTATCAACTACCCAACAACAATTTTTGACCCACCGTACGCTATGTCTTAAGAGAGAAGCCTCTAGTGAAAACTATGGACCCCGGGTCTACTTTTATCATATTACAAAATGCAAAAATACCTTGCTGCAGTTTATTTACTTTTATTTTATTTTGCAATTTATATATCTACGACTACCATATTTAATCCTTGCAAGTAACGAGTTCAAGGGGATTGACAACCCCCTTGCCCGCGCTGGGTGCAAGTATTTGCTCTTGTGTGTGCAACTGTTGTTCACTAGGATTGGTGTGTGATTATCATATTGGTTCGATAACCTTGGTTCTCACCGAGGCAAGTACTTATCATCTACTATATTGCTTCACTCTTCGTCTTCAGGGAAAATCCCAACACATCTCACAAGTAGCAACCATTGTCAACCTGCCAGCTATGTTAAGCAGTCTCCCTACCAACAAGCACATCTATTTTCAACTTTCTTCATTACCACCTTCCAAAATTTATTCCTAAATCTAATATCAGAGACTGACAATCCTAGGTACTTCAGTGGAACAAAGCCTAGCTCCCAAGTGAAGATTTCTTGATATAGGGAAGTTTGATACGTCTCAAACATATCCATAATTTTTTATTGGTTCATGTTGCTATATTGACATTTATATATACTTTTATTATCATTTTACCTCACTTTATGGACTAACCTATTAACTTAGTACACAGAGCCAGTTCCTGTTTGCTGCTTGTTTTTGATTTAAGAGGAAATCAATGTCTATGGAGGTTAAAATACGTTGTCGATTTAACATGATTTTTTGGGTAAAAAGAAACATAGGAAGCTTAGGGTGTCATCGAGAAGAGCCAAGAGGGGCCCACAAGGAAAGGCGTCGCTCCTTGGGGGGTGGCCACGCCCCTGCCCTTGTGGGGCCCATGGGAACCGACTTGACGTATTTCCACTGCCATAAATTCCTATAAATAGAGAAACCATTCACCGTACCTCTAGAAGAATTTTTATCGTGGCCGCAAGCCTCTGTTCCGAAGAGATCCCATCTGGAGCCCTGTTCCGGAGTTCTGCCGGAGGCGGAAGCCATTGGAGGGGCTATCTTCATCAACCTTGTTGCTTCCATGATGATATGTGAGTAGTTCCTTTAGGGCCTACGAGTCTGTAGTAGTAGCTGGAACTCTCTCTCTCTCTCTCTTGGATCTTCAATACCATGTTCTCGTTGATCGAGATCAATCTGATGTAATTTTTGTGGTATGTTTATTGGGATCCGATGAATTGTGGATTTATGTTCAGATTTTTCATTGAATATTATTGAAACTTTTGAAGTTTCTTTTTTTGTATAATTAAGTAGCTATGTATTCTTTCCGATCTATTTGTCTTCTCTGGCCAACATAGATGAGCAGTTCTCCATAGGAAGTTGTGCATAGTAGTGGGTTCAATCTTGCGGTGTTCTATATCCCAATGACATAATGGGGACAAGACACGTATTTGTATTGTTGCTACTAAGGATAAAATGACGGGGATTTATCTTATTGCTAGATTTCTTTCTGTCTACATTATGTCATCTTGCTTATTGTGTTGCTTTGTTTCTAGTAAACTTAATACCTTAAGATCCATGTTGGATAGCAGTTTCAGGTGGAGTAATAGTAGTACATGCAGTTGGATAACGATATACTTATCGCGGACGTAATGCCTATACAAGATCATGCCATGAATGATCATAGTTATAAATGTTGTTTTTCTATCAATTTCCCAATAATAATTTTTCTACCACGCCATTGCCTGCTCTTGAGAGATATACCACTAGTGAACCTATGGCCTCGGGTCCATTTTCCACTAGAGATATACCTACAAAATTGCCTCTTTACTATTTTCCATTTCACTATACCATTATCTATCCTTTTGACCTTGTAACTAGCAAGACGAGGGGGTTGACAACCCCCTTTCCAGGTTGGGTTCAAGTATTTATTTGTTAGTGTCTAGGTGCTGCTTATCTTATTACCTTGTTGACTCCTACTAGTTCGATTAAACTATGGTTCTTAACCGAGGGAAATACTTTTTTGCTTCTCTGCTACATCACCTTTCCTCTTTTGGGAAACCCAACAACTCCTACGGGAGTAGCAAAGGAGTTTCTAGCGTTGTTGCTGGGGAGTCAACTTCTACCAAATCAGGTGCCTTCACACAAACTTTTTATTTGCTTGTTTTATTTCTTGCCTAGTTACATTTCCTTTTGCTTTGCTTGCATCTTTGCTAGCCAAAATTTCCCAAATACCAAAAGTATTTGTGTTGTTATTTATGCTTTTGTTGTCACTATGTCTACTCCTAAAAACACTAAGCTATGTGACTTTTCTAGTACTAATACTAATGACTTTATTAGTACTCCTATTGCTCCTCCCACAACTCATGTAGAGTCTTATGAGATTAAAGCTGCTTTATTAAATTTTGTGATGAAGAACAATTTTCTGGAAATTATAATGAAGATGTTGCTGCCCATCTTAATACATTTTTTGAATTATGTGATATGCAAAAGATAAAGATGTGAATAATTATATTACAAAACGAAAGTTATTCCCATTTTCTTTGAGAGCTAGAGCCAAAGAATGGTTAGTGTCTTTACCAAAAAATAGTATTGATTCTCGGTATAAGTGTAAGGGTGCTTTTATTGGTAAATATTTTCCTTTAGCAAAAAATATATCTTTGAGGAATCAAATTACGAATTTAAAACAACTTCATCAAGAACATGTTCCACAATCATGGGAAAGAATAAAATGTATGCTAAAAAATTGTCCCACACATGCATTAAGTCTTTGGATGGTAGTACATAATTTCAATGCAGGACTAAACTTTGTTTCCAGAAATCTTCTAGATTCTGCTGCAGGTGGTACGTTCATGGGGATAACACTTGGAGAGGCCACCAAGCTTCTTTTTTTGTGAGTAGGCTGCCGAGCTTCTTGATAACATGATCGCCAATTATTCTTAATGGCATAACAAGCGCGTGCCAAGTGGTAAGAAGGTAAATTGTGTCGAGAAGATTTCTTCTCTTAATTAAAAAGTTGATGCAATTATTTCCATGCTTTCTACTAAGAGTGCTACTATTGATCCAAATTATGTGCCTTTGTCTACCTCGATTGGAAAAAATAAGGATAATGTTGATGCAAATTTTATTTCAAGGAGCAATTTTAATAATAATTCTTACATAGAAAACTTTAATAATAATCCTAGACCTTATCCTTGTAATACCTCAAATACTAATGATAATTCCTATGATAAAAAATTGCATGAGATCGAAAGATCTACTAAGTTTTTTATGCATGCTCAATTTGAACATAATGAATCTTTTTCTAAATAGGTTAAGGAACATTCGGCTATGCTTAAAGTGATTAGTAAACAACTCAATGATATTAATAGAGAAGTGGTTAGTCTCCAATTACAACTTGTCCAAACAGAAAGTATTTTGGGAAAAATGTTTGGTAAGCAAACCATGCTAGTTAATAGAATGGTAGCTGTTGAGGATATAACCCTTAGAGTCACCCGCCAGGAGGGGCCGGGTTACTCATAATGGTCATCACGCGAAGCCCAGTACCGAGCTTGAAGACGGCGGGTCAATGATGGGCCTAAGACCCGGAGTTGGCTTAAGGCCCATAGTGATAAGCCGCCGTATGGCAAGACTTGTAGTGTAAGGCAAGAATAGTTGAGAGTCCGAGCCGGACACTCTTATGAGCCGGCCGGGACTCTGAGAGCCGCTGGGTGTCAACCTCTCTATATAAAGGGACGACCCGGCGGCGGTTTAGGGACAAGTAAGATCTCGTCGAGAGCCAGACATAGCAATCAAGCTCCCTGGTCATCGAAACCATAATCAATACCACCTCAACTGGACGTAGGCTTTTACCTTCACCGTAAGGGGCCGAACCAGTATAACCCCCGTGTTCCTTGTCCCGTTTAACCCCTTTAAGCTTCCTAGCTGCAATGGCTCCACGACTAAGTCCTAGCTCGAGGACATCTGCCGTGACAATTCCACGACAGTTGGCGCCCACCGTGGGGCACGCGCACGGTGGGTTTGAGTTCTTGAAGGGCAGCTTCGAAGGGCTCAAGGGATACGCTGTGGGCCAGATGACCAAGAGTCGTCGCGGCAAGCTCTACATCGACGATGCAAACTGGGGCCCCGACGCTGACTCAATCGAGTACGGGTACCGGGTCCCCTTCGGCGGAATTCATGTCTTCATTGGCAAGATTGGTGAGCCGGGCCCTGAGCCGGATCTCTGCGCCGGTCTCATCGAGACGGCTCAGCGTGCACGACCCGCCCGGGCTCTACCTGCCTTGAAGCGTGCTTTTGTGGGATGTGTTCATGGAGGACTCTCTGAAGGGTCTGGATCTGGTGATGAGACGGCCGCCGGCTCTGACGGCGAGTCGTCTACAGATGAGTCAAACTCGTTGTATCAACTTCAAGATGGCAGGCTCAGGTGTTGTTCCGATGGCGACAGCATTCCGGACCCCTTTGAACCGCCGAGCCGGGTTGGAATCTTCATGGCCGGCGCGCAACCTATTCAAAACCCCGCCTCTGGGTCAGGAAGCCCGGTGCCTTCGCCGGCTCAGGTGCTGATGGATCTTACAGATAAGATGACGGTCCTGTTGACCGCTACGGTAGCTCCGGTGGATCAAGTTCAACATGACGCGGAGGTGGCACAGTTAAAACTGGATCTAGCAAAGGCCAAGGAGGATCTGGCGGCGGAGGGGATCAGGATGGCTGCGGAGAGGGCGGCTCTCGACGCCCAGGCTCAGCTGATTCAGGCACAGTCCTTCCGGCTCACGATGGATCAAAACGCATCGAATGAGGTCATGAGAAGGAGGCATCAAAAGACCCAATCTCGATTCCCTCCGGTTTATGATCCTTGAAACCTCTTCAACATGCCAGGTGCAGGGTCTAGTGACCCGCCGGAGATCATAGTGCCCGGGGCTGGGACACCAATTCAGCCCCAAGTAATGGGACCGCCCCGGGCGAACCCTGCCCCGCCTCAGTATGTGCCAATACCACCGGGTCATTATGCCAACCCGTTGGAAAACATGGTCGCCGCGGCGGCACGGCTGGCGGCTCTCACATTTGATGGCGACTCTCCAACTGCGGTCGAAACCCGCCGGGTCAGGGAGCTCCTTCAGAATGCTCTGGCGCAGCAAGAGGTGTACTCTTACAGCCGGGACAGGATCCATTCAACCCCTCGTCCAGGCCGGAGCCCGAGTTATAGCGGACACATGGTTTCAGCGACTGGCTCAAGTAATGGCGACGCCATGACTTGCCACCCGGCCATGGCCCGGCTCATAACGGAGCCTTTCATGCAACAGACCAAGACAGAGCACGGCAAGAGGCGGAGCAGGTGCCCCAGTTGATGGCTTACCAGACACCCCCGGCTTATCCGACGACTTCCGTCGACGTGGGTATCCCTACGAGGACTGGAGGAGTCCCTTGTTTAGTGCCGGCTCTCCGCAACGAACGTCTACCCAAGGACATCAAAGGGCCTAGGAAGGTGCCTAATTACACGGCTGATTTACAACCCGGAGCCTGGATTGAGAGTTACGGGATGGCCATGGAATTGCTGGAGGTCAGTGAAGCGGCGATGGCCAAGTACTTCACCATGATGTTAGATGGGACTGCCCACACTTGGTTGAAAGGGCTGCCACCGAATTCTATCGGGTCTTGGGCTGAGCTGAAAGCCCGGTTCATACAAAACTTCAAGGATACCTATAGGCAGTCTATGTCAATTGTGGATTTGACTAACTGTAAACAGCAGGAGGGTGAGTCTACGACACATTGGGTTCGCCGAGTCAAGGAGATAATACATTCATCTGATAAGATGGATGCCGGCTCTGCAGTCTTAATGTTGGAGCAGAATTGTCGCTTCCTGCCCCTGAAGATGAAACTCGGGCGGCCCAAACGCGACTGCAATGATATGGGTACGCTGATGGCGGCTCTCGTCAAGTACGCCGACTCTGATAGTACCAAGGACCCCGCTTCAGATGATGAAAGGACAGGGAAGGGAAGGAAGAACGGCAATGGCAAGGGTCCTCAGCATAACCCGGCAAACCAAGGAGGTAACAAGCGTAAGGCTGATGGCAGCATGGAGTTTGTGGCCAATGCAAACTCACAGGGTAACAGCCAGCGACGTAAAGGGAGGCCACCTCCCCGAGCTGGCGGGTCAGGCCCGACGCTCGAGCAGTTGTTGAATGAGCCTTGTCCTAGGCATGGCTCTAGGGAGAAGCCAGCTACTCATCTATGGAAAGATTGCGCAATCATGAAGGCCTTTAAGAATTCCAATGCCTTTAATGGCAACAATGGCCCGGGTGGCGGCTCAGGCGCGGGCGGTTTTCATGGCCCGGGCGGCGGCTCAAATCTTAATCCTCAGAATGGTCAAGGGGGCTTTAATCAGCAGTCCGGCCAGGGTCATCAACAACAGTAGGGGGGTTACCAGACCAATCCAAAGCAGCTTAACGGTGGACAGTATCACGTGTTTACCACCAGTCTGTGTAAGCGAGATCAGAAGCTTCATAAGAGGGCGGTGAATGCTGTTGAGCCGGCGGTTCCACGCTATTTAAGATGGTCTGAGCTGCCTATTGTGTGGAGTAGGGAGGATCACCCTCCCCGGGTTGACAATCCGGGTCACTTGGCCCTGGTGGTGGCTCCTCAGGTGGGAGGATATAAGTTCACTAAGGTGCTCATGGATGGAGGCAGCAGCATCAACATCCTCTATTATGAGACCTTCCGTCGTATGGGGTTGATTGATAAGAACCTCAGCCAGTCCAATACTGTTTTCCATGGCGTGGTGCCTGGTAAGTCGGCTTATCCAGTTGGTAAGATCGAATTGGAAGTGGCCTTCGGAGATGAGTACAACTACAGGGTGGAAAAATTGACCTTTGAGGTGGTCAAGATAAGAAGTCCGTATCATGCCATATTTGGGCGGCCGGCTTACGCCAAGTTCATGGCACGGCCGTGTTACATATACTTACAACTCAAGATGCCGAGTCACAATGGGACCATTACGGTTCATGGTAGCCGAAAGGTAGCCTTGGAATGTGAGGAAGGCGACGCGGCTTATGCAGAGCCTGTTTGTGCAACAGAGGAGCTGAAGTTCTACAAGGATAATGTTGACCCAACAGATATGACATCTCTGAAAAAGCTGACCACGGAGCATGAGCCGGCAATGAAATTTAAGTCAGCTGATGAGACCAAGCTTGTTGATTTCGTTCCAGGTGACTCATCTCAGCAGTTTAGCATCAGTGCCAATTTGGATCCAAAATAGGAAGGCGCGCTCATCGAGTTCATCCGTGAGAACAGGGACATCTTTGCATGGAAACCTTCTGACATGCCAGGTGTACCTAGAGAACTCGCTGAGCACACTCTCAATATTGATCCGAAATTTAAGCCGGTCAGGCAATTCCTTCGGCGGTTTAATGAAGAGAGGCGGAAGGCCATTGGTGAGGAGGTGGCCCGGCTCTTGGCGGCCGGGTTTATTGTCGAAGTCTTTCATCCAGAATGGTTAGCTAACCCGGTGCTCATGCTCAAGAAGAATGGCACCTGGCGGATGTGCGTGGACTACACGGACTTAAACAAGGCGTGTCCGGCTGATCCTTTTGCCCTTCCCCGTATTGATCAAATCATTGATGCTACGGCGGGTTGCGAGCGGTTGAGTCTCTTGGATGCTTATTCTGGATACCATCATATTAAAATGGCAGTTAAGGACCAGGAGAAGACGACATTCATCACTCCCTTTGGAGCCTTCTGTTATGTGTCTATGCCTTTTGGACTCAAGAGTGCACAGGCGACTTACCAGCGTTGTGTGCAGAATTGTCTTCATAACCAGATTGGGCGCAATGTTCACGCCTATGTGGATGATATCGTGGTTAAGTCCAGGGAGAAGGAGACCCTGGTAGATGACCTTAGAGAGACCTTTGATAATGTCCGGGTTTACAAGATGATGCTTAACCCGGCCAAGTGTGTTTTTGGTGTTCCTGCAGGCAAGCTCTTGGGTTTCTTGGTTTCTAACAGAGGCATTGAAGCTAACCCGGAAAAAATCAAGGCAATCACCTCTCTGGCTAAGCCGGCGTGTCTAAACGACGTCCAGCGCCTGGCGGGTCGTATCGCTGCTTTAAGCCGGTTTATAAGCCGTTTGGGTGAGAAGGCCATGCCGTTGTACCAGTTGATGAAGAAAACTGATGACTTTATCTAGAATGATGCTGCTAATGCTGCTTTTGAGGATTTGAAGAGACAGCTGGCCGAGCCCCCAGTCCTCGCTGCTCCGGTTGACAAGGAGCCCTTATTACTGTATGTAGCTGCCAACACACGAGCCGTCAGTCTGGCTATGGTGGTGGAGCGCAAGGAAGAGGGTAAGGAATATCCGGTTCAGCGGCCGGTTTATTACGTCAGTGAAGTGCTCATTGAGTCCAAAGAGTGTTATCCACATTGGCAAAAGCTTGTTTATGGTGTGTTCATGGCAAGCCGGAAGCTTAAGCACTATTTTCAGGGTCACCCCATTACGGTGGTTAGTTCTGCTCCCCTTGGAGATATCATTCAAAACAGAGAAGCCACAGGGAGAGTGGCTAAGTGGGCTATAGAGCTTGGGCCTCATGGTCTGAAATATGTACCACGTACTGTTGTTAAATCTCAAGCTTTGGTGGATTTCATCAACGATTGGACAGAGCTACAGGTGCCTGAAGAAAAGCCAGATAATACATATTGGACTATTCACTTTGATGGGTCTAGGCAATTGGAAGGCTCGGGGGCTGGAGTTGTATTGGTGTCCCCTAAAGGTGACAAGTTTCATTATGTGCTACGGTTGATGTTTCCTTGTACTAACAATGCGGCTGAGTACGAGGCCTTGCTCCATGGTCTTCGGATGGCTAAGGAGATGAGCTTGAGCCGGGTAAGGTGCTTCGGTGACTCAGGTCTAGTGGCTCAACAAGTATCAGGCAAGTGGGACTCCAAGGACTCTCTCATGGCGGCTTATCGCCGTGAAGTTGATGCCATTGCTGGACACTTTCAGGGTTACCAAGTAGAGCACATCGATCGCAGGAAGAACGAGGCGGCTGATGCATTAAGCCTGTTGGGCTCTCAGCGAAAGCCGGTGCCGCCTAATACTTTCTTGGACATCCTGCATAACCCTTCGGTCAAGTTACCTACGGAAGGAGACTTGGCTGTCCCTGACCCGGAGGCACAGTTGGTGGCGGCTCTCCACATCACCCCAGACTGGACAGTACCATATTTGGCATACATGACCCGGGGAGATTTGCCTGAGGATGAAACTTTGGCCAGACAAATAACCCGGCGGTCTAAGTCAATGATTGTTATGAATGGTGAGCTGCATCGCCACAGTGTTACGGGAGCGTTCCAGCGTTGTGTCTCCCCTGAGGAAGGTCAAGAAATCTTGCGTGAGATTCACGAAGGGGATTGTGGCCGTCATGCCGGCTCAAAATCCCTTGTGGCCAAGGCTTTTCGTCATGGTTTTTATTGGCTGACGGCTCATGCTGATGCGGAGGACTTGGTCAGTAAATATGATGGTTGCCAGAGGTTCTCACGACGGGCTCATGTGCCGGCTCAGGAGCTGAGGATGATACCAATCACTTGGCCATTTGTGGTCTGGGGGCTTGATATGGTTGGGCCTTTTAAAAGGTCCAGGATAAGAAGACTCACCTCTTGGTGGCAGTTGACAAATTCACAAAGTGGGTTGAAGCAGAGCCAGTTAGCAAGTGTGATGCAGCCACGGCGGTTCAGTTCATGAAAAGGGTGATATTTTGCTTTGGCTTTCCACATAGCATTATAACTGACAATGGTACCAATCTATCTAAAGGCGCCATGGAGGAGTTTTGTCAACGAGAGCATATTCGACTTGATGTTTCATCAGTGGCTCATCCTCAATCCAATGGTCAAGCTGAGAGAGCTAATCAGGAGATCTTGAAGGGCATTAAGCCCCGGCTTTTGGTCCCTTTACAACGGACGCCGGGTTGTTGGGTGGAGGAGCTACCCTCCGTGTTATGGAGCATCAATACTACTCCTAACAGGTCTACGGGTTACACGCCTTTCTTCATGGTTTATGGAGCGGAAGCAGTCCTCCCCAGTGACATCCGTCATGACTCGCCTCGAGTGGCGGCTTATGTTGAGGCGGAAAATGAACAGGCGCGCCAAGATGCTCTTGACTTGTTGGACGAACAGCGTGACGTGGCAGCAGATCGTTCAGCGATTTACCAACAAGACCTGCACCATTATCACAGTCGCCGAGTTAAGTCCCGGGTCTTCCAGGAAGGTGATCTGGTGCTCTGGCTCATCCAAGATCAAACAGATGCACACAAGCTATCCCTGCCTTGGGAAGGGCCATTTGTGGTCAGCAAGAACTTGCACAACGGGTCATACTACCTTATTGACGTTCGGGAGCATAAAGATTCACGCAAGTCGGAGGAAGAGAACCGTCGGCCGTGGAACATAGCTCAGCTTCGGCCTTATTACACTTGAGCCACCGGCTCTCCTAATGTACATATTTCTATAGCCATGTATATATTATGTTAAATAATAAAGCAGGACCTCTGTCCTTTTCTCCTCCAAAGGTAAAAGTGTTGTTTCCATTACACCATCACATGGTCACTTGGGGGTGGATCCGGCTTATGATCGTATTCGAATCTAGCCGTACGCAATAGAATCACCTGGGGGCTTCCTGTTCAAACATAGGTCGTATTCGAACCAAAGAGAACATAGTTGTCTATACCCACTTGATTGGAAAAGTGCCGAGCTCATTGGGGAGTTTTCTTTGATCATATTTGAATCATAGCTCAACCCCCTTTGGGAACCTACGTGGATCGTATTCGAATCAGCGTCGTTAAACAACTCTTAAGGTCATTTGGGGGCTTCCTGTTCAAACATGGGTCGTATTCGAACCAAAGAGAACATAACTGTCGGTACCCTCTTGATTGGCATCGCCAAAGCCACTGGGGGCTATATGATCGCATTCGAATCTTAGCTTAACCCCTTTGGGACGGTTCTCTGGTCGTATTCGAACCGGAAGCCCTTAAGTTTTTGATTTTCTGACTTACAACAAGTTCTGTTGGTCACATCAGCAGTGTGCAAGGGCGGCTTTTCCTTTTGCCGACTTAATTTTGATTCACAATGCTGATAACATATAGTAAGTATTCTTGACGCTGGTAAACCGGAGTTGAGGTCTTCATCTCATCATTAGGGTTACATAAGCCGGAACTCTACTTGAAGGCCCGTAAGTATGCCATTATGGTTACATCAAAGAGGTAATGGAGGGCCAGTCTTTGAGGATTGTTAATTCCTATTCCGGGTTATGTATGAAAGGTTTATGGTTCTCAGTGTGGTAAGCCGCCTCGAGACTTGTGATTTGTTTTTCTATGCAGGATGGTTAAAGACAGCTATTCGAGCTTAAGGATAATAAATGATCAATTATGACCCGGAGGAATATAAAGAAGCAACTTTAACGGAGCTAAGCATTCAACATGTGCACGATGGCACGACAAGATTAACATGTTTGTCCTACTCTATTACAAGACTCCCCGAGTCCAAAAGGTGAGGCATTACTCTAAGGTGCAACCATAAGCCGTCGAAAGATCAAGGTTCTTGTGGAGTCGAAGCTTCCGGCTCATCCCTCTCCGCTCCTCCGGCTGTTCCCATGACCTGGAAGATGGACGATTTCCAGTCAATGCCGCTCAAAGCTTCAAATTGAGCCTCCTCGTCAATTAACCCACCCGGGTCAATTTTTGGGGCAAAGGTGTGCTTACGAGTCGGCGGGACCAAGCTGATGGCTTCATAACGCGGAGTGGGGATCCTCTGATTCTCTGCGTCGTAGCCCGGCTGGTACTTGGTAAGGTCGGTGTCATTCCCAGGTGGCCACCGGGCGCACGATCTTCACACAGGCAGCAAAGTCTTTTTGGTCGAAGGGGGTGCCATCTTCCTTCAGGCTGGGGTATCAAAGTGCGATGTCAGCCGGGTCTAGCATTGGAAGGAAAGCCTTGGCCCGGCTCAGAGCAGCTATGGCTCCGGCTCTTGCAGAGGCCCGTCGCAGCTCTTGGAAATGCTGAGGAAGAATGGCAAGCCGGCGAAGTACGTCCGCCAGGTGAGTCGGAACCTCATTGGACAGGGCCACAACGGCCAAGGCGCGCTGTGACCCGGTGTAGAGTTGCTCCACCAGAGTGTACACGGCCTTCAGCTTGGTTAGCACATTTTGATTGAGGTTGGCGCTTCTGGGACCTGTTTGACAAAGTAAGATAAGCCGCTAGCAATGATGGGAGTTATGAGACATAAAGACTGTAAACTTGTTGAAAGCCGGCAGAATGACTTACTGAAGATTGCGGCGACCATCTGTGACACATGGCGTTTTAAGCTGGAGAGTTCGGCGGTTCTCTCCATCAGAGCCGCTTCCGCCTGTTCGGCCCGGCTGACCAGAGCAGCCTTCTCTTCGGCCCAAGTTTTCCTTTCAGTTTCAAACTTCTTTTTCAGCTTCTCTTGAGCAGCAACACTGGATTCAAATTTAGCGTTGGCCTTCTGGGTCTCAGTTTCCTGAGTCTTCAGGCGGTTCTTCAGCTCAGAGATATCAGCTTCAATTTTTTTGCAAGCAGCCTGTACAATTTCCGGGTTATAGTGTGAATAATTATTATACAACTTTAAAGTCCCAAGCACTTTCCAAGCAAAGACACTTGGCACTTGGGGGCTAATGTATGCTGAAAGGTTCTATCAACGAATTGCCGGTTCATGAAAGTAAGCCGGAAGTTAAGTCTACAACGTATTCTATCATAAGTAGTAGACTTGGGGGCTAGTATGGTAAAGATGACTATGCAGTAAGCAAGAGAGTGGTACCTCAGATTTCTGCTGTATCTGCTTCACCATGTCAATCTCCAGATCCCGGCTGCTGTGCACCTGATTGACATAGCCGGAGATGATATCTCCAATGCTCAAGTTAGCGTAGTTGGTGATGTCCAGCTTGGCCCTGTGGCGCTCTAGCAATTCTTCCTTGGCGCAGTGGGTCTCCCCGGCTCGACAAACTCCATCCGGGTGATTACCACGTCCGGGTCATCGGCCGGCTGAGCCGGGCTGGAGATATCCGGATTGGTAGAAGTCTCTATGACTGGCTCGTCGGTTGGAGCGGTGGCTTCAGGAGCAGAGGCAGCTGGCGGCTCTTGAGCTGAAACCTCCGGCTCAGTCAAGACGGGCTCTTCGACCGGTTTGTTCTTCTTCGCCCTCTTGCTGAGCTTTGCCTGGGCACTGAAAGGACAAAAGGTTAGTAAAAAGCATGAGTAAAGATAAGCACAACAAGAGATGCTCATCATTACCCGGGTGCGGTCTTGAAAGCCGGCAGGTTCGATTGCATAGAGTCACCAGAGGAAGGTGAAGTTTCCTGATAATTTGAATCAGAAGAATTGAGCGGTTGACGTATAACGCCCGCCAAAGGTTGAAAAGGATAAAAGTTGGAGATAACCTCGGTCCGGCGCTTCCTTGACGCTTCAGGTAAGCCGGAGGAGAGGTCTGCATCCTTGTTGGTCCGGGTGTGCCGCCGGCTCTCATGAATCTGTTGCTTCAAAAGAAATTGAGGATCTTGATAAGCTAAAGGATGTGAAAATCTTACTTTCCGTGTTACTCTTCGGACTTTCGGCCTTGGCAAGGGCTCCGAGTCGGAGGAAAGTGTCGTTACCTCTTCAGTCACCGGGTTACTTGCTCCGGTGTCATCCTGCTGATGATCAGTATCGATAAGGTGGATAGGAATAAGCAAGAAACAAAACAAGAGCCTACAGATTCAGGGGTTACCTCTGACTCGGAGCTGTCACTTAGCTGAAGCAGCTCTGAGGCAGTAGGCCTGCTTCCCTTCTTGCGGGGAGCGGCTCTCCTGGCGGCTTTCTTAGCCTTCCTCGCTTTTTTGGCCGCTTCATGGTCATATTTGACCTTCCAGAACTTGTCATTAGCCTGAAACATACAGTAAAGATGTCTTAAGGTTCAGATGGAAACAATTAAAAAGAAAACCAAGGTGTTCAGGTCAGTGGCTTACCGCCGGAGCCGGGTTAGCTTGGCAGAAGGGGTTCAGGCCGGTTCTCCCACAGTCGGCTAAGCTCTCATTCAGGAGAGACTTGGTCATGTCGTCCACAACGTCCTCAGGAAGATCGTTGGGGCTGTGCCGCAGAGGGTCATCCTTCCGGCCCGTGTAAGCACACATTAAGCCGGGGCGGCGGCTCAAGGGGATCACCCGCCAAGAGATCCAAACCCGGACCAGATCAATGTCGTTGAGGCCGTTTCCCAGGAGAGCCTTGATCTTATTGATGGTGGGGATCAGAGGTTGATGCTCAGCTTGAGAGAGTTTGTCTGGCAGAGGGTGATTTGGCTCCAGACGCAGGGCACGAAAGCCGGGCAGAGGGCTCTCGTCAGCCGGAGAAGTGTCCTGGCAATAAAACCATGTCTGGTTCCAGTCCTTTGGATGGCTTGGCGGCTCAGCATAAGGAAAGAGGCAGTCGCTCCGGTGTTGAATGGAGATTCCACCAAGTTCCAGGCTTGGCCCGTTGGCGCACTCATTCTGGCGGTTCAGATAAAATAGCTCTCTAAAGAGCAGCAGGCTGGGCTCTTCTCCAAGATAGACTTCGCAGAATACTTGGAAGTTGCATATATTTGACACGGAATTGGGTCCTATGTCTTGCGGCCGCAGATCGAAGAAGTTCAGAACATCCCTAAAGAATTTTGAGCCGGGTGGTGCGAAGCCCCGGCTCATGTGATCAGCAAATATCACCACCTCACCATCTCTAGGTTGAGGTCTCTCCTCCGACGGGTCAGGGGCACGATAAGACATGATTTCCTTCTTGGGCAAGTAACCCGTCTTTACGAAATCAGCTAAAGTGTCGTCGGTGACATTGGATCTCATCCAGTTGCACGTGATGGGTGCCTTGGGAGCTTTAGGAGGCATTGTGAAAGATGAAGCCTATGACAAAAGGAAAATGTCCGGTTCAATTATAAGCCGGCAGACGTCTACAGTTTAATATTCAATGGCGGCTTATGAGAGGGGCCTAATGACATATGGTTAAGTGCATCGGGTTATCTAAGCCGCTGAAGGTATCGTGAGTAATTCAAATTGTCTACAGCTTTATCATAAATGAGCCAGAAATTTTACAGCGCATGGCTTCTTTTAAGCCGGAAATGTGTACCGCCGTAGCTCAGCAGATACAATTTTTGACTAAGTGTAGTGAAAACAAGTTTCACAGATCGCAGTAATTATTTTGGATCAAACAGTTGGCTAAAAGGAAAAATTTCTAGACCTAGAACTGACGCAGAAGAAGTTCATGGATTCAGAGTGGGATCTTATTTCAAACAAAGGGGATCTACTAGTGGAAAAATGGATGTGCAACAACTACCGCAGGAGCTCTGTACTAATCTTGGATCAAACATGACTATAATGGCAGAACTACAGAGAATTCGAGAAGAACAGCAAAGAACAGAGGAAGAACAGTGGAACCCTAATGCGGATCTACGGTGGAGAGGTGCAGGGACTTACAGGTGCGGAGTTACGGCGGGGGTTCGTCGCGTTTCTCTGGTCACGTCAGGTTGATGCAGCGGCCTGAATTGGTGAAGACGGGGAAACCCGCGGCGGCGGCGGCGGAGCTTGGGCGGTAGCACAGTGGCGAGAGGAGGAAGAAGATGGAGGCGACGAGTGACTGGAGGCTCATGGGTCGCGCGAGAAATGAGGAGGCCACGGCGTGATCATCTCACCACAAAAACGCCTCGATTTTCGGGATGGCCTTTAAAGATATGATCCGTTGAGGATATGGTGGGATAAAAAAATGGATTTAATGGAAGATGACGTCATGGCGGGTTACCAGGAATCCAGAAGATGACGTCGCGGCGGGTTATAACCTTCACACGACCATAAGCCGGAAGATCTTTTCTCTCAGAAGAATTGAAGATTGACATGAACCGGTTCAAATCAATCTGGGGCCTAATGTTGAGGATATAACCCTTAGAGTCACCCGCCAGGAGGGGCCGGGTTACTCATAATGGTCATCACGCGAAGCCCAGTACCGAGCTTGAAGACGGCGGGTCAATGATGGGCCTAAGATCCGGAGATGGCATAAGGCCCGTAGTGATAAACCGTCATATGGCAAGACTTGTAGTGTAAGGCAAGAATAGTTGAGAGTCCGAGCCAGACACTCTGAGAGCCGCTGGGCGTCAACCTCTCTATATAAAGGGACGACCCGGCGGCGGTTTAGGGACAAGTAAGATCTCGTCGAGAGCCAGGCATAGCAATCAAGCTCCCTGGTCATCGAAACCATAATCAATACCACCTCAACTGGACGTAGGCTTTTACCTTCACCGTAAGGGGCCGAACCAGTATAACCCCCGTGTTCCTTGTCCCGTTTAACCCCTTTAAGCTTCCTAGCTGCAATGGCTCCACGACTAAGTCCTAGCTCGAGGACATCTGCCGTGACAATTCCACGACAGTAGCTAAACCGAGTCACACTATCTTGCTAATAATGATGAAACCAAGATATGAAAACTATTGGTGTATTAACTATTGAATAATTGTTTAAAAATATTTAAAGTTGATGATAATGGGACTGGAGAAGAGTCAACTTTAGCTAGAAGGTGTCCCAATTGTTCGGAGGGTGATATTCTTGATGCTAAAAATAATAAAAGTGGGTCTGGAGAGGTCAAGGCTCTAGATAGTGTTGCACCCACTATTTTATATTTGAAGGAA
The DNA here is from genome assembly GCF_002575655.3 of Aegilops tauschii subsp. strangulata. Taxonomy (NCBI): domain Eukaryota; kingdom Viridiplantae; phylum Streptophyta; class Magnoliopsida; order Poales; family Poaceae; genus Aegilops; species Aegilops tauschii. The sequence continues at coordinate 545,050,801 of NC_053041.3, forward strand.
TTCAATTATGGTAATTGTTCCCTTACTGATTGTATTACCTTGTTACAATCCATGATTAACTCACAATATGCTTATGATCACAACAAATCTTTTACTAAGCATATCGTAGATGCTTTTATTAAAGCTAATGAATAAAAGCTTAAACTTGAGGTTTGTATCTCTAAAAAATTGCACGACGAATGGGAACCTACTATCAAAGTTAATATTAATAATTTTGAATGCAACACTTTATGTGTTTTAGGAGCTAGCATATCAACTATGCCTAAAGCGTTATATGATGTTCTCAGTTTTGGTAATATGACTGAATGCTCTTTAAACTTGCACCTTGCAGATTCGACTATTAAAAAGCCTATGGATAAAATAAATGATGTTCATATAATTGCAAATATAAATTATGTTCACGTAGACTTTATTATTTTAGATATTGAATGCAATTCTGCATGCCCTATTATACTTGGAAGACCCTTTGTGAGAACTACAGGTGCAATCATTGACATGAAGGAAGGCAACATACCGTTCCAATTTTGATCAAAGAAAGGTATGGAACATTTTCCTAGAAAAATAATTAAGCCTTATGAATCCATTATGAGGCCCATGTATGATTTGTCATTAAAAGATGATAAAACTTGATTTCTTGCATTATACCTAGCTAGAGGGCACTAAACGATAGTGCTCATTGGGAGGCAACGCGATATCTATCTTTAAATTTTTGTTTACATTTTGTTGAGTCAACATTATTATTGCTACTATAATAATTAAGTTTGTATCTTTTCTTACTTTGTGCCAAGTTAGGCCATTGGGATGTTGCAAATGCTTGTTTATTAGGTTCTGTGCAGAAACAAAAACTTTTGCGCCCAGTGTGTGGATTTTCATTTTGTACTAGAATGTGATAGACTTATGAAATTTTACACAGTACTAAACTACAAATTTTATGTGATGTCCTAATTTTTTGCAATTTCCAAAGTTACAGAAGTATGATATTTTATTACATCTTTGCGTACTGTTCCGTTTCTGACAGATTGTTGTTATATTTTCTTTGTTCGCTTGTTGGGAAGTTTCCATGGCCTATATTGGGGGGTATAAATTATGGAAATGATATGATACACTAGAAATTATTGGGAAACAAATATGCATCTTGTCTTGACCGTACATGCATGAATGATTTATTTTAATGTACTAATCTATCTCACGAGTTCTGTTAAGTTTTCCATGGATGAAGTTTTCAACTTTTGGGTGAGATAGAGATATGAGGAAAACAAGGCGCGCCAAGAGACCAAGCTCGGGATGCCCAAGGACCTCAAGGTAATATCTAAGGAAGAATCAAACAGCTAAGCTTGGGATGCCCCGGATGACATCCCTTCTTTCGTCTTCAAAACTATTGGTATGTCCCACTTGGAGCTATATTTTTATTTGTTCACATGATATGTGTTTCGCTCTGAGCGTAATTTTCTTTTGTTTGGTTTTTATTTCTTGGTATTTTACAATCATTGTGTTCCTATCACACCTATTAAGAGAGACACACATTTATCTTATATTTATAGAATGCTCAATTGATCTTCACTTATATCTGTTTGAGTAGAGGCATCACTAGTACGCGTCGGTGCTATACAAACGGTTTTAACCCCTTTCCGCGACGACATTTGGAACCGTCGCCTAGTAAGTGTGGGCGATAGGGGAGTCCTTCACACACAACCCAGAAACCATCGGGGATATGCCCTCCTGGCACAAACGCTCGGCAAAATGAGGTCGTGTGCGACCGACGAGCGCTCAGATACGGAAATACGTACAGTAGAGCTAAAAAATACAATTATACAGGGAAGTTGTTTCCGGACGGAAGTACATCCCACACAGCCAGTCCCCGCTAAATGTTTCCGTTCGTATGTACATTCCACACAGTCGCTCCAAGGAAAACGTTTCCGTTCATAGGTACATCACACACAATTTTCCCCTTACATCGTTTGTGATAGCGTTGCCATTGCACACGATATTAACAATTTTATCGTTTGCGCTATTGAATGCATCACACACGATCCGTAGAAGAAACTGTGTGGCAAAGGCTGTCCATCACACATAGGTTTTATGTGGTAAACGTTTGCGCAAGGTGGCCTAACACAAACAGTTTTCAAGTGAAAGTCGTGTGTCATTGTTCATTGATCCAACATGGTTTATTCCTAGAAACTGTGTGCGTTGCCTGAGGTCATCGCCTGGTATTTTTTCAATAACCGTTTGCAATAGCAAAACCCAATTAGCAGGCTAATTTCCCTATTATTAATAATCCATTTATTAATCTAATTGACATTCATATTAAGCACATAATATATTTCATTTCCATATTAAGGAAGCAGAATTTCATAATTGAAATACATCAGAGTACAACATGATATAGCTTCAGCACTCAGCTACCCCATTACACAACTGCAGCAGCACCAAGTTTCCATGCAACATGTAGAACCTTTCGAAATTAGCATCATAGACGGTATATAGACAGATGCATCTCATCTAGAAAACTGCTGAAGCGGAAGGCGAATATTGAGTCGTCATTCATGTTGAAGGTCTTGGCAACTTTAGGCCAGTGCTCGTGGATGATTGACTGTCCGTCCTTCGTCCTCTTCAGGAACACTTCAATATTGAACCGTGAGTGTTGTATGAAAACCTTCCTCGCCTCCTGACCATAGAGGTGGTTTGAGAGGTAATCATAAGTGAACTGCTTTGCAAAGGCCTGAAAACAAGGATGTACATAAATATCTTCTCTATATTGGAAATGGGGCAAAGGAATAAAAAAAGCAAGGTATAATAGTGAGTACCATCTTGTAGTGAACTGATGTCTTCTTCATTGTGCAGACAAAGATATTGTTGTTTTTTGTCGCTAATTTCTTTATCCTAACAATCTTTCTGAGTTTCTTGATTTGATTGATATTCATGGACAACTCATTTCCCCATATGCAAAAGGGTCGAACGGTGGGTCGAAACCTCTGACAGCATGACCTACATGTGCAAGACCAAATTGTTAAAAACCTAAATATTAGAATGGTTCCTGCAATTGCACAATAATGTGCTATTAGACAACGGACCAGGCATGTGCTAACCTCGATTATAAACCTCAGTGCTTCCCATTGTTTCCCTGCAACACATATAAGGTAGTTAGTCATCAGGTTAAGTAAGGGTTCGCAAGGGAGAGCGTTTTGGAGGCCGAGCTCCATGGAGCACTTTATTTTTGAAAAATTCAAATTCAATTTTTTATGTTTCAAAAAATTCCGAAAAAAATATGTGTATCCGTAAGGATGTAACCCACAAGTCTGTAAAAATTCATGATGAAATACCTTGAATTGCGACCTGTACAAAAAAGACAAATTCATGGCCTGAGAGAATGAATAGTATCATGTGTTAAACAGCCCCAGATTTGTCTTTTTTGCACAGCCCACATTTCAACGTATTTTGCCCTGAAAATTTACACACATGTGTGTTATGCCTTCATGTATAGCTGTGTTTTTTCAGAATTTTTTGAAACGTAAAAATATGAATTTTGATGAAATTTGAATTTTGAATTTGGAGGCCTCATTGGAGCTCGGTCACCAAAAGAGATTTCCGTTCGCAAGCTATCAGTAAAATATGTTAATGAAAATTAAGCACATTGCAGATTCATCAGATTAATTCAAGCAACATAGAAAACCCATTTATCCAAACCAAGCATGATTAAGAACTAGGAAATATAGCACTTGTGTATGTTTCTCATGTATTAAGTGCAGCCAAATTCGATTTATTCCTCACATGCACAACAATACAAAATTCTACACACGACAATTGGACATCGCATTGCAGAATTGAACCAAGAAGTTAACTAAGCACCACGACAAATGAATCAAACATTAACTGAGCACCACTTGCACAATATAACATACTCCTAACAGAAGATCAGACAGTTAACCAAACCAAGCATGCTTAACAACTTGGAGATATAGCAATTGTATTTGTTTCTCATGTATTTACTACAGCCAAATTCAATTTATTACTCACATGGTATACAATAACATAATGCACCCACAACTATTGAACATCGCATTGCAGAATTGAACCAAACAGTTAACTAAACACCACAACACAAATGAACCAAACGTTAACTGAGCACCACATTGCACAATGTGGAACCAAACCAAGCATGCTTAACAACTTGGAAATATAGCAATTGTATTCGTTTCTCATGTATTTTGTAAAGATAAATTCGATTTATTTCTCACATGGAAGACAATACAAAATTGCAGCCTGAAGAATTGAACATCACATTTGCATAATTGAACCAAACAGTTATCTGAAGACGACAACTAATTAACAAAACAGTTAATAAGTGAGCACAACACTGCAAGACATATAGAACATATACACTAGAGCAACAGATTGCATGGTAAAATTAGATAGCACAATTCACTAGAATTTGTGAAGGAAAGGCAGGAGCAGCACATGCAACGGGTAAACTGAGCATGCTTAACCGGCGTAGCTAGCAAATGGCAAGGTGCTCCTCCAAGATCTGAGGGCCGGCACGAATGGCAGCCATCGCAACCTCATCTGCGCGTGCGGCCGCGATTTGCTTTTCCCCTGCCAAATGCTCCTTAAGATCCTGGCTATACTGCGTGCACCATGGCTTAGAGCGGCGCTTATTTGGTGAAGGGGTCGGTGATTTGGGTGGAAGGTGTCGCGCTCGCACCTGCGGTCGGGGCATGTGGGATGTGGAAGGAGGAGGAGGATGGGGGTCGGGTGTGGATTACGTGCCTGGATAGATGAGGCCAAGCAGTGTGAAGGAGGGTCCCCAGTGAGGAGGCGGCGCTGCAAGCAAGGAGTGAAGGTTTCAACTTGGAAATGAAGGTGGAAACAGGGGAAATGTGGCTTCTGGTAACGGGGAGGGGGCGGGGAGGTAGATATTTCCGCGGAAGCCGAAAATTTGGAATCGCTTCAGCGAAAAAACTGGCGCGCAAAGTGTCATCAGACACGGTCCCTTATTCAGAACTATGTAAGATATGTGAACATCACAAATGATTCAGATGGCTTAACCCGTGTGTGATGAGTTTGAACGTCAAAAATTTTGGTTCGAATTTCCATGATTATAGTGGTGATCCACGTCATTGCATAATTTGGGTACACAAAGGAGACTACAGCACACCCACACTTCTTAATCGAGCAAGTTTAGCAATTAAGCAGAGCTAGCTGACCTAAACATTACTCTAACAAATTAAAGACCGGCGCTCTTAATTAAACAAAACAAAGAGTACTAGTACTACGGCTGGTGCTCGTCGATCTCCGCCACCGCCTCCATGTCCAGCTCGCGCCCGACGGTCTCCTGGGGAAGGGGCTCCATGGCATCCATCGCACCATACTCGGCAAGCATCTTGCCATCCACGTCCGCCATCTCTTTGGAAAAGGCCAACATGAGCTGGGCGTGAGCGGCCGCGATCTGGGCTTGGACGGGCTCCGTCATCGCAAGGTATGCGGCGGAGGAACAGATGGCTGCTCGAACGCTCTCGGTGATTGCCAACTCTTCGGCCGTGGGTTGCCGACCATTGTCGGAGAAGCTTCGTTCGATTTGTGCGGTGACCGAAACGAGCTGGGCGTGGGCAGCCTCCATCAAGGCTAAGGCCGCCGCTGCAGAACGGACAGCTGATGTGCCGCTCTCGCCAGTTGCTATCCTCGACGCAGATGTTGCTGCCGCCACCTGAGAAGCAACAGCGGCCGTTTGGGCTACCTTGGCCGCCCAGTCGCAGATTGCAGCCGCGCTCATGCACCTTGTTAGCACATGCATGGCGGCTGCAGCCGCGCTCTCGCCGGAGTGGGCCACCGAAGTTGCCCTCACGACGTGGGTCCACGTGCCCATCTTTCACCGGCGACGATTGAATAGTGAAATGATATTTGGGGAGCGAGCGAGTGTGCTTGAGAGGCCGGCTATGGACTGTAGCCGACGCACCTTCTCGCGTAAACCATAGGCATACTATACACCGACGGTGCTCCAGGATATTTTGTGCTGCATCTCACACGGTTTGTGATAATAAATTGTGTTCGATCTACTTGATTTTTCATCTTGGTTTCAATTATATAATGGGGTCACAGCGGCAATGGACGGTATTTCAATTGCTAGACCTTTTATCTGCAGTGAACATGCAACTATATGTGTGTCGTAAAAGAATTGGTATTATTCAGGGTTCGTTTGAACATTTTATACATTAAATTGGTTTTCTAGCCATTTCAGGTGCACAATTCAAAATTAAACTACATGTACATGTTCCGGTGCACCAACATGGGTAGTAAAATCGTATATGTGTCCATGGGTTTATGCTTATGTCCCATGCAAGAAATGGGGATGAAATTCGAACACCACGGCACCATGGCTCTTTGGCAAACGTCGACGTACTTGCTTTTGTAATTCTAGTAAATCCAAAATTCGTCCGAAATTCATGAAACTTGGCATGCTATCATTGAGCGGCATCAACATGCCATGGTAAAATTTTTGTCCCATTTGGGGCAGGTTTGGGTATAAGCTTCTCATAAACCAGAGCTTCTCACAACAAGTGTGATGGTTTCGGTAGGGAACATTTCACCTTTCTGGAAGAAACGATATCCGTTGCCTCTTCTCGATTTCAATTTTTTTTCCTAGTATCAACATAGAACAACAGGAGTGTTGTGTCAATTTTTGGGATTTTTCGGAGTTCGCTTGGGTATTTTTATACATTAACTGAGTTTTCTATGCATTCATGTGCATAATTCAAATTTGAACTACAGGCACATGCTCTAATGCATATAAATTAGTTGAAAATTTAAATCTGTGTCCTTGGTTGCCTGCTTAGGTCCCATGCAAGAAATGTGAATGAATGTCAAACACCCTGCCACCGTCACTCGGCCGCAAACATTGAGATACCTAGTTTTTGAATTCTACTAAATCCAAAGCTCGTCTGAAATTCATGAAACTTGGCATGCTGTCATGGAGCAGCATCAACATGCCGTGGTAAATGTTTTGTCCCATTTGGGGCAGGTTTGGGTATATGCTTCTCAGAAGCCAAAGCTGCTCACAACAAGCATGATGGTTTCGATAGGGAACGTCCCACATTTGGGGACGAAACGATATCCATTGCCTCTTATTGCTTTCAAAATTTTCTCGTGTCAACATAGAACAACAGGAGTGTTGTGTCAATTTTTGTGATTTTTCGGGGTTCGTTTGGACATTTTTATGCATTAACTGAGTTTTCAATGCATTCATGTGCATAATTCAAATTTGAACTACATGCACATGCTCTAATGCATATAAATTGGTTCAAAATTCAAATATGTGTTCTTGGTTGCATGCTTAGGTCCCATACGAGAAATGGGAATGAATGTAAAGATCCCTGCCGCTGTCACTCGGCCGCAAACATTGAGATACATTGTTTTTAAATTCTAGTAAATCCAAAACTCGTCTGAAATTCATGAAACTTGGCATGCTATCATCGAGCTGCATCTACATGCCATGGTAATTTTTTTGTCCCATTTGGGGCAGGTTTGGGTATATGCTTCTCACAAACCAGAGCTTCTCACAACATGCATGATGTTTCGGTAGGGAACGTCCCACCTTTGGGGATGAAACAATATCCATTACCTCTTATTGCTTTCAAAAAATTTCTCGTGTCAACATAGAACAACAGGAGTGTTGTGTCAGTTTTTGTGATTTTTTGGGGTTTGTTTGGACATTTTTATGCATTAACTGAGTTTTCAATGCACTTCTGTGCATAATTCAAATTTGAACTACGTGCACATGCTCCAGTGCATATAAATTGGTTGAAAAATGAAATATGTGTCCTTGGGTACATGCTTAGGTCCCATGCAAGAAATGGGAATGAATTTCAAACACCAAGGCACCGTTGATTGCCGGCAAAACATTGAGAAACCTGGTTTTAAAATTCTAGTAAATCCAAAACTCATCTGAAATTCATGAAACTTGGCATGCTATCATGGAGCGGCATCAACATGCCGTGGTAAATTTTTTGTCCCATTTGGGGCAGGTTTGGGTATATGCTTCTCACAAACCAGAGCTTCTGACAACAAGCATGATGGTTTCGGTAGGGAACGTCCCACCTTTTGGGGCGAAACGATATCCATTGCCTCTTATTGCTTTCAAAATTTTCTCGTGTCAACATAGAATAATAGGAGTGTTGTGTCAATTTTTGTGATTCTTCGGGGTTCGTTTGGACATTTTTATGCATTAGCTGAGTTTTCAATGCATTTATGTGCATAATTCAAATTTGAACTACATGCACATTCTCCAGTGCATATAAATGGTTGAAAAATCAAATATGTGTCCTTGGGTGCATGCTTAGCTCCCATGCAAGAAATGGGAATGAATTTCAAACACTAGGGCCCCGTTGATTGCCGGCAAAACATTGAGATACCTGGTTTTTAAATTCTAGTAAATGCAAAACTCGTCTAAAATTCATGAAACTTGGCATGCTATCATGGAGCGGCATGAACATGCCGTGGTAAATTTTTTGTCCCATTTGGGGTAGGTTTGGGTATATGCTTCTCACAAACGAGAGCTTCTGACAACAAGCATGATGGTTTCAGTAGGGAACGTCCCACCTTTGGGGACGAAACGATATCTATTGCCTCTTATTGCTTTCAATTTTTTTCTCATGTCAACATAGAACAACAGGAGTGTTGTGTCAATTTTTGTGATTTTTCGGGGTTCGTTTGGACATTATTATGCATTAACTAAGTTTTCAGTGCATTTATGTGCATAAATTCGAATTTGAACTACATGCACATGTTGTAGTGCATATAAATTGGTTGAAAAATCAAATATGTGTCCTTGGGTGCATGCTTAGGTCCCATTCAAGAAATGGGAATGAATTTCAAACACCAGAGCACCGTTGATTGCCAGCAAAATGTTGAGATACTTTATTTTTAAATTCTAGTAAATCCAAAACTCGTCTGAAATTCATGAATCTTGGCATGCTATCATGGGATGGCACTCGACATGCTGTGGTATTTTTCGGGTCCATTTTGAGAGAAGGTGCTCTGGAATGACGACAGCCAACAAAGGCATTTTGAAAAAATAGATGCCACTTTAATATCTCAAATGTTTGTATAATTCAAACCGTGTGCGTTCTGTTAACCATTCATGTGATACCACGTGTGTTGGTTTTAGTGGCTGTAGGAGGTGCCGTGCGGATAGCTGCTTGACCTTGACTAAACGGGAGGCGTGCGAGCGCAGTCCAGTGCGCAGGCTGACCGAGAGGCGTGCAAGCTGTCCTCCAATGCGCAGGCTCACTGGGAAGCGTGCGAGCTATACGCTGTGATGGCTCACTGGGAAGCGAGCCCTTTGATTTCCATGGCCGCCCGCCTTCCTCTCCATGCGCGCGCCCCCCTCAGCGGCATGGGCCGCCGTTGTCGAACGCTACCTCTTAGTGCCGCCAGCTGCCATCCTCCCATGCCCCGCCCGTCGATCCCGGGACGACATGATGCAAAGTGAGAGCAGGATTTGTGCATCTCTTCAACGCAAACGGTTCTTTTGGATGACCCGTGTGCAACTACTTACAAACAATTTGGTAAGATTTGCATCTGTCATATTGGGTATGTTGCCATTTGTCAAACTAGAAAGATTGACATTTGTTGATCGAGTAACATTGTCATTTGTCTACCTTGTAACACTGCGATTTGTCAAAATATGAAGCTAAAAATCACTAGCAGTATCTAATTTTTGCAACTAAAATTCAGTAATTAAGCAATAATTTCATTCATAGATTAAGCAGTCGTTGTGAATTTATACAAATAGTTCAACTCGACAGCTGAACCGACCAAACTTTTCCCCAATTGTTGCCAACCACGTACTAAAATAGCTAGTTCAACTCCACATACTAGCTAATTTAAGTATATTATACAGTTCCACCACACATCTATAGTCAGATGAACTGAACAAAATAGCCCCTAATACTACTACTACGGAGGGGCTTTGTGCTACTTCCGGCAACCTCTCCTCTGCCGAGCGCGCTCAGTAAGAGGCAGAGGAGAAGGAGGAGCCTACTGACGAGCTGGACAAATGCAATACGGTGCCTGCCGCTGCTGCATGTTCAACGATGCTCGCCAGCTCGAATGCCCACTGCCGCTCCAGATGATCCCTCTCGAAGTGGCCGGACTGCTCGTAGATCTCCTGATTCCTCGCCTCTGCGTCGGCATGTGCAGTAGCCACGGCCGCGGTAAGGCTCTTTGCATGCTCGACGAGGCGCTCCTCGTCCTCCCACAGGAACTCGATGTAACGCGCAAGGTTGCTGACGCACGTGCGGGCCTCCACCTCCGCCTCCCTCCTTCGGGCGGCGGGGGCAGAGCGGGTGATGATCCCGGCGGTCGGCAGTGGGCTAGCGGCCGTGGTGGCCGACGATGGGGTGGCGGCCACGACCACAACCTCCCGCCTTCGGGCCGCGGTGGCGGAGCTGGTGATGGCCATGGTGGCCGATAGTGGGGTGGCGGCCACGACGGCCACCTCCTGCCTTCGGGCCGCGGCGCCGGAGCGGGAGATGGCCCTGGCTTTCGATGGTGGTGTGGCGGCAACGGCAGCCGGCAACAGCTGCCAACGGGCAGCGGTGGCTGAGCGTGTGGTGGGTGTTCCGTGCGCACCCAACAGGGACGCCACGCACACTACACTACGTCGGGGACTGCGCCGCCGCCGCGGTGTAGCCTCCCAGCTGGAGTTGTCCTCTGGTGACGGTGGAGTGGCTGAGTGATGACGACGGACCGGTGCCATTGGCGAGTGTGGGAGAAGCAGACGAGATAAGCTACAGGGAGGGAGGGGAAAATGCGACGCATGACTCGCCGACCGTGAGGGTTTATATAGCAGGCCGGTAAGCATTGGGATTTTGGGGGATTTCACCGAGTCGGGCAGGAAGCTTGCGCGGGAACCTGCGAGGTTACGCGGGAACGGGCTCACCGACGATTCATTGGCGCCACTTCGAGCCACCATTTGGCCAAAAGAACGCCCCCGCGTGCTGCACAAGCTTGCGCTGTAAGTCGTCTGCAGCAGCAGGGTGACAAGACGTGCGAGAGGAGGACGAAGGACACGTACACTTATGGTTAATACAAAAATAAAACGTTTGCGATTTAATTACCTACTATACCCCCATCCTGGTTTATAAGTAGGATTTAACTAATAAAATACGAATGCATGTCGCCAAAGATTATATCATTGGAGTCGTATTTGAACATAGTTTCCAGCTATACAATTTTTGTACCATGCATTAACACTTTTTGGTTAAATTTAAGGTTATATACCAGCAAGCGTTTGCCCGCAACACACATGGCTTATTCCATCACAAACAGCTCTGATGGATCAACTGTATGCCACGTATCGCAAACGCAACCCTAATATGATTCGTGCTTGATGTCTCCGACATTGCTCGCACAGTTCGTCTTATTTACCACATACCACTGTGCTGGCCTCTGCTCGCATCCCTCGGCAAGCTCTGCTCGCCGTTAAGCACCGCAGCGCGCTGTGCTCACCGTTAGACGGCACGGCGCGCTCTGCTCGCGTCCATCAGTGCGTTGGGCTTGTGGACACCTTTTCCTTGCGTGTTCAACTACTATATGCATATATATGGTTGCTCGCCGTTGAGGCAACCGCGGAGCGCTCTGCTCGCGTCCCCCCGCGCGCACTCTACCAGCGGTTGGGCATGCGCACGATCACGTCGGGGCCCCATATGCATGCGGTTGCGCCGCGCGTGTTGCCACGCGATGCAGTTACGTGCGGCACGATGGAGTTACGCACTGCAAATTAGAAATGCCATCAGGGCCTGTCGATATTCCTAGTCGTCCGGCTTCCCCTTTAATTCCCGCGGCCATTATAACCTTAGTCTCTTCAACCTTTCGATCGCGCCCCACAACACAACAAGCACACCCACGACGACACATAGAGAGGGGATGTCGTGCGGCGCTCCAATGGAGGTCGGCGAGCATAGAGTGGAGACCCATGCAAGGGAGACGGATCTCTCGGTGGTGTACACCATCGACCCGGCCATGGTGGACGACTACATCAACAGCGTTGAGCAGTTGCTTGCTCGAGACAAGTACAAGGTGGTCGGCATCGACCTCCAGTACACCGTCGGTCGTCCCGGCATAGATCAGAAGGTTGCTGTCGCCCAGTTGTGCGCGCGCCATCATGTCCCCATCTACCACTACTGCATGGCCACAGAGCCTTGCGACCGTTTCAACAGGTTTGTCAACAGCACCGACTACAAGTTCGCCATGGTGGAAACCAAAGACGATGTAAAAGCACTCAGTGCTATGGGCTTGGCCTGCAAGAACCTTGTCGAAATGCGTGACCACTACAGGGTCTAGGGCAGCATGAAGAAGGACTCCCTGGTCGAACTCACCTCGGCCATCATCGACCCCTACTATGAAAAGATGAAGTAGGATGCCCAGAGAACAAGTCCCGTATCCTGGCACAGGGCCTGGATGCGGCAACTAGATGAACCTCACCTTAGGTTCTGGCCAAGAGCATGTACACATGCTACGGGATGCACAGGCGGATCTTTGACATGAGGAAGTGCCTCGTTACCCAAATCGACGAGCCCGGATCGAGCCACAAGTAGAGCAAGCGTCACAAGAAGTAGATGATGATTAGATGATCGTTTATGCTAGTTAATCATGCATGTAATATATAGTTTACTTTTGGTGTGTGGAAATGTCATGTGTGTAGTAGCCACCTATGTAATTACGCTTGTAATAGTTTACTTTGGTGTGTGCAAATGCCATGGTTGTAGTAGCCACCTATGTAAGTGGATGTTTAATTTGGTTATGCAACCATGTCCTTATAAGTGTGTATATAATGTTGTTGTTATGTATGCAATCCCGTCGCACAACACACATGTCTTATTAGCAGCAACCGTCTCTGTTATTATCGGTCTTCGCACACATTTCTTATTACAGACATGTTTGCCGCGAATCACACACATCTTGTTATATTGAACCATTTCTGTTCTCTTGTCTCAACGCAAACAGTTCATCCGAGTGAACCACATGCCGTATATCGCACACACCTTGATCTGGCTGACCGTTTCCTTTGTGTTTCCTAATCACAAACAGTTCATCCGAGTGAACCGTAAGCCGTATATCGCACACGCCTTCATCTGGCTGCCCATTTCTTTTGTTCTGCCACATCGCAAACAGTTAATTGAACTAAAACGTATGCCCAGTATCGCACACGCAACTATAATCTGAACCGTGTTTGATGCATCCTCCGTCGCAAACGTTTTTGCACCTTTTTTGACGGTTTTTTACACCACCATTTGCGATTAATGGATCGCACACAGTTTCATCGAAGGGTCTCTGATCGTAGCGTCGCGTTAACAGCAACCTGTAGTAGTGCATTTAAATAATTTGCTCTAGCTTCACTTATACATGTTAGAGCAAGATGATATATTATGTTTCTATAGAAAGGATTAAAACTCTCTTGCCTCACTTAAATATTTTTATAGAGTCGAATAGGAATGGGTAATTTGCATGAGTTGTATGGTTGGTCTAAAAATAATAGGTATATATGAGTGGTATAATAAAAACTTGCATGAACTTGTAGATCAATTGAACTTGATAATTGGGTTCCTTGCAACGATTTTGAGATAGTAAGTGGGTAATTATTTTTGTGTAGCCTTAAGGATTTGCGTGAAGTAGTGGAAAGGTGTCATAAGGTCATACATGTTAATACTTGTGGTCGTTTAAGTGAAACTGATTATGAGGGTCTAAGTTGAAGAACATTGAGTAACTACCTTGTTGAACGGGCCGAGTAGCCTAGCGGACTTCGGTTCGTCAAACTCACCCTTGGAGTGATCGGTCTTGTGGTTACTCAGTGTAGACTATGAAGTATTAGTGAGGTGTTTTGGTTTATGAGTTTCAGTCTTTATGCACTTATCCACATTTCCCTAGCCTCTTCGGTACTGTGCCTTTTTGTCCAATCTCACATTGAAACTGGCGCAAACTTCACCGGTGCATCCAACCCTGTGGGGTGGCGCAAGATTTGGAATAACAACTAACTTTAGTATCCAATTTTACTTGGATTCGGCATGGGATCTTCTACACACCGACGATATTATGTTCTCCGATGTCTTTTGTGAGATATGTGGACAAAAATAATGTAAATCATTTGTTCCAGTTAAAATTTACACATCGGCAAAAAACAAAATATTCAAATTCAATGTTAAGTTGAAACTGATGACCTTAGGAATCATTCCCAAAAATAGTATATGAACAACAACGGAGTTTTGCAATTTGACTTGAGTTTGATACCACAACCATTCATGACCTGATTGTGTACTTGGGGTCAACAGTGACAGGGAGATACCAAGTAGAATATGTGCAAAGAGGTGGAGGTTTATCGACCAGTGATTATAACGATGATTTGGGTGTAGATAACCCTGACATATTGGAATGTCATCAGAAGAAGCAAATTATAAGGTTGTGTATTCCATATCGATGGCGTAATATACATACTTTTTAGTTAGAGGAACTTTAAAAGAATATGTGCAACATTTGTTCTTAGGAAAGTTTCCTGTTGAGATTTTTCAGTCCAAACTAGAAACCTCAATTATGTTTCTACATTGATATTAATTTGAAAGGAGAATTTTCTTTGGGTCCAACCTTTCGGAAAAAGATCCTTAACTATGAGTTCATGTATTTCCTGTGATATAATGAATGCATTTTGTGTTATCTACGTTGTAATTGTTTAATATTTAAAGGACTTAAACTATTAGGGGATTGTGTGATAACAAGGAGTGTTGATAACCAATCGGGAGGAATTGGTGGTGAGATGGCCAGAAAATATTATTTGCTTGAGAACATGTAGTAAACTAGAGATTGATTAAATTGAATATACAATTTGACATCCAAGTCACATAGTCATGTTACACGACACAACAAATACACGTACGTCAGAGCTTAGAACAACTTGATCTAAGAGTGGGGAATAGTAGGGAAAACGTAGAAGTAGATTGAAATACCACTACTACTTTGACTTGATGATGTTCTAGAATATATTGAGATGTTTATTTTTAAACATTTTTTAATAATCATTCATGCACAAGCCATAATGATTCAAAATATTTTCCACGTAGGTG
The DNA here is from genome assembly GCF_002575655.3 of Aegilops tauschii subsp. strangulata. NCBI lineage: Eukaryota > Viridiplantae > Streptophyta > Magnoliopsida > Poales > Poaceae > Aegilops > Aegilops tauschii. The sequence continues at coordinate 545,065,908 of NC_053041.3, forward strand.
ATATTTTAGTTAAAATAATGTTAAAAGTGACTATAAAACTATATTTTGTAGAAATTCATATTTTTAGTATCTATGAAATTATAATTTTACTCATTGGATACATTCAATACTACATAGGCGATGCTCACATATTTGTCAGGGCCACCTTGCTAGTTATTAGTAATAATGGGCTAAAGCCCGATAATTCCAATAGAAGGGAGGCAGTTCAAACATCTGGGTGGTCCGTTACAGTTGTCGTGGAGACCTCGTCACCCCAAGTTGCTCGGCCTCTAATGACACAAAAGGTTGAATCCAAACCTATTATGTTTAGAGTAACTCTAGTTGATAAATGCCAATATGGAGGCTAGGGTGAAAAAATACACTATAGTAGAGTCACCGCATGGGTCGTTATCGTCATGCATTATGGAGAGCACCCTCCATACCAGGCCTTCATCCTTCATATTTGGCGTATCAAAGCCAACTTTCAGAGTGTACTCCATCCAGCAAAATCGTGTGGTGGGAAGGAATTTCAGGTGATCCCCACCTCACGTGGGATGGTAGGGAGATTGAATGAAACATCTTCCTTCTTCCATTGATGAGTGGGTCACATGATATGAAGATTGTTAGTGTGGCGGTTATAACTTTACGCATCACCCCGACAACCTCCATATTATCAACTCCATATGCATTATGAAGGCTGCCAATATAATGACTACCCTAGAGTTGCTCTCAGAGCCATGATTAGGTTTCTTCTTAGTCTGAGGCACTATTTGTAAAAGTCAGACATCTTGAGCATATATTGTGGCATGTATAGATTGCTTCTTATACATCAAGCCCACCTCTTATTTCCTTGTATTGATTGAGGTAGAGGCCCACATTGTACATCATATATACATGCATATTTCACCGATCAATATATCATGCATTACCATAATTCTCTACATGGTATCAATTAACGCGGTCTAACCCTAGCTTCTGCTCCCTCGCGCCGCCGCCGCACCCTCTTCTCCATGCCACCGCCACACTCCCCTGTCGTTGTCGTGTCCTCTTCCACTCTCCCACGTCACCGCTGCTCTCCCATAGCCATGCCCCTTCCTCTTCTCCTCCCACTGAAACCCTAGCCGCTACCATGTCTTCCAATTCCTCTCTCTGGTGCTAGTAATCCCTTCGCCGGTCCCGATTGCACCGACATCCGTGACATGAACATCTACAAGCGTGTTCTTGTTCGTCTTGACCAGCACGACTCCATGTACTATGACTGGAAGACCTACTTCTCCCTTGTGTTTCTGGAGTACAATCTCCTGGATCATGTCAATGGCCCCGTCGACTCGCGGGCAATGCACGGTGACTCAGAGTGGACCTTCATCGACGCCATGCTCATCCGGTGGTTTTATCTCACCATCTCAAAGGACCTGTTTCACATGGTCGTGAGCGATGGCGAGGATGCGCGTGTCATGTGGGTCAAGCTCAATGGCCTCTTCACCGACAATCGCCTTCAACGTCGAGTTTTTCTGCAGCATGATTTTTTTGGGTGTCATCAAGATGATACATCCATTGCTAACTACTGCCAGTGCCTCAGGACACTCTCCGATGAGCTTTGCAACATTGGTGCAAAGATAGATGATGATCTTCTTCTCAGCACGCTCACCGGAGGGCTCAACGAGGACTTCGGCAACGCCGCGACCACCTTTCCCTAATGTCGGAGCCCTTGTTCCCCAATTTTGTCGCCTACCTTTGCTTGTAAGAGCGCCGAATGAAGCAGGTCAAGACCTGGGCGATGCACACCGCCCTCGCCGCCGGCACCACTCGGGGCGGCCCTCCTCCACCGCCCACTGGCTTTCCACAGTCGCGGCTTCCCTCCCCGATGCACCAGCAGCCGTACGCGGCGCCCTCGCCCGCCTTCCACAAGCCGACGACATCTCCGCCGATCGCCACTGCGGCGGCAAGAAGGGCGGCCGCAAGCCGCAGCAGCACAAGCAGGGCGGGGCCCTGCGACAGCAACAACCCACGCCACCGTGGGCCGGCGGACACAACCCGTGGACCAGCGTCGTCCACACGTACACCATGCTGGTTCCCCGTGCGCCGGTTCCCGGTATTCTTGGTCCTCATTCGGTGCCTCAATAAGCGTTACTTGCTGCACCGCAGCGGTACGGAGGACGACCGCACGGAGGGCCGCCGCCTGGAGGGTACTTCCCTCCTCCACCACAGCCGGCCAGTGTGTTCCCCCAACCACCGGCGCCATGGCATCCGGCTCTCCTAGCCGCGCTCCACACCGCTCCCTCGCCCGACACCTACACCGGCGGTGGCGACTGGTACATGGACACCGGGGCCACTGCCCACATGTTCTCCCACCCTGGTAACCTTGACTCCTTCCATCCCATTACCACTTCTACTCGAATCACCATCGGCGATGGTGCATCACTTCCTGTTATTCATGTTGGGCATGCTTCTTTTCCGTCTAATTCTATGCCATTGTCACTTCGTAACATTCTTATTTCACCTGCACTCATTAAAAATATTATTCCCGTTCGCTCCTTTACTCGTGAAAATTCTGTAACTGTTGAATTTGACAAACTTTGTTTTTGTGTCAAGGCCGCTCGAACTAGGATGGTACTTCACCGATGTGACAGCCCTGGCGAGCTTTACCCGGTTCATCCTTCATCCTCCACTGCTGTCGCCCCTCGTCGTCCTCTCCGCCGGTGTAGATCTTTGCCATGCTCCTTTGGGTTACCCCAACCCGGTCACACTTCATCATATTCTTAAGAGTTTCAGTTTCAATTATAATAAGATTGAGGATCATACTTGTCATGCATGTCGCGTTGGCAAACATGTTAGACTTCCGTTTAATAATTCTTCCACCATTGCATCATATCCTTTCAAGTTGATTCATAGTGATGTGTGGACCTCTCCAATTGCTAGTAACACGGGCTATCTTTATTACATTATCCTTTTGGATGATTACTCTCACTATGTGTGGACTTTTCCTTTATGGTGGCAGTCAGATGTGCTTCTCACCTTGACAGCTTTTTACTACTATTTCAGTATGCAGTTTGGTCGTCCCATTCATGCGCTTCAAACTAACAATGGGAAGGAGTTTGACAATCTCGCTATCTGCAACTTACTTGCTCACCATGGTACTATTTTTTGTCTTACCTGCCCGTACACTTCGCAACAAAATGGCCGAGTCGAGCATGTTCTTCGCACTCTTAATGATTGCGTCTGTATGCTTCTTTTCCATCCTAACGTGCCACCTCAGTTGTGGCCCGATGCTCTCGCCATCGCATCTCTGCTTCTCAATCTCCGGCCATGTCACCCTCGATGGAACTATGCAGCACATCACCTCCTTTTCGGCACTCCACCTTCTTATGATGAGTTACATGTCTTCAGGTGTCTCTGTTATCCTAGTATCACCACCACCACCCCACATATGCTTGCACCTCACTCTCCCGCATGTATTTTCCTGGGCTATCCACCAAACACTAAAGGCTATGGATGTTATGATCCTCTCCCATCGCGTCTTCACTTCGCGGCACGTTTACCTTGACGAGAAAGTTTTCCCGTTTCACCAGGTACCTCCGGCTGCTCCTCCATCGTCGTTGCCCGCCATCGGCGGCTCTTCATCAGGCTCATTTCTGGGGAACACGCGGGCTGCCCTCGGTCCACCACCCGTCTTTCTGGCACGCCGCGCTGGCGGTGGCGCGGCGCCCAGATCGACCACTACCACGGCACCCCCGGCTGCTCCATCGGCCATCTTGGCGGGCCCCATTTCCAGCTGGCTCGGTCGGCCCAGTTGGCTCAATCGACCCCACCCTGCCTCTATGGACATCTCAGACTGCTCGGCCGGCCCCGCTTGTGTTGGTTTTTCCCTTGAAGTGGAAAGGGTGATGCAGCAAAGTAGAGATAAGTATTTCCCTCACTTAAGAACCAAGGTATCAATCCAGTAGGAGGTACACCCAAGTCTCCAACAGTTGCACCTACACAAACAAACAAATACTTGCACCCAACGCAATAAAGGTGTTGTCAATCCCTTCACGGGTACTTGCAAGGATGAGATCTATTAGAGATAGATGTAAAAGATAAATAAAAGTGCAAAAGCAAATAAATTGCAACAAGGTATTTTTGGGTTTTTATGGTTTTATAGATCTGAAAATATAATGACAAAAATAGACCCAGGGCCATAGGTTTCACTAGAGGCTTCTCTCTTGAAGAAAGCATACTGTGGGTAAAGAAATTACTGTTGAGCAATTGATAGAAAAGCGCATAGTTATGACGATATCTAAGGCAATGATCATGAATATAGGCATCACATCCGTGACAAGTAGACCGACTCGACTGCTATCCAGCATGCATTTAGAGTATTAAGTTCATAAGAACGGAGTAATGCCTTAAGCAAGATGACATAATGTAGAGGGATAGATCCAATCAATATGGTAAAAACCCATATTTTTATCCTTAATGGAAACAATACAATACGTGCCTCGCTAACCCTTCTGTCACTAGAGGGATAGATCCAATCAATATGGTGAAGTATCATAAAGCACCTCTCCCATTGGAAGAAAAATCAATCTAGTTGGCCAAACTAATCAATAGATCGGAGAGAAATACAAAGCTATCTTAATCATGCATAAAAGAGTTCAGAGAAGACTCAAATAATATTCACAGAGAATCTGATCAAAAATCCACAATTCATCGGATCTCAACGAACACACCGAAAAAGAAGATTACATCGAATAGATCTCCAAGAACATCGAGGAGAACATTGTATTGAAGGTCAAAGGGAGAGAAGAAGCCATCTAGCTACTAGCTATGGACCCTTAGGTCCATGGTAAACTACTCACCCTTCATAGGAAGGGCAACAAGGTTGGTGTAGAGGCCCTCCGTGATCGAATCCACCTCCGGCAGAGTGCCGGAAAAGACCCCAAGATGGGATCTCACGAGAACAGAAACTTGCAGCGGCGGTAAAGTATTTTTGGTGTGCCCTCTGGTATACGAGGAATATTTGGGTATTTATAGAGCTGAGATTAGGGTTAGGGGAGTCCCGAGGGGCCCACAAGCTTGGGGGCGCACCCCCTGGGGTGTGCCCTCCATGCTTGTGGCCCTCTCGTGGCTCCTCTGGACTCCTCCCGAAGCTTCGTGGTTGTCTTCTGGTCTAAGAAAAATCCTCAAAAATGTTCGTTTGCACTCCATTTGGTATGGATTTTCTGTAAAAGACAAAAACAAGGAAAAAACAGCAACTGGCACTAGGCACTAGGTTAATAGGTTAGTCCCAAAAATGATTTAAAATAGCATATTAATGCATATAAAACATCCAATATGGATAATATAGTAGCATGGAACAATAAAAAATTATAGATACATTGGAGACGTATCACATACGCGTCCTTCATCTTCTGACAGCAGAACAGTTCGCCGATGTGATGACTAAGGGACTGCCTACTTCTGACTTCGAGGAGTTCAGGTCCAGTCTTTGTTTCGCTGGCGATGCTTCGACTACGCGGGGGGGGGGGGGGTTGAGCACATATTGTGGCATGTATATATTCTTTCTTGTACATAAAGTCCACCTCATATTTCCTTGCATAGATTGAGGTAGAGGCCCACATTGTACATCATATATACGTGCATATTGCACCAATCAATATATCCTGCATTACCCCAATTCTCTACAAGACACTTGTTTATATTATTTTTTGTTTTAATAGGGTCCTTGTTCTCGGAAATATCCAATTCGTCTCGGGTCTCATTGCACCCAAATTGATTTGTTAAAAAACATATAAAAAAGTCATTTATTTGATCTTTTATAACAAATTTGATTTAATGTAATACTCGTGTGAAAATTTTCACGAAGGAATGACTGGGATTGTATTCTGGATGAGTAAAAACAAAGTCAATACTATATAAAAGTTAATATTCACATTTTTTGGACATGTGACTTTTTATTTATTTTTGCCGAGGATACCGTGAGAGTCATTCCTCTACGAAGCTTTTTACACGAGTATTACACTAGGTCATGTTTGTAACAAAAAAGTATCATAAAGTTTCAACTCTTTATGGTTTAAAAAAATATTTTTCAAATTCAGGTGCATTGACCCCATGTTCCAAAGATCCGCACCATCCTTAGAGCATCTACAGCCGGACTTGGCAAATCCGGCCCCTCAAACGCCCGCAGACGCGCCTGGGCGCGTCCGCGGGCACTGACCGGGCACCCCTCAAATCGCGTCATCCACATCCGTGTATCTCATATCCGAACACCTATATCCATACTAAATCATGCAACGTCGATCAAACTACGTAGATCAGCTGACCGAACATAGAATCAAACATAGGATAGCACAATAGTTCACCAAAAGATCACGAACGGCTGTTCAAAGGTCCACCAAAGTTCACATAAATGACGGACAACTTTATACTAATCAAAAACTTGAAATGAAATTGAACTTCACCACTTCCGGGCCGGCCCTTTCCCCTTCTGGTCGCCGGCGCAGCTATAGCCGTCGGTGACTGGTGGAGGATCGTCCGATTCGTCGGACGAGGAGCCATGGTCGTCGGACGAGGAGGAGGAGATGATGATGAGGCCCTTCAGGTGCTGGATGGCCCGGTGGCCATCCGAGCCGCCTCCGTCCCCTTCTCCTTCGCCTCCCGCTCGGACTGCTTGATGGCAAGCCGAAGAGCCTTCGCGTTCTTCCGGCGGAGCCGCCGAGCGTCCGTCTCCACTGCCGTAAGCGATCGGTGGTAGACCCATGCGAGGAGCCTCTCGTCCTCGTCGGGCTCCACCGGTAACCCGTGGCGGCGGCTGGCAAAGCTCTCCACTGCATCCCTCTCCCTTTCCCGCTGCCTCTCGCAGCGGGCAGCGCACGCCTCTGACTCGGGCGTGCGCATCCGGGCCGTCGGGGCGGGCACAAGCACCCAACGCTTCCCACGCGGGGGAGCAGCAGCCGGGATGGGGGGAGGGGGCAGGGGACGGTGTGGGGTCGGGGCGGTCTGTGCAGCCCTTGCAGAGCTCTACGTAGGCCGGGAGGAGCCAGCGCCGACAGGGAAGAGGCGACGCAGTAGATCCGGAACCTCTCAAGGGCAATGCGGAGGGTGAGCTCCTCATCGATCATGTCGGAGTCGGAGCTGCTGCCGGCGCTCGACATGATCGCCAAAGCTGTCGGATGGATCGAATTGAAGGGGAGAAGAAGAGACGGAGCGAGAGTGGAGTGAGCTAGGGTCTCCGAATTGGGGGTATATGTGGGGATCGTGTGGGGTCGTGGTGGGCCGTGCTGACGTGGCGGACGCGCCCTGGCGCGCTTGGTCCCCCCCTTATCCGCCCCGAATTTGGGCTGGATATGAGGGTGATAACCCATAAGTATAGGGGATCGCAACCAGCACAACTCACTACAAAAAAAGACACATCCGTGACATTTTGGGCCGAACGAATTTTTTTTTCTGTCATACATATGACACTTCTATGACGATAATTGTGACAAAACCCGGTATCATCATAGATGTGGTGGGCTCCTACTTCTATGACAAAAAAATCATGACAGAAAATGGGCTTTTTGTCCTGGGCGGGCCGGAGACGCAGCTGCATGACATTCTTTGGGCCGTCCATGACGGAAAAAAACCATGGTAGAAGCGAGGGCAAGGAAAATTTCGGGGAGTTCCCGGTTACGGTGGGAGGTCGGGGGCCGAGCGATGCGCGTTTCTCTCGTACACGTACGCGCGTGTGTGCGAGGCGTTGGTTCTAACTGAACCCGAGCGAAGCATTGGGCTCTAACAGAACCCGAGCGATTGCACTGCAGGCTACGCATTACTGAACCCGAGCGATCGATCGATGGTTGTTAACTGAACCCGATCGAGCGATTCCTTCGCTACTACTGCTAACTGAAGCCGATCGATGCTGCCTTTGGGATGAATAGTGAGCGTTGCGGGGGGGGGGGGGGCGTTGGATGAACAGTGAGCGATGGCGTTGCCTCTGGATGAACAGTGAGCGGTGGCGTTGCCTCTGGATGAACAGTAGACGGTGGAGGGGTGCCCGTGGAGGGGTGGTTGAACAGGACCCCGTGGTGTGGAGGGCTGGATGAACATTAGACAGTGGAGGGGTGCCCGTGGAGGGGTGGTTGAACAGTAGGCGGTGGAGTAGCGCGCGGTGGAGGCTGGATGAACAGGAGCCCGTGGAGGCTGGAGGAGGTCGACGGTGGAGATGAACAGTATCCCGTGGAGTCCCGTTTTGCGGTACGCCACACCCCTCCCGATGAACAGGACCCCCGTTTCGACCGTAGGAGGTCCGTTTCGTCCATTTTGCGGTACGCCACACCCCTCCCAATCAACAGGACCCCCGTTTCGACCGTAGGAGGTCCGTTTCGTCCGTTTTGCGGTACGCCACACCGCTCCCGATCAACTGGACCCCTGTTTCGACCGTAGGAGGTCCGTTTCCTCCGTTTTGCGGTACGCCACACCCCTCCCGATCAACAGGACCCCGTTCCGAACATAGGAGGTCCGTTTCCTCCGTTGTGCGGTACGCCAGGCCTCGTTTCTATCGCCTGTTCCGTCCAAGCCCTCCCGATGAACACGACCACGCATTCCGTTCCGACCCAGCCGGTTGGCTCCCACGCGTTCCATTGCCTCCCGATGAACACGACGCATTCCGTTGCCTCCCCATGAACACGACGCATTCCGTTGCCTCCCCATGAACACGACGACGACGTTGTTTCTCCGTTCCGACCCAGCCATGTCAACGAGCCCTCGCCATACGTATGCGCGAGTAGGCGTTCGAGACCCCGCCCGTATGTACACATACGTGGCCGTATTTTCTTTCTTGCACCCTGGCCGCTGTACATACATGTACATGCTACGTGCGCACCTCTACTACGACACGTGCGTGCCTCTACATCCACCAGTATATATGTACGTACACGTTCGTGACCAGAATGACAACGCTACGTACGCTTCGACCAGGTGGGTCCCGACTGTCAGGCACTTCCTTGCGTGTGAACATGTAGCTGGTGGGTCCTTGCGTGCGAAGGTGTAGCTGGTGGGTCCCAGCAGTCAGGGGGGAAATGTTTTTTTCGCGAAATACGGTGGCCCGTCCGGTGGGTCCCCGCTGTCAGGTGGAGGAATAATTATTTTGCGCGTAATAAGGAGGCACTTCCTTGCTGCGACCGTGGACCCAGCTGTCAGCGTCTCCACGCACAGTACTCTTCCGATGGAAGTCGGTCGTTGACCACATTGACCACGCTGCGCCGAGAGCACCACGGCGGTGGACGACGGCGAGGCCTGGGAAGGGGATGACACGGAGGCAGGGAAGACTCGGCAGTTGTTTCCCACGCGGAGGGGAGTACGACTGTACGAGGGTTTACTGGTTCGTCTGCCGTCGCTGGAGAATAACAGCAGGTGTGGGTGAGTAGAGGGATGGCTTGGCCAGCGATGGGAGTACGGTGGGGCGGTGAGGCCTGCGCGGCAGCATAGCCGGCCGCAGGGAGGAGGGAGCAGGCAGTCCCGCCGGCGCTTGTTTGAGCAGCTGGAGCAAGAAGAGCAGAGATTGAAGAAGCACGACGGCCGTTGGATGGACATCCAACAGTCAGTGCTTGTGCGTCAACCTTTTTTTTAGGAAAGCCTCAAATATGTGGAAAACAGCATACAGCCCATCTGCCATTATTTCTAATAATTTACAGCCCATTTGCTAATTCTTAAGGTTTTTTTTGGAGCCCATATTCTTTTTGTTAGCATTAGAACCCATATTGTGGCCACGGTTAAAAAATTATACTAAATTTTGCATATTTCGGTGCGGTCCGAACTGTTTTTAATCTCGAAATTTCGACTCACATTCAAACTGATTTTAAAAATAAATGTATATCAATATAAAATCCAACAAATTCTCCACACATAAAAATTAATGTAATTTAAAATATTGAAATGAAAAAAAAGTTATTTGAAACTAATTGCCGGTTTGATGTGTTTTAAAAATGTACAGCCCATTTCTCATTACTGATGGGCCATTTTCTCGGCCAGCCGAATGAAAGCTCTCCTTGTCTTGAAAGATTTGCAGCCCAACAGGCCTGACAAAGCGACTTACTTAGCAAATCACAGAAAACTGGGCTGTGGCCGTGGACCCAGCTGTCAGCCTCTCCACGTACAGTACTCTTCCGATGGAAGTCGTTCCTTGACCACGTTGACCACGCCGCGCGGAGAGCACCACGGCGGTGGACGACGGCGAGCCTAGGAAGGGGATGACGCGGAGCCGGGGAAGACGTGGCAGTGGAAGCCCGCGCGGAGAGGAGTACGAGGGTTCACTGGTTCGGCTGCGGTGTGAGGCTGCCGTCACCGCAGGGCCTGACCAGCGGTGGGAATAGTAGGGGGCGGTGAGGCCTCTACGGCAGCACAGCCGGCCACGGGAGGCAGGAGCATGCGGCACGACCGGCGCTGCTTTGGGCGGCTGGAGCAAGAAGACCAGAGGTTGAAGAAGCACTACGGTCGTTGGATGGACATCGTACGGTCACTGGAGCTAGAATCGTTCATATTGACTAAGTTGACAAAGCCCTTCGTCCCCGTCAACTTAGTAGGCCCACAAGTCAGTCTCCCACCAAGGTGGGTCCCAACTAGCCGGGGGAATATTCATTTTTTTGTGCGTAATAAGGAGGCACTTCCGGTGGGTCCGAGCTGACAGCGGGGGAATGTTTTTTTCGTGAAATACGGTGGCCCGTCCGGTGGGTCCCAGCAGTCAGGGGGAAACGATTTTTTTTTGCAAAATACTGGTGGCCCGTCCGGTGGGTCCCCGCTGTCAGGTGGAGGAATAATTATTTTGCGCGTAATAAGGAGGCACTTCCTTGCGGCTGCCGTGGACCCAGCTGTCAGCCTCTCCACGTACAGTACTTTTTCGATGGAAGTCGATCGTTGACCACATTGACCACGCCGCGCCGAGAGCACCACGGCGGTGGACGACGGCGAGGCCTAGGAAGGGGACGACGCAGAGCCGGGCAAGACGCGGTAGTGGATGCCCACGCGGAGAGGAGTACGAGTGTTCACGGGTTGGCTGCGGTGTGAGGCTGCCGTCGCCGCAGAATAACAGGGGGTGTGGGTGAGTGGAGGGATGGCCTGGCAAGTGGTGGGAGTAGTATGGGGGCGGTGAGGCCTCGCGGTAGCACAGCCGGCCACGGGAGGCAGGAGCAGGCGGCACGACCGGCGTTGCTTTGGGCGGCTGGAGCAAGAAGACCAGAGGTTGAAGAAGAACTATGGCCGTTGGATGGACATCATACGGTCACTAGAGTATTGACTAAGTTGACAAAGCCCTCCATCCCCGTCAACTTAATAGGCCCACAAGTTAGCCCAACAATATGGTGGGTCCCAGCTAGCAGGGGGGTATTCATTTTTTTGGGCGTAATAAGGAGGCACTTCCTTGCGTGCGAAGATATAGCTGGTGGGTCCGACCTGTCAGCAGGGGGAACGTTTTTTTTCGCGAAATATAGAGGCCCTTCCTGTGGGTCCTAGCTGTCAGGTGGAGGAATCATTATTTTGCACGTAATAAGGAGGCATTTCCTTGCGTGCGGCCGTGGACCCAGCTGTCAGCCTCTCCACGTATAGTCCACTTCCGATGGATGTCATTCATTGACCACGTTGACCAGGCCGCGCCGAGAGCACCAGGGCGGTGGACGAGGGCGAGGCCTAGGAAGGGAACGACACGGAGCCAGGGAATACTCGGCAGTTGTTTCCCACGCGGAGGAGTACGAGGGTTTACTGGTTCGTCTGCCGTCTCCGGAGAATAACAGCATGTGTGGGTGAGTAGAGGGATGGCTAGGCCATCGATGGGAGTACGGTGGGGCCGTGAGGCCTGCGCGGCAGCATAGCCGGCCGCGGGAGGAGGGAGCAGGCAGTCCCGCCGGTGCTTGTTTGAGCGGCTGGAGCATGAAGAGCAGAGATTGAAGAAGCACAACAGTCGTTGGATGGACATCCAACAGTCACTGCTCTCGTGTGTTGACTAAGTTGACAGGGCGTTGCGTGTGCGTCAACCTTTTTTTATGAAAGCATACGCGTCAACCTGTAGTAGGCGCAGAAGTCTGCCTCAAATCTGTGGAAAATAGCATACATCCCACCTGCCATTATTTCTAATAATGTACAACCCATTTGCTAATTCTTAAGAATTTTTTTGGAGCCCATCTTCTTTTCGTTAGCATTACACCCCATATTGTGGCCACGGTTAAAAAGTATACAAAATTTTGCATATTTCGGTGCGGTCAACTATTTTTAATCCAGAAATATCGATTCACATTCAAACTATTTTGAAAAATAATTTATATAAATATAAAATCCAAATAATTGTCCATGCATAAAAATCAATGGAATTTAAGATCTTGTAATGAAAAAAAATTGAAACTAATTCCCGGTTTGATGTGTTTTAAAAATGTACAGCCCATTTCTGGGCAAACCGAATGAAACTCTCCTCGTCTTGAAAGATTTGCAGCCCAGCAGGGCCGATAAAGCAAGTAGGCCTTGTTTGGGTATTTCTTAAAAAAATAGAACTGGGCTAGCCATTTCAGCAAGAAAAAAACACAACTGGGCTCATGATGTGGTAAACATAAATAAAACCCTGGCTAGACGGGCCACAGCCCCGTTGTTACCCTGATCCGTCGCTAAAACTAGTATAAATAACAACTGCTTGTTCCTAAAAAAACTGCGTGACTTGCTGGGTCCCTGGTGTCAGCCGCTCGTAGTGTAATTCTCTCGTTTATTGACTACGTTGACAATGGCGTGAGCCCAGATGTCCAACCATTAGGAGGAACCATATTTTTGGGCTTGTACTATAGAGGCACTTGCTTGCGTACTGCCATGACGCTGGTGGGTCCCTACTGTCATCCTCTCCACGTGCAGTCATCTCCTTGTTCCTCTCGGTTGTTGACGACGTTGACTACGCAAGAGGGCGGTGCACCGCGCACGGCGAGCGAACCAAGGCCGCAAGGCGTAGGACGACGGCGATGCCTCGGACGGAACGAACAGGAGCCCTTGAAGATGCGCCGCTCCAGTCGCAGGCGGAGGGGAGTACGAGGGTTGACTGGTTTGGGCGCGGGTGTGTGTTGGGGCTGACGTCGCCGGAGCATAACAGGACGTGTGGGGGAATAGAGGGAGGGACTGGTCAACGTTGGAGGGTACGTATGGTAGGGCGGCGGAGGCGCAGCCAGCCATGGGAGGCGGGAGCTGGCGGAGCCGATGGGGTGGTTTGGTTTGGGCGGCTGGAGGAAGAAGAAGACAAGAGATAGAAGATACACGACAGATGTTGGATGTCAATCCAACGGCTGGTAGGCAGAATCGTTTGTTGACTGGCTAGTAAGTCGACACCACCTTGGATAGGCTATTTCCTCGCGGGTCCCAAATGTCAGAATCCAAATCTGTCACGGTCATGCAGCCTTTCCTATGAAAATTTACAGCCCATTTGATGTGCTAGTTCGAAATAAGTTTGTGGGTGCTGGTGGGGGCTAATCACTTGGCTTCTATAATGCACAGTGAGCTCAAGCAGCCGGCGAGAGTGATGTTATTCCCCTTGGTTGGGATTTGTTACAATATTTCACTCTAAATTAAATGAATGGCAAGCCATTTGCCTTGTTTCAAAGAAAATATGACAGTCACAACCGAGTTGAAAAGGGCAGGAACATCTAACTCCAGCTTACAAACTGTACAAAAGCACGAGGGTTAATTGTTCATCAGGTTTACAAAAAAAACAGATTGAAAAGGGCAACAACATCTAACTCCAGCACTGTTTTCGGCAGTCACAGTCAAATGGATCGGTCAGGTCCATAGAATGAACATCCTGGGTCGTAAAATTTACTGGATTATGACCACAATATGTTGGAAATAGAAGCCCGGCATGTTCAGAAGCTCTTTTGCCCACCTGAAACACCTTTTTTTGCTCTCCGACATACCCATTCGTCAATACCATGCTGCTGATAAACTTAAGCCTGATGGACAATAGTAACCTCGCATTCAGCAGGAAGAATGTGACAAATCTTGTGTTTGCACGGTTGGCTACATATCGTTCTAGCATTATTGCCTTCAATCGAATCTCATGAGAAGTGAGAAAATCCCGATGCTTATGAATCCACCGATTGGTTATAACTTTCTTACCCTGTCCTGTTGCCTAAATAGACATGAAGATTGAAAACAGTTAAGGTCTAAAATAAGAGTGTCGAAAGAGCAACAGCTGAACGGTTAATTCTAGTACACTATATGCGGGCTTCCAATGTGCGTGAAATTATCACCTTTATATACAACTTCTACAGACATGGAATGCATTGCAGCAAGCCAATAATCTTGTTCAGATCAAAACTATTCATTTGGATATATAAGATCTTGACAAAATCCAGCACCATTGATAGGCCATCCATGGAGAAACTCTTCATTGAGCATAGAACATAATATTAGTACAAAATGTGTACTCCAAGATGATATATAAATTATGCGCAGAAATTTAAAATGCAGCTTATGGTTACAAGTGTAGATGATAATATAAAGTACCTGAAGAACTGTGGAGCCAATCACCATATTGAAATGAGCACAGAGATCATGTATTACACCCAAGGTCTCCAGTTTAGGCGTAGAGAGGACGATTATTTGCAATGGTGAATAACTAGAATCAAGGATCAACCTTTGAAGTGAAGGGGCATCTTGGATGATGAGCTGCCTTCCGTCAAAAGAAATTCCAATTCTTACAAGGTTAGGCGACTCTATTTGGAGACAACCGATTCTAACTGTGAAAACAAGCACCAAGCACTCCAGCGCAGGGCAACTGGAGTGGATGATGCTGTGCAATGAGGCCTCCGATATACGAACCCGCACAAGTGAAAGTTTCTTGAGAAATGGGAGTCAAAGGTTTAGTACCAGATTGTCTGGTAGGTAGCACAGCGCAAAGGTGGCGGTGTGGAGAGAGGACGAAAACCGCGAGATGGACATTGGTGCTGAGGGCACAAGTTCATGGCGTTCGGTATGTGGTATGTGAATTCCAGGGGAATAGTAGAACCCAAGCAGTTGTAGTTCTGTGAATTCAGAGGATTTCAGCCAGGCGTCCACCGTGCAGGGCATGGTATGCTTGCTCAGGTAGCATGATGGGATGCAGAGGCTTTGAACGGAGCCCTGGTGGGAGGAGATGATGGCTTTGGGGATTTCAAAATCATTGAAGAGAGATAGCTGACGACAGTCGAGATTAAGGGGCACGGCGTACCATAGAGGGCGCCACCGAATTGAGAGGACTTGGGTGTGGCAGCAATACTTGGTGGGGAGAAGCGAGATGATCTCCCCAAGGACGGCGTCCGGGAGATCGCAGATGCGGTCCACCCGAGATTCTACTGGTTCCTGAGATCCGGTGGGGGCGGGGTCGCCGCTTCTCCCCGCGCTGTCGGGTGCAGGATCTACAACAGGCGTCGCCGCTGGCGGGAGCCTCATCTTCTTGGCGCTGGGGTCAGCCGACTCCGTTTTCCTCGAGGGCGTCGCGTCGCGCTCACGGATTTGAGCAGAGTAACGAATGACGAGCCTAGTTGTAGTGCGAGCGAAGAAGAAGGGGAGCTGGGGGTTTTCTGTAGGAGTGAGGAAGAAGGGGAGCTTGGGTTTTCTGTAGGAGTGAGGTGAGGAATTTGGGGGTATGAGTGGAGCGAGCTGACGTGAGGTGGGTGGGAGCTAGGAGGAAGAAGAGCACCCACGTTCTTTTGGGGGGGGGGGCGGTGTGCTGGGTGTGGGTAGCGCCTCTCATTCAGTAAATATATGAGCTTTTGAATTGATTTTACTATTTACTAGTGTGGATGGGCTGTTTTGTCTTGGTCCCAGAGAAACAATTACTACTAGTACAGTGGAGACACTCTACAACTACCCAGAAAAACAATTACTACTAGTACAGTGGAGACACTCTACCGCTTCTGGCTCCTCCTAGGTCATTGAAACGTCTCCCTCTACTGAATGCCGTTATACTTTTGTACACCGACATGCGGGCCATGCAACGCGCGGGCCCAAATGCCATCCACCAAATTAGAAGGCAGTATGCAGGCGGAGAGTCACCCCGGTCGTAGCGCGGCAGTAACGAGCCGTCGCATCACAAAACCCCACCTCCCCGCAGTCTAAGTTTGACGGACGAAGCAACCATCATTTCACTCTGTGCTAAACCCCCTTCTCCCTCACCGTCTTCAAGAAAGGCAACACTCGCATCTGCCACTGTTCTTCTCTCCGAACGAAGGGAAGGTAAGCGGATCCATGATGTTGGTATATTTTCGTTCAGAGAAAAAAAAGAACTTTTGCAAAGCAGTAACCGATCCTCACTCTCTTTTTTGTTTCATTGTCATTGCGATTGTGTTTTCCTTTCAGTGGTCTCCTAGTATTCGTCAGTTTCATGATGGACCAAGGAGAACCAGGCAAAGATCTGCCGATATTGGAGCAGACGCGGGAGGCTGATTCCCACGAGAGAGAGAGCTCCAAGAAGATGGAGGCAACCACCGAGCTGACCCCAGATACGCTCACGGCCACTAATGAGATGGTCAACGCCCCGTTTGAGGTTACAACCCCCGTGGCACTGTAGGAGCAGTTTTCCCCCTTCGAGGATGTGTCCCCCCCGCTGAGCTGCCCAAGGTGATTTCGTTCTTTGCCGATCTCAATTGTGGTTTTTCATCTAAGTATGTGGTGATTTTTTTTAGAAAAGGAAGTATGTGGTGATTAATAATGCAAAATTTTATTAGCTTCGATGCCATGCTATACATAGTGGTTTAAATAACTTGTGTTTCTTGTACTGAAAAGTAATTCAGAATTTGTTTCTGTTTCAATTAGAGCCCTGATGCAGACAAGGATTGTGTGGTTGTACATGTCACTCGCTATGAGGCGGACGACCTGAATATACGCACTGGGAAAACAGAGTTCTTAGGCTGTTGGATCCTGGAAGCCATTTGCGGTTATACCAATGAAGAGTTGTATTCTAGCCTCACTGTTGTCAGGCGTGTTGTCCAGGGTGTACTGAAGCACAAGAAGTTCAAAGCTACTCCTTCGTTTGTGAGGCATACTGTTCTTGTCAGGCTTACGCAGGAAGATGACGTGGCATGCCTCCACTAACAAGTTTATCAGTGGCAAGGCCACAAGGTTGTCTTCATGAAGGTTCACGGGATTGAGCTGCTGCGGGACGTCCTCGATGATGTTCATGGCAAGGTCCGTCTTGTGTCCAGCCCAAATTAGATCGAGGCATGAAATAGTTGCCATAGCTAGTGTTTAATAGTAGTTTGGATTGTGTCTAATTATCCGAACCTTGCCTGTTATCGACCCCTCTGGGGCTAGTACTCTGTTTGAATCCGTCTATGGGAACTGCTGCTACTTTTGTGTGCCCGTGAATCATGTGAGAACCATCGTAATTGTTGCCGAAACAGATGCGTCCTCACTAGTTTTTTCATGAATATGGCATGGTAAGACATAAGTTGTCACGGTTTATCATACGAGCAGTGTGTGTTTTGATGAAATAGAGCACTCGTTCGAGAACCGTGCGCCGACGTATACATAAGTACTTGTAAACACTGTTGGTGCTACCCCACTTGTAAGCAGTTGTGCAAAACACGACACATTGGCTCAGCTCGCTTCAACACTAGGCTATCGACCAGCTAACAATCAACAATCTGCTGTCTGACATATAAGCAACTATGTATCTTGTTATAGTGGTTCATGCAGTTAATTGAGGCCACAATGTAATAAATTCCAAACGTTCACACGCTAGTCCAGCGCTCATGTGGAACACTCACATTAAACTCGTCTTCATAAAAAACTTGAAAAGCGTAAGTTAAGCAATTTTATACATCTCAATGATTCATAGAACATAACAAACATATACTAGTTCACAGCAAAAGACAAAGTTGTGAGAAGGTTTAAAAATCAGGAAAAACAAGCAAGGCTTCTCTGAGCAAAGGGCCTCCCGGCAGGCTTAAATTTCCTGGAGTTCACTCTGGTTTTTTCTTGTTGCCACCATCCAGGGTTAGGTTCTCTCATTCCAGAATAACCAATTATAATTGTGGTCTCAGCTGGAATTCTGAACTGAACCATGCAGTGTACTGACCAGCTGAAATGCTTGTGCATTCCGCTAAATTTAAGCACCGCTATTTGCAGAAATAAGCAGACCACAATGCCTCTTGTCCGCGCACCTGTCCAAAAAACCGCCGTGCAGCCGTGCCAGCTAGTCCTCGGTCCATGGATGAACTGGTAGAAAGTGCATTTCGGACTAGGATGCAGTTGTTTTCGCTCGTCCCTGCACTGCAATCAGGAAGTAAAATGTACGAATCAGCTTCTTTTAGATTGCGTTGGTCATTCTACCTTAGTTACTACCAATGTAGGGATACCTTGAAGACGGGAGGTTAGACGAAGGCAACGAGGGATAGCCATCTGATTTTGCGCAGTTGTACTAAAACTGAGGTGTGTGCTTTTGATTGCGCGGATAGAAACGATATGGAGACAAACATCCCAAAACGATATGGAGACAGACATCCCTGTTTGCGCAAATACGAAATACGGTTATTTAAACAGTGACAGGTATTACTACTTTCCCCCGTTTCCACTTAGAACCAAGTCCTAGATTAATGCTACAGATTTCCCACTTTCTTCCCTGTTTGAACCAACGCTTTGAGTTGACTGTATGAATTAGCTTTACTTCTAATAATAGTAGAAGTCTAGGTGGCTTTGGAACAGCGGACAGAAGTAGAGAAGGATCCACACGAAGGGAGCTGGGGCAGTAGAGCAAGGCAGGTTTCGAAGGAATATATATCTGAGGGTCGTCGGCATGTGGCAAAGACGGCGTCGGGAGGCTGCATCTTGGACACAATACCACAGGGAGGAAGAAGGGGTCGGAGGCCCTCCCGAGCCGGCGCTCTCTCGGAGAGAACGGCACGGCCACCGATCGGGTCGCGCGGGCAGCCGTTGTTCTCCTCCCTCGCCGCCGACGACAGCGTGAACGATGCACCTACACCCCTGCCCCGGCCGAGATTGTCCGGCCGGATTTGTGACCAGCCGTGAGCTGAGAGAGAGTGTGCCCACCTATGTGTTGCTTAGATCTGGAGAGCATGAGAGAGTGAACGAGAGGAACCCTAGTAAAGCAAGTGCTAAGGCTCCTGCTTTTATATATAGTGGAGTGATTTTTTTGTACCAGCTTCAAAAAAATGCGCTCCTACGTGTACCCGCGAGTGGGTGTGAGAGAACTAGTGCGTGCATGCACCGCTTCTCTTCGTGAGAGTACAATATGCTATGCCCAAAGAACGTTTGCCGCAAGAGTAATAGTATAAGTGTGTGACGTGTGAGCTAAAATAAAATGTGTGCGCCGTCTTTTGTTTTTTAGAAGTTCTGAGGGTAGGGTGTGAAGAGCACATATGTGCATGACGTCTACCTGCAGATAGACAGTGGGTGCGACGTGCGAGTCTGCGAGAGGACTCGGGAGAGTCGTGACTCATGAGGGTGCGTGTGCGTGAGAGAGAGAGGGGGGCACGTATCAATGCAATGCATGTGTCCGTAAATCATTATCCGACAAACGTTCGCCACAAGCCTTTTCCTGACGAACGCCGTAAGAACCGTTAGATCGGCATCCGACAGTGTCAGTTTTGTCATGTCATTTAACAGAACAGCCACTCCTCCTACACACAAATCTTCCACGTGAGTGTTAGCAATTGCCGTATGCTCCCTCCGTTCTGAAATGCAGTGCATATAGCTTTATTGAAAATTCGAACCTCGCAAACTTTTACTGAGTTTTCGTGTACCAAATTGCACATGTAGAATACCATGTATATATCATTTCATTCATCTTCGAGAGGTAACTATAAAGATGGGTGAGGAGTCTACAAACAAAGACCATCGTATCACCCGCAGCAATTTCAAGCATCCTTTAGTGTCGAGGAATATCATAGGAACTCTATATGATATGATTTTTATAGGATTTTTTCCTTCAGAGCCAATTGGTTCATAGGAATAGATTCATATACTCCACATTTCAAAGGAAATAAACATGATATCATTTCTATAGCTTTAGAGCCACTTGGTTCATACGAATGGATTCCTATACTCCCTTAATTTCAAAGGAAAATAAACATTAGCGTATATTCAATCGAAAAGTTCCTATGATATGAACCAAATTACATCTCTTTTCTAATCCCTCCTCATAGGAATTGAGATACATGTCATATCTAGATTCAATAGAAAAGTTCCTATGATGTGAACCAAATGACATCTCTTTTCCAATCCCTATTCATAGGAATTGAGATGCTCCATGTCATCTCTTTCCCTACAACTTCCATGTATACATCTTCTATTCCTAAATAGATAGTACAACCCACACTACAAAAAAATACACTTCCGTGATGATACGTGTTTGTCACAGTAGGTCGCGTTTTTTGTCATGCATGTACATCCATGACAAATTTATGAAAAAATCAAGATAGTCATACCTGTGCTGTCGTAGAAGTGTTCCATGACATTACCAAAATTATCATCACGGAAGTGTCCACTTCCATGACGATAAATCGCGCGTCACAGAAGTGCTTTCGTCAAGGGTGACCGACACATGGCATCCACCGTAACGGAACACCGTTAAGCTATCGGGTCGGGTTTTGGATCCGATAACCCGTTAACAGCCCCGACCAATGCGGATTTTCCACGTGTAAAATCATCATTGGCTGGAGGAGACACGTGTCAGGTCCGCGTTGGCACAGGTGTCACTCATCGAATGGGCGAGACGCGCCTATGATATGTTGACACGTGGACCGGCCCATCAAGTTTAAATGGGCCGGCCCAACTGAAGGCCCACAAGATTTTGCGGACCATAATGGGCCGGCCCAGCTAAAGGCCCACGAGATTTTGCGGACCATAATGGGCTGGCCCAGCTAAAGGCCCACAAGATTTTGCGGGCCATAATGGGCCGGCCCAGGTAAAGGCCCACAAGATTTTTGTGTGCCATAATGGGCCAGCCGAGGTAAAGGCCCATAAGATTCTTGCGGATCATAATGGGTCGGCCCAGCTAAAGGCCCACGAGATTTCGCCGACATTAATGGGCCGGCCCAGCTGTAGGCCCACAAGATTTTGAGGACCCTAGTAGGCCGGCCCATTAACTGGCTGCCATGTTTTGGGCCAAATGCCGGCCCATATTTGATCCGGTCCATTAATGGCCTGCCACGCTCCGGGCCTAATAGTGGCCTATATGAGATCCGGCCCGTTAAAAGCCTACCATGTTCTGGGCCAAATTACGGCCGAGATCAGGTCCGGCCCTTTAAAAGGCTTTGGGCTCAATTATGGCCCATATTAGATTCGGCCCGTCAACTGGACACTATGCTTTTGGGCCCACTTGCTAAAGGCCCACTTAGTAATTCGGCCTGATATTAGTTTTGGCCTGTTAAGGGCCCGTTTAACATTTCGGCCCTATATTAATTTTGGCCTGTTAAAAGCCCGTCATATAGTTGGGCCTAACTACGGCCCGGTTTGCATCCGGCCTGCTCATAGCCGATATCTGATTGGGCCAAACAAGGACCGAGACAATTTTGGCCTGATAAAAGCCCGTGATTTGATTCGCACAATCATGGGTCGGGGTTCATTTCGGGCTGCTGCCGGCCCGTGAGCTGTTCGGCACGTTTCAGGCCCAACCTACATCGTGATTGCATGACGGCCCGATTATGTACCGTAATTTTACGGTTTGGCCGGTTTACTGCGAAGACAGGATATATATATATAGTAAAATAACTACAGCATCGTGAATAAGAAAAAACCTAGACTATACAATAAAGAAATTACGACATATTACATCCACTAGGCATCAAAGTTCGCCACTATGATAATAAAGCACAAGCAGACAGCAGATTACATACACTGGGCATCAAAGATCGCCACCAGTGCAAATAAACACGCCGACAAAATAATATACAAAACCGACAACACTTCAATAGAGTTCAAGAAAGGTTAGCCATGCTGGGGAGCTGCAGCGCAAGCAGCTGAGCAAGATGATGAGACTGCGCTTGTTCAACACTTATATCTTCCTCACTCTGCAAGATAAACAAGCAGACAGATGACACGTTTTGCACATAAAAGTATCAGTGCTGACAATTCATCACATTTCTTACTGATGAATAAAGTGACACAGTTTAAAATTGCATTAACACAATATGGTATTGTTCAGGTCAAGACATGGCAGGAAATGACATTATGAAGGAGTTGGCAGCTTCACGACACCACTGGATTACAGATCAAGAACTCATAAGTATCAATGGTTAGTGTGTTGTCAATTTATACCATTTCAGATTGGCAAATAAAGAGACGGTTTAAATAATAGTAGAATGATATGACATTGTTCATAGTTAAGACATTGCAGAATATGACATTGTGCTGTAGTGGGTAGGTTCACCACACCACTGGATTACGGATGAAGAACAGAAGCATACATGCAGTGCAAAAGAAGATCACTTACTTTGTATAGTTTAATTTACATGGTATGAAGAAGGAACTTGGTTGTACAACTGAAAACTTAAATTAACAAAGGACAAACTTTTGTTTATGAACTACATAATAAACTTTAAACAAGCAATTTGATGCAAACACCAAAAATAAACAGCTGTTGCAGTCATGCCTAACCAAATATATACAACAAAGTTTGAAGGCTTGAGATGGACAAACTTACATTATTGGTGAAGACAGGCTCTATAAAGGCCTTGTCCATGCTGATGGGGGGGCAATTCAAGAAGTTTACCATAGAATCTTCTTCAAAAGCATTGCCTTTATTCTACATTTTGTTAAGAGTAAATATAGATGTGATAATATACGAAAAAATGGAGAATATTTAAGATAAGATGAAGGGTGATGCTACATAACCCAGTAGCTATAAATGTAAGTGCAGTGATACAGGCAAAAGGTACGGCCAAGAGCAATGCACAGCTAAACTTCTTCAGTACCAACCTTATCGTAAGAGTAAATATAGATCTGATGTGTAGAAAATGGAGGGCAAAGGAAAATAAGCTGCAGAGTGATGGTACATGAACAACTACCTGTCATTATAAGTTACACTGATAAAGGACAGCATGTACTTACAAGAACAATGCAGAGCTAAAAAAACATTGGCATTGGATATATTCTACACTAATGTAACCATTCATACAGATCAGATAATTTGGAGCGAACAATTGATAAGCAAGCTATCATGCATACAGCTGTCACATAATGAACCAGGTATGTATGCAAGTACAGTGATACAGGACAACAGGTACTAACAAGAGCAAAGCAGCGGGCAGCATATTTGCGATATCCTCTCGTTCTTGTCAAACCGGAATTCTTCTTCGAGCAGATTTCCTGCAAAAAAGATCCGTAAGGCACATGCGGAAAAGTAGAAGTTCAAATTGTCATGTGATTTCATAGACAGTACCTCATCCTGGGAACGAGACCAGTGCATAACAAGGTTTTTCCATTCAATGTCTTCTAAATTTAGCACAGGAGACTTCACCGGAAATTCGTATAGACTTGCCATCAAAGTGTGATTTCCTCAGGTAACACCGATACTGCTGCAATGCTTCCTTGAAAATCACAAGCAAGCTTTGCTCGTCATGACTATCCAGATTGACCCTCGCCTAGTTACAACAATGTAATGTGAATCATTGATGTGTTCAATCAGCAGAAAACAGGAAAATAATAACC
The DNA here is from genome assembly GCF_002575655.3 of Aegilops tauschii subsp. strangulata. Lineage (NCBI taxonomy): Eukaryota > Viridiplantae > Streptophyta > Magnoliopsida > Poales > Poaceae > Aegilops > Aegilops tauschii. Next base: position 545,089,512 of record NC_053041.3, read on the forward strand.
ATGAATAATAGCACTTACACGTAAGTTGGACAGGAAGATGTGAAAATGGTGTTTGTCTTCACAATAATCTTCCCATGATGGGAATATATGCACGTAGTCCCTAACAACATTGAAAGCATTGTCTTTTAAACTGGGAATAAATGGAATGGGGTTCCAATCTGCAGGAATTGGCCGTCTCTGCAGTTGGGATAGGTCTTTGGCCGGTGGACTTGCTGTACTTTTTGCTGGAGTGGGATTTTTCTGTGGTACAGCTGGTGCTATGGCAAATGAAATCGGTATACCTTTTGCTGGAGTGCAGGTCCTGTGTGGTGGGGCTAGTGGTGTGGCCAGTGAAGTATGGGTATAGTCTGCTGGAGTTGGTCCTACGTTTTGTGTCACTGGTTGTACAGCCAATATAACTGGGGTGCTGTCTGATTTCTCCGGCACCACCACGTTTTTCAAGGACTTTGCTGGTGCTCCTTCAGGTTCGGCAATCACCCTCTTCCTTTTTGATGGCTGATGCACAAGAACAGCATTTGAGTGGAAAAACATGGTATGATGACAGATGGAATATGTATTGATAATGGATGGGCATATGGCGGTGCAACAAAGTAGGAAATGCAAGACAACATATGCAAGATACCCGCAATCAATAAAACATTGCCAAATTAGAACAGGCACCTTGATGGGTGAACATGACAGGCCATCTGCCTTTGAGTCCTCGAGGTTAGAATAGTCATTAGGATCATATTCTGGATAAGAATAAACAGGTGGGGAGCGTATGAGTTTCATTGCATCCAGAATGGCACTCAATGCCTTGGTGCCAATTTTGTAAGTCATTGCAGTGCTTAGCTTCAAGAGTGGACTGCTGCTAGTGCGACACAAAGCAGCTACACAGATCATAGTGTAGATATAACGGGAAAACCTTAAGCATCAGAGTAAAATCAGCAAAGTGGAACTTGCTGGAATATATGTGCTAGTATTGCAGGTACGGCTAGAAAGGCTTCGGATACCAGCTCTCTTCAAGTGAAGGTGCAGTACTGTTAATATCAGTGTAACTCTCAAAGGCGACACAGCTCCCCGCATTTCCTTGCTATTCTTATAGGATTCAAGTGGGCAGGCCACTACAAATCCTATTCCTATGTTTACAAGATCCTACGAATCAAAGAGGCTCAAAGTGTCCATCACAACCGACCATATAGACCTCTACACTGCAAATGTCCCTGCTCATCCTCAGTACAAGGAACATACTATACTACTATCATACTCCCCCCGTTCCAAAATATAAGTCTTGGTAGAGATTTCCACTATGGATCGCATACAGATGTATTCAGATACATTTTAGAGTGTAGATTCACTCATTTTGCTCCATATGTAGTCCATGGTGAAATCTATACAAAGACTTGTTGGAACGGAGAGAGTACATTTTAAATAAGAACGGAAGAGGAACACGGTAAAGAAGAGCAAGCAAATTTTGGATAATAAAATGTTGGTTGCGCAGTGCCTACACATGATGAACCAGAGCGCATTAAGAATGCAACTCCTAGCTGTCTCTCGACCATTTCAGGCGGTTGGATGATCTGAAGGGGAAAACCATAAGCATTGGGAGTATAGTGTTGAGCGTGGCATGGCGGATCTGAAGGTGCAAACCGGACAAAGGCAACTTCGCAACCAAGACAAGAAATCAGAGTAAAGCAGTGGCGATCTATTTTCTTGCTGCAATAAATAAGTAGAGCAGATACGAAAGAGCACCGCCTCTGGTGCGGCGCCGTGTACGCATCTGCTGAGAATTTGACGGTGCTGCGGTAGCGATGGCTGTCGGTGGCGTGGAAGCAGATCTAGGAGGGTAGACGGTGGCGGTGGGGCTCGGTGAACGACACGGTCGTAGGAGCGGCGCCGGCAAGGTGGACGACGGCGGGGATGATGCGAGAGGACGGGATGCAAGGATCCCGGTCCGAAGCCGTGGATGAGAGAGGTCGATCTCTTGTAATGGACGGCGGCGTCGGGGTATCAGCTCCAGCATGGTGGAGGAGGATGGTGGTGGATGGGGTGGCGGACGGCGGCGGAGGGAGGAGGGTGGGGTGGAGAGGGTGTTTTGGCGCCCACGGAGTATGAATGGGGAAAAGGGAGGTAGAGAGGAAGGAGGGAACCATGTATTCAGGGCGCGCTTGTCTCAAATGCGAGGAAATTTACAAACTTAGCCCCCGTTTCTAATTTCTACTACATCACAGCAACATTAGTCGGTTGGCGATAGGACGGTAATCTCGCATACACCGAATATTTGCCGACGAGAGTTTGTTTTTGGCGCCCATCGTGTATGAATATGAATCGGGGAGGGAGTCGATTTCGGCCGAGGACACACTGTGTTTTGGCGCCCACCATGTATGAATCCGGGTGAGAGGCGGTTACGTCACGTTTGGGTGAAATTACAAACCTACCCCTATCAAAACCTATAGAAATCCAGCAGATAGGCTTTGTGTGGCAGGGATAGGCAGTAGTGATTTCCATCTCGCAGATTTTGGTTCCGGGCGGTTACTGCGACTTTCCCCGCTTCGTTCAAATTTTGCAGAGTGCACATTTACCGTGCCAACTCAATTCGAATCCCGTTTGTATTCTATTTTTTTCGGGCGGGATCCATTTTCAATTGGAATTACATTCTATATACATAATTTTTTTATATATACTTTCAAAAGCACAACAACGAATTCTGCTCATTTATATGTATAATATGATTTACAAATACAACGATCTCGAAATCTTAAGGTTGAATTCGAATTTTTTTAACAAAATTATGTTCTACTAAAATGTATGGATCAGTAATATCTACATATTAAATAACATAGATGTGCGTGAATTCATATGAGTATGCATGTTTGATAGATCAATTTTGGTTTGAGTATGGATTACATGTATCATCATCTCAAATTCAAATATTTGAATCCCTTTTTTGTTCATTCCTTTCACGCCCATCTCTCTCGCATGCATGCTCCTTCAGGTAGCTATCACTCTCTTTTCTCCAGCTCACCCGCACCCTCACTTCATGTTTCTCCTATCCTCGCAAACATGGTCTCTCGACGTCTCCCTTGAGAAGTGTCACACTCTCCCTATCATTATACATTACACGGTTTTCATTATCTCTCACGTCTCTACTGTTCTCTGGTATCACTCGGTACCTAAGCTTTCTTTTTCACCGCCACACACACAGTCTCCACTCGTCTTTCACTTTGTCTCTCTCTATGGGATTCTCTCACACACCCTATATGTCTCTACATATGACTCATACCACTAAAATTACTCTCTCTCTCTCTCTCCTGTAGACACAACATTTGTTGCGGTCTCCTTTTCGTCTCCATCCCAGACTGACATTATTCATTTGTTTACCGATCAGACAACCCCGACTACCGTCTCCTCTCTCTCTCTCACAGACACACACACACAACTCCTGCTTCCACTCCCCTTCCCGACTACCGTCTCTCTCTCTCACACACAAAACTCTCGCTTTCGCACCCCGACTCATATTACTCTCACAAACATTTATCGACTAGCTAGCCTCTAGATAGGTTTATACACCCGCACACTCGTGCTTCCACCATTGCATACATGTCTCTCTCCCGCTCCTTGTATCTATGTAGATTTTTCTTCCCTTCTTGAGAAACGCCCTCTCGATCGTGCACACACACACTATCGCCTCATTTTAAGATGATACCTATCGCACACACACTCCTTGTGTCTTTGTCACACATGCACGCTGTCCTCCTCCACTCTCCCTCTCTCTCACACACACATGGGCTTTTTGCAACAACTAGCAAGATGCCCATGCATTGCACGGAACATCAAGATGCATTTGTATGAGTAGTTTATCTTGTGGGGGAAAAGGATGAACGAGGGAAGGCCTTATTTGCAAATGTGGAGAGGGATGTGGGTATCTTTTTGCAAAATTGCCATAGTTTCCTTCCTCTCCGTCAGATATAGATCGGACGACCTATATTGCAGGATGGCAGGCACACGATCATCACCGGCAATGCTTTTTATAAGAGAAGGGATAAAAAATAGAGTTGGTGATGATGGTGGGCCTGCCATCCTGCAATGTAGGTCGTCCGATTTATATCTGACGGATAGGAAGGAAAATATGGCAATTTACCCGCACTCTTCACCACATTTGCAGATAAGGCCTTCGCTCGTTCATCCTTTTGTCCCACAAGATCATGATGTTCCGTGCAACGCACGGGCATCTTGCTAGTAAGAGTAGAAATTAGACATATACCACTTCTCGTATCTTGAAACCAACAACATTCCTCCCTTATCTCATCAAAACCGCCAAAGGAATATATTTTGAGTGAAACATAACATATTTTTAGTGATATACGTATTTCAAATCTAGAATTTTTTTTTATCAAATCGGTGAATATGTATTAATCTACTTTGATCATGTGGCAACGCATTGGCACATTGCTAGTAGTTATTATAATTTTTTGGACACCAGACAAACGGTGGAGTACATATACGAAGAGAAGAGGCGCACGCACGCAGTCGACCTCTCGCTGTCTCGCACACATGAGTGTTACATAAAGGCGACGTAGACAAATAAACCCTAAAACCCTAGGTGCACGATTGCTGCATTCGCGGGTACCGGGTACGTAGTGGAGCACCTTTGTAGGAATAGTCAGCTCGCGTGATAATTTGATCCGCAGGAGTTGATGGTCGAGACCACAGGTGAACAACTTGGAGCGCGGTGGCTCGCCAGTTGCCACAGATCGAGTAGCCACGTTTAAAATATCGTTTTTTTAGCAGGGTTAAGAGTTCCGATTTTCAATGGCGCGTCATAAGTAGTAAGTAGTTTTTAGAACGATTGGTATGGAGCGAAAATGGAATTCATAGTACTACGTACCTCCTTGGCGTATGGTTGTATGTTTTTTTTGCGATGGAGGTTGTATGGGTTTATGTTGCGAGATGTTGAACCAAGTAGTTCTAGGGCAAATACTATGGTTTAGATTTAGATGCTGGTTTTCAGTAATGAAAATCGGAAGGGGAAACCCTTCTTTGATTAAAAAAAAGTACTACCTCCATTCTGGTTTACTAGTCCCCATCGTACTTTGGGTCAAAGTTTGTCCACGAATTTTACTTGTAAAATGTGAATGGAAAACGAGATTTTGTTATACCCGAACAAAAAAGGACTGGAGGGAGTGATTGCTCTGACACGGACGCGGCCTCTCATAGCGCAGGCATTGAACCGGTGCGCTGGCCAAGAGGGCCGCACTCACTGCAAGCCCGGCTCAGCACGCCTCCTCGCCGCGTGCAACCAGCTTAAGACTACCCCACCTGCCTTCATTGAATCCGCGCGTGTGCCGGCAACACGTTCTTCCGCGAGCCGGCAGGCATTTTAGAACACAAAAAATGACTAGAATAAAATTAATTTACGCCTTGTCTTGACTTGTTGTGCTCGCACTGGTAGCAGGAACTAGTAGAGGATTTTGTTTATTTATAACTCTCCTTACATTTTTTTGCCTTTGAAGTGAATCATGGTTGTGGACATATGTATGAATGTGCAGATATCTGTGAACATGAGTTTGATGTGGAAGTTGAACATGGAATGTCGGGCTTGCGCGTGAACTATACCATGTCCAATGCTTCGTCTGTTATTGTTTGGAAAGTAATTGCTGTTATTACATGACCCGAAAAAAAACATTTTGTGCCACATCAGTAGATGCACGGACATCACAACAGGCATGCTGACTGGATAAACATTTGAACCTAGCTATTATGAAGGAAATTTTGTATTGACAACAGTTTTAGATAGCAGGAGACGCCTAGCCTGCTCTGCCTCTGCTAGCTTATTTTTGGCTTCTTCCATCTCTTCTTTGGCTTGGGTGAAGAGAGCATCTTATTTATCTTTTCGCTTCTTCAGGAACTCAGCTACATTCTCAAGGGCTGCTGCACGCTTTCTTTCAGCCTTTACTAATGCCACGAGGCACGAACAGCTGAGGACGCCACCTGGCTTGTGTGTAATCCAGCATCATCTGGGAATTTGCACCTTGTGTCGAATCCAGCATCATTAGGGAACTGGCACCTTGTGTGTAATCCAGCCTCATTTTGGAAACATGATCTCGAGGTTGACCATACTTCCCTCCTCGCAGGAACTGCATCCTGACATGAAGTTACTTCTTTTTTAGATCAATACTCAGAGCAACCTAGATCCATTTAGTAGAAGCCAGATAAACAGAACTCTGAGAAGTGAATTCAAAAGGAAAAAAACAGACTACAAGGTGAGAACACCCACTTCCTACATCAAGCTAAAAACGAAAGCATTAGGACGAATAAGACTCTTCTTATTACACATCGAAGAACACCACGCTTAAGAGAAACAGAAACTACAACATATACACATCGAAGAACACGAGGCTACACGAAAGTAATTGAAAGGGTGTTACTTACCAAAGCTCGTTTTACAGGTTCGGTGCAGCTCCTCTTTAACTTGCCACGCTCCTTGAAGATGTCCCGAATATCCCGTGTTTGGTCTTCATTGCTCCTCTGCATGTTCGCACTCGTGGTTTTAAAATCTCAACATGGCAAGAAAAATATACTACTAGTAATACTCGCGCATCTTGTGGGCAACATTAAAGCACTCGTCTGCCATGTTAGAGCATCTCCAACAGAATTGCAACGCGCGGCGCTTTAAAAAAGCGTTTACAGTGCTGAGATCGAGAAGTAGATACTAGAGAGTAGAGGATAGTTCTCAGCATAGATAGATAAAAAAAGATAATTCAACTACTCCTCGTCGTCCGACTCCTCCTCGGTGATGTCCTCCTCCGATGTCTGACTGTAGGCGTGAAGATACCAATCGTCGTCGGATTCCCAGGGCGACGCTGCTCCTAGCCTCATGTTGAATTGAGCGTCCGCTTTTCACCTACGCTTGTCCTCGCGATAGGCGGCACGCTCCGCCCTCCTCTTATCCCTCTCCGCCCTCCTTTGCGCGTAGAACTCGCGCTCGTTGATGATGTCCTGCGGGAAGTGTTGGCACCACAGCGCCATGGCTTCCTCGTCCATCTCGGCGATGACAAGACGGTGCTCCCGCCTCTGGTTGTCGCGACGATCCTCGTCGGTGCTAAGTCGCGGCAGAGGCGCGAGCTCCTGCGCCCGCTCCCGCGTCGGCACGTTGGGGAAGTTCAATGTTCTATGAGGCCACCCGAGGCGCCACACCGCCGCGTCGTACACGTGGGCGGCCTCGTTGGCGGTGTCGAAATTGCCGAGGCCGAGTCGCATCACGCGGAACCGCATCTCGGCGAAGAAGCCGCCGGAGGGGCGCGCGCGGACGCCGCGGTATCCCCAAGTTTCCCGGTGATGCGGCGGCATGGTGGCGCGGTAGCGGCGAGGTGAAAAAGAGCGGGAAGAGAGCGGTGGCAAGGCACAGAGCAGTGGGAGGGCGTTGGATTTTATAAAGTGCGCCAGACGCCGCGCGCCAAAACTAGTGCACGCCCGGCCGCTTTTTCCCGCGCGCGCGTGATCCTTTCCCGACGTCTTTGCTATCTCTACTCTCTTCTCTACTGTTATATTTATTTTATATTTAATATTTAATATTTATCTCTACTTCCTTTGCTGTCTACTTTTTTTTCTCTATACTTTTTTTCTTGCAATATAGACCGTCCAATTTATATCTGACAGATAGGAAGGAAACAAATGGGAATTTTGCAAAAAGATACCCATACCCCTCTCCAGATTTGCAAATAAGGCCTTCCCTCATTCATCATTTTCTCCCACAAGATAAACTACTCATACAAATGCATCTTCATGCGTGCAACGCATGGGCATCTTGCTAGTTCTAAAAACCTTTCCATCATTTGCCACACTACTGGTTGCAGATGAAAAACCTACCCAAGCACAGCGCGATACAGGAGCGACGCACAATTACAAGCTGATATTCTGTAGATCAATGGAGGCTATAACCAATTACTTTTACGGAAACAATAGCACCCAGGAAATTTGAAGGGTAGGTATGAACAAAATTGGAACTGCACATGTACTACTAAGTGATTCAATACACACATTACCAATCGAGGAGGAGAACGATGGTCACGGCGGCCTCTGTGAGTCATGGTCGGCAACGGGAGTCAGTTCATTGTCCACGACGGTGGTACTTCTGTGCATGGCGTCGTCTTCCGGGAAGCAGATTCGAGACCGTGGAAGACGATGCAGGGGAAGAGGCTTCGTGTACGATGACGACGGTGGACCGGCTCTAGTGCGGCGTATGAGGTCGTCGATGAGGCAGATGCGCTGCGGTGGACGAGTGCGCCGATGTAAAGGGGAGGAGCACGAAGGTTGCGGTGTCGTGGAGAAGTCTATTTTGCGGTGGGGATAGAAAATGGGGAGTATTCAGGTGTACTACTCTGGGTGCCGAGGTGGAGTTGGCTGGGTAGGGTGAACCTGAAGTTACGAAAACAGCCCCTACCAAGCGTCGTCCGTAGGCCTGTTCCGACTGCTCGAATCGTGGTCGCGAGAGATTTTTTCCCGCCGACCTCAAAATTTTGTGACACTGGACTCCCCGTGTGGCGTGTTGAGTGATTCGGCTAAGCAACTAGCGAGTAGTAGTAGTAAACTCTGCATATTAGGTTTGACCGAAGTCAAACTTCCTAAAGTTTGACCACGTTTATAGAAAAATATAAACATTTACCATAACAAATATGTATGATGTGAAAGTACATTCAATAATGAGTCTAATGGTATTTATTTGTTATTGTATATGTTAATATTTTTTGTTATAAGCTTTCTGAGAGTTTACAAAACTTGACTTTGACCAATGCTAATACGCGGACTTAAATAAAAACGGAGGGAGTACACATTTGTTTTCTTAGTTTGTAGTGAACTAATCATTTGTCGAAATTGTGAAATAAATATATTAGGCTATTGACTTCGAATGTAATGGTCTATACAATTCAATAGTTACAATCATTGTCGAATCCCAAGATGTATACAAGGTCTATAGTACTTCACAACATGCTCAAACTCACATAATCCCAGTCAAATGAGAATCTAAATGCATTTCATAGTTATTACTTTGTAGGATGCAACAAAAACAACCATAACTCTACATCAGCCATTATAGAAGCAACATTTTGACATATCCCAATGTGTGAATGAAATGTGCAGAGAGAGCTTTCGAAGATGGAGCAGATAGGGCGGGAAAGATTGTATGTATGTGGACGAGAGAGTAGGAGACAAACCTAACGAGACAGAGAGAGACAGAGAGAGAGAGAGAGAGAGAGAGAGAGAGAGAGAGAGAGAGAGAGAGAGAAAGAGAGAGGAAGAAGTTTGGTCTGTGAGAAAGATGGATACATGTAATATACATGAGATGCGTGTGCATCTGGATTCTGTATACGTGGAAGGAGAAGAGACAACATGTTTGATGAGAGAGCTGGAAAAACATGGACGAGAGGGGAAGGATCTCGTGGGTTGAGGGATTGACAATTTTGTGTGGGGGAGAGAGGGATTGGTAATTTTGTGCAAGAGAGAGAGAGAGAGAGAGAGGGTGGGGAAGGAGTCAGTCAGCCGTTGTCACATCACCCTGCTTCCAAATGACCCCGCATTCTCTAGCACGGTGTGGTCGCCGTCTTCGATCTGCTCGATGCCCTCTTTGAAGATTGAGGTGTTGTGCATGTTGGGGTGCAAAGAAGCACAAGCGAGAGTGGTCGCCGTATAACCTTGGATGGGGATGAATTGTGTGCTCAGGGGAGTGTGTGTGTGTGTGTGTTGTGCTGCATGTGTCTCTGTGTGTGTGTGTGTGTCAGATATTGAGAGAAAACAAACCTAAGGAGAGAAATGGGTATTCACGAAGAGATTGTGCGGGCCTTGAGGTGGGCAGGGGCCGGGTGAGGGTGTCAAAATGTGCGCGTTGATGCATGTGTTGCATGCGACCGTGCGAGGGACGGACGAATCGAGAGAGATGGTTGTTGTGTTACGGATGCTCCTCTCTCTGTCTCTCTCTCTCCCTCTCTCTCTCACACACACACTCACACACACAAGTAAACTAGAAGACCGTTCTCTCATGTATACACAACGTATCGGCATCTGTCTATGTCTCACTCATGCATGATCATTTGCACATTCACACTTCTCTATGTCTGTATCACACGCACACCGTCTCCACATTGCCCGTCTGCCACAACACACATATGGACACATACACACGTTCTCTCTCAGTCACACACACAAAATCAGTATTAAAAAAACTAGGGCGTACCTAAAACGTCCAAATCCAAATAAACACGAACTGGAGCTAAATTCAAATAGATGGAAATATTGCAGCGTCAAGAACTTTCACAGGAAAAAAAAATTGAGTAATATTCGAGGATTGTTTTCACACACACAAAAAGGTTCGGTGGATGTCCTTCGAGCGCGACACGGTGATGCACCGTTCGATCGACCGCGCGGCCGCGGTTCACGCGCTTGCACAGGATTCCGTATCGTGGATGTGGTACTAACTAATAAAAGCGCTGCCTAAGTCTAATGTTTACGTGTACTAGTACGGTTTTCTTTTAAGTTTGACCAACCTTATATATAAAACTAAAGTAAGCTCCCACACGCGCACTCATCAATATGCCGCCACCGCCGTTGCGCATGCCGGCGCCCGCCTGCTCCGGCCAACAATTTCTCGTCCATCACCGCCGTGTCGCCGCCATCCCTGTGCCATGAAGCCGAAGGCTCGCCCGCTTACGTCGTCTGCAGTCCCTCCTCGCAATGCCGCCGCGCTGCCAAGCACGCGAGCAGCTGGTGGAGCCGCGTCTATGCACGCAGCATACGAAGAGGAGGACGAGCACGTGCTCCAGCACGCCGGCGAGGAGGAACTAGCGTGTCATTGTCGTCTCCGCCCGCGCGGAGGAGGCGCGCATGGTGGCTGTCGCGGGGGAAGCCGGTCGCGTACGCGTCGAGCCTGCAAACCGGGTGCGGACGCGGAATCTACCTTCGAGACCTTGAATGCCACGTGGATCCTGCAATCTGAAGGAGCAATTTGGGTCAGTCGACTCATGTGAGCCGTTTGATGCAACATGGATGGCTAGAAGGGCTTCTTCCACCTCTTCTACCGTCTTCTTCCTTCGCTCCGTCGAACTTCTTTCACAAATCGACTGACCCAAATTATACTACTAGTACGAACGTATTAAGTATAGTAGGAACACGAAGATACGAGCAGTAGTACCAACTGCAAGAAGGACAGTAGTAAGACATAGTACTAGTACTACTGTACGTACTAAAGAGTTCAAATAACGAGAAAGAACATAAACATACTTCTGCTGGGGCCTCAACACAACACACCCTTGAAAATAAACTAAGCAACTAGTCCGCTTGACACTGCAGTAGAACCAGCATGAGCGACGACACTGCCACCTACTCGGAGTCCGAGTCCACGTCCTCGACCCTCTTCCTCTTCCTCTTCGCCGACGCTTCTTTGCTTGAACCGGACACTGGGCTCTGCTTCTTCATCCAACCCTTGTAGATATTTAAACAAAGGTAGGCATCCATTGCTGCGTACAGGATGTGATCTTCATCTAATGTCTTCGACTCCCATGCATGATGAAACTCGTGATGAGGTTTCTTCAGTTTAGCGTACGAAGGATCAATCATGGCTACTGCCAGGGTTAGCATTGAAGGTTGACAGGAGGACACCAGGCTTGCCTTCTGGAGATCGAAGGGCTGGCCTACAACAAGACCTATCCGACACAGGACATCCCTGTCATTCTTAAAGCCTACAGTAATGAATTTCACTCTTTTGTCATTGAGGAAGTTCTTAAAATCCTGGCACTCAACGTCGGCATGGCATATGTGGTAGACCAAGCAAACGTTATGTACGCAAACCTGGATCACAGCGGGCTTCTTCCTCTCTTCGTCCTTTAGATCCTTCTCTCGTCCCAGGACTGTGGTGTACTCAACATCTAGCCCAGCGACCCACTCATCCGTTGAACTGTTGAACATACGTAGGAAGCGAGCAAGCCAGGCTTTCACCGTCTCGGATCCACGTGTGTAGATGACGATGAACTGATCGCTGGTGATGGCTCTAACCTGGTACTCAACAGCGACCATGGAGATTTGGGAGGCCACGGATTTTGGAGGGTTAGGAGAAGTCGAACTGTTGTACCCTGCAAAAAAACTGGGAGCGAACTAATGTGAAAGGACGGGACAACTGGGAGCGAACTGTTGTAAGGTAGAAGACGGGGACGAGTAGGGCGTGCGAACGGTGTGGGGTTACTGGCTTGCCCGGTGGATAAACAGCTGCAAGCCCCCAAAGAGTTCTCGAGAACTATGCGGGACCTACTAGATGTCATGTCTACTAGACCCATATCGTAGGCCTGACGGTATAGCTTCCGCCTGTTCGCACGCCATGCCGGCACGTGGATGTAACTTCACTTAATTTTGTCAAAGGTCGCGCCTCCCACGACCTTCGCCTCCCTCGCGCGGTCGCACCCTTTGAGACTTCGACCGGCTATAAATGAGCAATTTTTTTTGCCTTTTTTTAGACAAGCAATTTTTTTTGCCTACTCCGCATGCATGGTACTCCCTCTGGTCCTTTTTACTCCCATCAACCGTTTGCAAAGTGTTTGACCAAATTTATACTTTTTTTGAACACCACCTTATATTAATTAACCAGCCACACTAGTACACTCATTCGATACAATATTCACCACACAGGGCGGTACGTTATTTACAGGAATACCATCTAATCTATTGTCAAAGCTATACTTAGCGATTAAGTGTGCCACCTTATTGGCCGAACGGCTAATCTTTGACAATTGAAGATTGTTGATCAACTTCGAGATGCTCAACGCTTTCATCTTCAGGTCACGCATAGCAGACCTGTCATAGTCCCCCGATGCAAGAGACGCTACCACAAAAGCGCAATCAGTCTCTAAAATTACAGGATTATGAAGATAAATACCTATGTAGAGACTGGCAATGCAAGTCCTAAGCTCCGCTTCCTCCAGGCTTTGACAGGCATCAATGAAATCCCACGACCAAATTTATACTAAAAATATCAATATCTACAATACTGATTATAATGAGTATAAGAACTATGTTTTATAATGAGTGTAAAAATATTGATTTGACATTGTGAATGTTGACACATTTTTCTATAAGTCTGGTGAAAGTAGAGGTACATTTACTTCAGATAAAACTTAAATGCACAATGCAGACTAGTTCCTCCGTCCAGGTGCGTGCCATGTCCTATCTTGTCATCACAACAAGGTTAGCTATTAGGCTGACCATAGTGGGGGTAACATAAGTAGTATCATGCACTTTGGACTCGCAAACATGCTAATGTGTTAGGCAATTAAAGAAGAGAGAGATGGTTATAATAACATAGGTAGATACCGTAACATAATAAATGTGATGCTACTATGTGTCATGCATGGCAATAAATGAGACCACCTATGATACTAATCTATGATACTATGCACTATAGAGGTAGTAACACAGACTAGTAACATATGCATGTTACTAGTCTAAGTTACTCCCCACTATGACCAGCCTTAGAGTACCACTACTTCCCTTCTAGTTTAAAGGGCTCGATTCAGAAATTTCACCTACTCTTAGCAAGATAGTAGAGGCGATGGAATAGTTTTTGAAGTCTGCAAAAGTACTCAACTAGTGCTGTCGTTCTTCACAAAAAAATGTGTTTACCAATGCATGCATGAACACTAGTTACTCTAACCCCCCTCTCTTCTTTAATTCTTTGCCAGATCAGTATGTTTGCTATTCCCGTGTGCATGATACCAGCTAAGATACCACCATTATGGCCAGCCTTAATCATCACATGCAATAATTTAGTGCACCTTGAAATATGAACATGTGTGGGGCATGTATGTTTTTTATGACTTGAGACTATACCTAGCCCGGCATGCAAGATGACCTATATGCACCATTCCCCATACCTGCAGGAAGCCCGTTCGTCTCCAAATCTTTTCCTCTCCATGTGTGGAAACAATATGCCTGCCAAACTCTCCTTCTCCCTCCAGCGGTCCCACCACTCCACCCCGTGTGAAAAATCTGCATGCATGACTCTCCTCCCCCCCACGCTCGTCCAATTCGTTGTGACCAGCAATATTTCCACCCCTTCGCTCCCTCGTAATTTACTCCAACAAATATGCCCACGTAGCCGTTAATTAACTGCGGGTGCATTGGGTCACTGACATATGGGCCAACAGGGGTCTGACCCACATGTCAGTGACGCAACTGGACCTGCAGTTAAGCCAGTGCAGCTCAGTCCATATCTTACGTAGGTGTGCCATTGCTCGCTATAAATACTGCGCCTCCCACGACATCGCTATCTCCACCCCCTCACGTTCACGTTCATCGCTATCTCCTCCCCTCCCTCTCACGTCGACCACCATGGCATCGCCCCTCCCAAGCCCTAGGAGCCCCTCGCTGCACCGCGCGGACGTTCACGCGTCGTCGTTCTATTCCTCGTCGCCACTAGTCGAGGAGGACGCGTCAGGGTTCCGCTCCTCGCCGCTACGCGACGCGTCACCGTTTCGTTCCTCACCACCACTAGTCGAGGAGGACGCGTCGGCGTTCCACTCCTCGCCGCGATGCGACGCGTCGCCGTTCAGTTCCTCGCCGCCATTAGTCAAGGAGGACGCGTCGGCGTTCCGCTCCTCGCCGCGACGCGTCGAGGTGGACGTGTCGGCGTTCCCAATCTCGCCAGCACGCGCGCCGGAGGACGCGTCGGCTCCCCGCTACGAGGAGAACGCCGCACCGCCCGCCGAGCCCCCCAGCCTTGAGGAGCTTTGGAAAGAAATGGCTGTCGCCTTGTGGGAGGCTTTGCCTCCAGCAGAGCGCGCCAAAATAGAGGCGGAGAAGAAGGCCGAGGAAGAGAAGCGCACCGCGGAACAAGGTGCCTGGGAGGCCTATGTCGCGTCCGAGAGAGTCAGGCAATTGGCTCTTTGGCAGAAGGCTCGTGCAAGGGCCGTGAGGGTGGCGGAGGACGCCCGTGCCGACGCCCTGAGTGCAGTCGGGCCCAAGCGCCTCATCTACGCTTGGCGGTACGTGGACCGGGTGCACGCTTCCATCGAGGAGGAGTACCTGTTGGCGCCGGATCACCACATCGGTGAGATCGCGCTCACCCGCCGGCAAGCCGCCAATTAGCACCTCGCGCGTTGCGAGGCTGAGGAAGAGGCGTTGTGTCGGCGCGCTGGGAAACGACCGTGGACCAGGGCACTCTTGGCGCGCCACAAGCGCTCCTGCGAGCGCCGTGGCTTTTAGGAGGAGTATAAGTTTTGTTTCGTAAGGCGGTCTCATTAGTTTTGGGACGCATATGAGAAATCCCGAACGTTCAGGAATTTTTAGCGTCCTTAATTAAGTATGTAAAAGGGAATGTTTGGAAACCTTGTGTATTCGTACGCATTTTGCAAGTACGTGCATATAGCACAAACTTTACTATATACTATCGCACTACACGTCTCTCTCGATATATGCTTGCAGACTGTGCTACTCCCTCCGTCCAGGTCAATAAATCATCTTTGGTTGTGCACCGTGACCAAGAAGGAGGGAAGACTTATACACCTAGACGGAGGGAGTACTACTATTACTTATGTACGTGCAAATGCACGTTTCAACATTACGATGCGGTTTTTGTAAAAGTAGAAAACAGCACTAGTCAAGCTTGTGAAACGATTCAATGCAAAACAAATGCAAAAATGCTCGTTTGATTGTTTACTTTTAGCTTCCTTCTCTGTGGTTATTTCTCTGCCGTACTTTGTACGGAGTATCTCACTGGTTGGAAAGGCATGCAAATTCCCAAACCGCTACCTACACCCTGTATCGAATTTTTTGCCTAACAAGTTGTGCCGTGCAATTGAAATTCCAACTTGAGTACTACTACTAGTAGGAGTACCAGGGGCCAGTTCTTTTAGGCTTCTAGATTAGTAATCCCATAACTACTACCTCCGTCCTGGTTTATTGGTCCCCATTGTAATCTATGTCAAATTGTGATCGTAAATTTAACTAATGAAATGTTAGTGCATGTCACATGCACTAATATTTTATCAATTAAATCTTTGGTCAAAATTTAGCACAAATTACAATGGTGAGGAATAAACCAGGACGGAGGTACTACTAGTAGTAGTTTAGAAGCCCAAATAAATGAGTGAGGCGCCTTAATGTTACTCTCCACTGTGACTAGTCTTATGGGAAAAGCTGGGGAAGCCGCCAAAAGAACTGGCCCTAGGAGTAGTAGCTAGGGATACTAGGAGTAGTAGCTAGGGATCGAATGTGCGAGATGAACTGGAGAAAGTAAATGCAGAGAGATGAAATGCAAAAAAGACGGAGGGATGTGGTGGTTGCTTGTCCGTTTATTTTACCAGGCCACTTATTACTGGGAGTGGTTGGGTTTTGTGATATGACGGCTTTACTGCCACGCCACGAGCGGGGCAAGACTCCCGTGCAGCACCGCCCTCTACACTAGTACTACATCGGTCGTGGTTTATCCCCCATTGAATCTGACTGAAGATTTAACTGACAAAATGTTAGTGCATGTCAACAAAAACAATATCGTTGGATTCGTATTTGAACATAGTTTTCAATGATATAATTTTAGGT